>NC_134859.1:42945000-43245000 GCF_049852395.1 Peromyscus maniculatus bairdii
TTCAACTGAAGAATGGATAAATAAAAGATGGTACATATTCACATTGGAATAGTACTCAGCAGAGAAAAACAATGACTTCATGAGGTTTGCAGGCAAATGGATGGATCTAGAAAAAATCATCCTGAGTGAAGTAACCCAGACTCAGAAAGACAAACATGGTATGTACTCACTCATGGGAGGATAATAGATGTGGAACAAGGATAATTGGACTGCTACTCACAACACCAGGGAGGCTACCTAGAAAACAGGACCCCAAGAAAGACACAGGGATTGCCCAATGATGGAGAAATGGATGAGATCTACATGAACAGTCTGGACAGGCAGAAACACAGCTCACTTTCTTTCCTCGTCTTTTCTTCTTCTTTGAGCCCCGTGGAAAGGCTCAGAACAGTGTTTTATTCACCATGTGTAACTATGAAATAGCATTCATCTGTGGCAGAGAGGCAGACTAAGTGCATCTGACATCTCTTGATCATTGGGACAGAATATGGAAATGTCACTGATTTTCTTTTCTCAATTAAACATGTGTGAATCAAAGGAGAAAACTTTTTTCAAACTAATGAATTTACTCATAATTACTTATGAGTAAAAGTAATGTCTCTTATTTTGATGGGAAATGTATACATCTGCTTCTAAAATATAGCTTATGTACAGTAAGAACTGATCACACTTTTAAAATAAACCAAGCAAAGGCATTTTTAAAATGTAATAACTTTTATATTAAAATAATACTCGAGAGACAGAGCCAGGAGGATCTCTGTGATTTCGCGGCCAGCCTGGTCTACAAAGCGAGTTCCAGGAAAGGCAAAGAGCTACACAGAGAAACCCTGTCTCAAAAAACCAAAAAAAAATAATAATAATTCATAGTCTATATTCATGAAAACCTATTTTGATATTCTACTCATAATAAAAAACCTTTATTTCTTCAATAATCATCAGTAAAAAGATACCAGCAAAGCGTTGTAAAATGTTCAAGTATAATGTAAACTTTGCAGTTATGTCACATTTAGTTTGGATTATTTTTCTAGGTATAAACAATGTACTCAGATAACTACATATCCATATGATATTGTACAGAATGATGGGTTGTAGCATATAGAAATGATCCACTTCTTATAAAGTGGAAGTTTGGACATCTATTGTTGCATACTGATTCTGACTCCAGAATAGCTGTCTATCACTTCCATATTTAAGCCAGCAACAAGGGATCATATAAAGACACATTTCTCTCTACCAATTAAACAGGTTAATCATGACCCAGTTAGATATGTGAGACTAGACTTTGCAGTCATATTCACTGTAACTGGTGAACATCTTTCATTAGACAGAGCTACACCCCTGGACACTGGAGCAGGCTCATATTGACATATCTCTACATATCCACTAAGTGGACAGCATTGTCTCCTAGTAAATGAACATGCCACTGAAATGACACCAATCAGGGTCTGAATGATGATGACCACATGCTTTCACAGAAGTATATATATATATATATATATATATATATCTGGAATGGGATGTACATTTGGAATTTTAAAGTTGGGGTAGAAATTTAAAATGAGAGGCAGTGAAAGAAAGAAATCTAAAAACTTGACAACATTGGCATCTGCCAATTCTGTTCTCTTACTATTATGTTCTTCTAATTTTTGCCTAATACTAAATTATGAAGTAAGATTATACTAATAAATATGTCTCTATATTACAGAAATATTTAATTGCAATGTGTTACATGGTCTGTAAATGTCTGTATTAAAGATGGCATATTTTCAGATTATTAAAGGTTATCATTTTAGTTGAAGTGTAAAACAAATTCTACCATCTATAATAATAAACTGTTCAAACTTAAAAATAAAGAGAGAGATGACTCAACAGTTAAGCAGGTATTGGTCTTGGAGGGGACTTAAATTCAGTTGCCAGGACCCATCAGGTGACTCACAACTGCCTGTGCCTAGCTTCAGAGGATTCAATGCCCACTTCTGGCCTCTGTGGATATTTCACTCATATGCACATGCCCTCACAAAGACATACACACACACACACACACACACACACACACACACACACACACACACACGTAAAAATCAAATAAATATTAAAATAAAAAATTGTTTTCTTAATTTGGGGTTGAATATCTTATTAATTGTATGTTAAGCTTTTTATACAATGAGCACAAAACAATTGTTCTTGTTTGTGGCATACAACATGATACATGTATATAGTGTATGAAGATCATTTGAGGGTAATTAACGTGTCTGTTACCATAAACATTTATCATTTCTTTATGGTAAAAAATATTCAGAGTCCTCTGTTCAGGTTTCTTTGAAATGAATAATGTGTTTTTATTAACACCAGTCACCTTACTGTGACTTACCAGCAAGAACTGTTTGGTTATTCTTCCGTGTGCCTATAGGTACCAATCTATTTAAATACAAGATTCAAAGAGCTCTGTTTGTTGGCTTTAAGAATTCCTGTATAATTGTGAGAACACAACTCAAGCAGACTTCTCACTTCTCAGCCAGTTCACACCCAGAAGTGTGCATCCAATCAGTTACAGCTCAGTTAAGTAGAATAACATAGATTTAATTTATATTTTTAACCAGTCAGAGCTGTCCTCCTTCACCTGGCTAGCCAGTGTGTTGGATGAGGACCAAGCCCAGGCTTGCACCCTAACCCTTCAGGCTTACACCCCCAAGCTCTAAGTTCTCAGGGTAAGGGGTTTTTAAAGGGAAAAACCGCAAGCAGGGTGGTACAAGTCTTGGCATCATAGGATTAGGTGAGGGTATGTAACCTTTGAATTTACTGGTTGGGGTTTACAGTTATCATTTTGGGCAGGCCTGGACAAGTCCCAGGCTCTGTCCTTGAGCTGCCATGGGGGCTGGCTGGCCTAGCACGTTCACATTGACCCATGCACGTAACTCTAAGTTGGTGAGGGGTCCCAGACAGTAAACAATTGACTGAACCTTGAGCAGTCAGAGTACATGCAGAAAGGGAGTTATTGCGAGGACTATGTCTTTTGTTCACAGCCCTTCCAGAAACTGCTTGCTTAAGCCTCAGGAAACTGAAATTGAGGCCTGATCTCTGAAAAAGACTGAGCAGCCTGTTATGGAGTCTGCTTGGTTCTTTCACTTAATTCTTCTTTAAGTGTCGATCCTAAGAGGTCTTCCCAGCTTCCTGCTTCCTGGATGCCAGTCCCAGTCTGTGTATTCTCCAGGAATCTCAGGAGTGCCTTCTCTGAGTGGGAAGGGCAACAGCAGAGTATGTATCTCTCCCATGTTCAAGATGGCTGATCTGGGCCTCTGGGCTGTGCTTTTTGGCAGATACAGTCCATCTTTGTGATGGTGACCTTGCTACTCACCCTTAGTCATACAGTCCTTAAGGAACCCACACCAGATACTTACATGGAGTGCACCCTCAGCTCCCCAGAGCTTCTGAGACCCATTCTTTCTCTTGCAAGACTCTGAATGCCTCTCGTCATTTTTGAACCCCATAGACTCTCTCAAGGCTTGATGTAGTCATGCAACAATGTCAATTCTGTGACAGGGCAGCATCACTTGATAGCCTCTAAAGCCCAGCACAGCAGTGGCCAAAACAGAAAAGGACCTACGCTCTGTTAGAAAGGATGGCCTCGCTCCTGTAGAAAGCTTCTGCTCTGAGTGTCATGGTGGTCGCACTTTACTCACCTGGAGCCTAGAGGGTTTTGCTGTTTGCTTTTTCAGAAAATACAACAATGTGGGTTTAAATTTAGACTATACACATTCAATCGATCATAAATTCAAGTAGGATTTGCCAGTTTGATAAAGTTCCACATCTGATGAAAGAAATGTATGCAAAGAGCTGGGGGAGTAGCTCAGTTGGAAAATGCTTCCATCTCCAGCAACATATAAACAAACTCACTGTGGTGGCAATCCCCGCACCTGGGAGGTGGAGGTAGGAGGATCAGGAGTTCAAGGCCAGCCTCTGCTACTAAGCTAGTTTGATAATTTGCTAGTAAGCCAGCCTGAGCTACATGACACTCAGTTTCATATAAATAAGTAAATAAATGTTAAGTAATGTAAAAATCTGCACTTTTCTCTAAATAAAATTAAATGGGGATTGTAGTTTACCAAATTATCTTATATTTTTTAACAGGTCCATTTCCCTAACACATAATCCATGATAAAGAATTTTTGTTTGTTTCCAATTATCAGTTTCTAGTTGTAGAATCTGGGGTTTCTATAGAGCAGTAGATAACTCAGAAGTTCTAAGGTATGGATCCCAAGTTCCCAGGGTGGCCAGCACTAAAAAACATCAAAAACAAAGAGTCAGTCAGGTAGTAATGGCACACACCTTTAATCCCAGCACTTGGGAGGCAGAGGCAGACATCTCTGTGAGTTTGAGGCCAGCTTGGTGTACAGAGTGAGATCCAGGACAGCCAAAAGCTGTTACACAGAAAAACTTTGTCTCAAAAAAAAAAAAAAAAAAAGCAAATAGTCAAACATCACGAAACACAGATCCATATACATTCAACCTGGGAAGTGTCATCGATATGAATACAGCCTGGAGATGCTGTCACTGTTATTGTTATTGTTGTTGTTGTTGTTGTTATTATTATATTACTATACAGACACACAAAAAAAGAAATTTAAAATCAAAATATAACAGCCTATTGCAAGTGAAAATAAACATCTGCTGAAGTCTGTGCAAGGAATACCAGAATTACATGACACCAGAATCACATGATTTCTTGATTCATACATTTGAAATCACAATACCCTTTCAAAGACATTTATGTACATTTTTTTTTCTCTTGCGAGATTCTCTGTCATTTCCATGATTCACGACTTTATGATATGTGTAAAAAATTTACAATCTCTTGGGAATTTTTTTAATTTCTCAGCACAGTGAACACTGTTGGCAACTGAACTGTCACTCCAGCAGCTCTGGGGTATTGTTGATAGGATAGTGTCTGCAGCCCAGGCTGGCAGTGGGCCATCCTCACCACAGGTCAGTCCAGGCAGAGATATAAGGGAGGTGGAGGGCCAGGCTAGGCAAAACTTCTCTCCAGGTGGAGACATCCAGATGTGTCTCTGAGGGCACAGATCCAGGCTGCCGGGCATCAGTTTTGACTCTTGTAGGTAGGTACGACAACCTCTTCATGTCTGAATATTTCTTTGTGTAGTTTAACTCTAGAAAATGGAAAAACCAGCCCCACCACCCTGTACATTTTTCAAAGAAACTCTTCCCAGTTACACATCTTGGTACTTGATGAATTAAAATATGTGCAAGTGGGTGCTGACATTAGTTAGATTAATTCTTTCAAAACAAACCCATAATTTTATTAATATAAACAAGTCCTCTGCTGCTGCCTTATTTTTCACATAGAGATTAATTTTCATTTCAGTATCCTAAAATTTAGACTTTTAAAATTACATATTAACAATGAATTTGGGGAAATATGAAAAGGATATTATGCATTCTGACTTTTCTGTGGTTTCTCAAGAGGCTTTTGTAAGAAGAAAATGAAGGCATCTGTCTCAGCCTGTGATTTCAAATGCAAAAGATGTGAGTGTAGTTTTGAGTAAAGATGCCACCATGTTCCCACTATTCTAGAAAGAACTACGGAAATGTAGCAAGGGGATGTCTGACTCAGTGGACACAGAGCAAGGAGAGGAAAAGGAAGCCCTTATTTTCCAGGGTAGAACAGCTCCCCATTGCCTGCACTGGTCAGGCTGGAGGTCTTGCATTCCACAGTAACACATTTAGCATGTTTCCCAAATGAGCTAATTTTTTAGGACCAGTTTTAACCATGATGTGTTTCCATGGTCAGTTTTTTAGGATTTTATCCCTATAGTGGAGGCTTATGAACTTTTTAACTAGTAGTAACTTGTCTCATTTGTATAAAGAGATATAGGCGATACTTTTAATAAAGACAAGTTGACCACACAACTAGATTCATAATGACTGATGACATTTAATCATTTATTTCACCTTTAAAATGTATACATATATCACATATTGCCACTAAGAAGTTGAGCAGATCACTTCTAATTTTAAAATGACTTATATATAAGTAGAAATTTCATAATATATATTTTCTAGGGCTGGGAATATAACTCATTGATAGAGAGATTGCCAAGCCTGTATGAGACCCTATGTTCAGTCTCCAGTGTTGTATAAATAGAATAAAACAGAAAATGTGTTCTTAAAAAAAAACCAGAGAGGTAAGGGAAAGCAGTTGAACTGGTTTTCTGAAAACACATATACTTCTCTTGCATGTTTTAAATGAAGATTCATCACTGCTGCTTTGTGTGGTACTTTATTTCTTTACCAAAATACAAACTCCAACATCTGTTGTCAAGTATCTTATTAAATTGGTGCACACATATCCACAACAGGAGAGAAGGGCCTGCTGTACTGGCTACAGACCGGTAAACAACAATCACAATATACCACACAGTGGACCACTGACTTCCTGAAAAATGAAGTCAGTTGTAACATCCATGAGCCCTCAGGACTTCAGATATGGTTTAAGGTACAGTCACAAATAGATGGGTGCTGTGGGATTCCAGCATCCATATGTCCCAGGGACACATAAGAGAGAATAGCGGCTGCCAGAGGGTATGGGGCAAAAAGAACAGGGAGTTGCCTAGTAGAGTGCAGTGTTCTCATTTGGAGGCATTAAGAGAATTTAGAAGATGGATTCTGGCAGGGAGGGCGCCTAATGACAACCCGAGTGACTATGTCACATAAAACAGTTACTGTGGCTGCAGAAATTAATTGAAGAAAGTTGCTCCCTGCCCTCCAGCATCTAAATGACACCAATCTTCGATAACGAGAGGTTGGAACAGTGAAAAAAATGTTAGAAGGGTTCTGAGTGGTCAGCAGTGTGATGTCCTGAGAGAGGTGGCCATGGTTCCATAGAGTTTCCATGGAGCAAAAGTGTATGTTACCTTTCAAACAACTAACTAAAATTCTCAGGGACTTGGTCAGGGGCCGAGTGAGTCATAGTGCCATTGTTTCAGTCATAGTTTTGATATTACCTGGGAAGAAACCCGGGAGGTACCCCAGAAGGCACAGGCTGCCTCAAGACATTTGAACTCGACAGCGACCTTGAGAATGAATTAGTGTCCACAACTTTGTAGGGTGGACATTTTGATTCAATAAGCTCAAACAATCTTGGCACCAGGAAGTCAAAGGTTAAAATGAAAGTAAAGCTTTAAAGTCCCCTGAGAATGAAGCAGGAATAATTGTTTTCTCTACAATTAGGCAAGAGCTGGGGTCTCTGAGCTATCCACTAAAGGGGGAGTTTGTGCGGCTATAAAGAGGGAGGGGCTGTCTAATAGAGCAAATATTTGGAACAGTTCATTAAAGTGTGCATTTAGCATTACAGCTTCGCAGAGGAGAGACCCCCAAGAAGGCTGTTGTCATCTGAAGGGTCAACATATGTAAACAGAACCAAGTTAACTCCTACCCCAGGGCGAGTTAAGCCTCTGTCCACAGAGTCTGACTTCCTTTTCTAGATCCAAGAGCAAACACCCCTTTGTTTGGCAAGATCTTGATCATTCAGTGTCAGAACCATGTGAATTTGGTGTTTTCAGTAAAGTGATGTGATTTAGGAGGTAGAATTTTTACATGCCATGCACAAAGCCCTGTGTCTAATCCCCAGCGTGACATAAATCAGACATTATGGCACATCACTATAATCTCAGCAATCAGGAGGAAGAGACAATGAGATCAGAGTTCCCAGATCATTTTTTACGACATAGCAAATTCAAGGCCAGCCTTGGATACATGACCCCTTGTCTCAATAAATAAGCAAAAATTTTGATGTAGTAAATATGTCACCTACATTAACAAGTCCCTAAGTTGTATATAACCAATATTTACTTAAGCTCCAAAGACTTGTTGATGCAAAACGGAATGCCCATGAAACCATAAATGACAAATTCACAAATAGTTCTCAACCATTTATGTGGCTATCAAGTAATGGAAAGTCAGGAGTTACTTGCAGCTTACAGAGAAGGTTGATTCATTATACCATTGAACTCACTGTCCTGGTGAGATGTGTCAGGTAGACCTTGGGAATGAAAAGGCTTATGTTAATGTGCGACTGTGTTGGAATATTTTGCAAGCACAGATGGGCTTGAAGTGGGTTTCACCGTTTCTCATAGGCAACCTTCCAGGCATCTTGAAAAGCCTTCCCCTAAAGACAAGCTGTAAGGTACTTACCAAGTTAAACTAGGGAAGCTCCCCATTTACTAAAGGAGGAAGGCCATCTGTGCTTGCAAAATGTTCCAACACAGTCACACATTAAAATAAGTGTTTTCATTCCCAAGGTCTAACTGACACATTTCACCAGGACAGTGAGTTCAACGGTATAATGAATCAACCTTCTCTGTTGATGTAGTTCACACAGCATCGCAGATGATGAAACTCTCTTCTGATCTTCCGTTTGAGGTGTCGCTTCTGCTGTAGATCATGGACATGGGGAATGCCACAGCAGGGTTCATTCTCCTGGGACTCTTTAACCACACCAGAGCCCACCTGGTTCTCTTTGTGCTGGTTCTGACTGTGGCCCTCAATTCCGTAGTAGGCAACGCCCTCCTGCTTCTCCTGATTCACCAGGACCGCCGGCTCCATACACCCATGTACTTTCTCCTGAGCCAACTCTCCCTTATGGACATGATGCTGGTCTCCACCATAGTGCCCCAAATGGCAGCTCATTATTTAACGGGCAAGAAATCCATCTCTGCTTCTGGCTGTGGCTTCCAGATCTTCATCTTCCTCACACTAGGAGGTGGAGAATGCTTCCTCTTAGCAGCCATGTCCTACGACCGCTACGTGGCTATCTGCCGCCCACTGCGCTACTCGGTTCTCATGAGCTGGCAGTTATGTCTGAGACTGAGCTTGGGGTCGTGGCTCCTGGGAGCAGCTGATGGAGCCATGCAGGCCGCTGCCACCCTGAGCTTCCGGTTTTGCCGCGGGAATGAAATGGATCACTTCTTCTGTGAGGCCCCTGTGTTGTTGCGCCTGGCTTGTGGTAACACGGCTGCCTTTGAGTTTGTCATGTACATCTGCTGTGTGCTGATGCTTCTGGTCCCCTTATCCCTCATCCTGACGTCGTACGGCCTCATCCTGGCCACTGTCCTCCAAATGAGATCCGTAGAAGCCGGCAAGAAGGCCTTTGCCACCTGCTCCTCGCACCTGGCAGTGGTGACACTCTTTTATGGAGCTGCCATTTTCATCTACATGAGGCCGACATCTTCCAGGTCAGCTAAGCATGACAAGATTGTATCCGCCTTCTACACTATTGTCACCCCCATGCTGAACCCCCTCATCTACAGTCTTCGGAACAGTGAGGTCAAGGGCAGCCTGAGGAAGCGTGTTGCCCACTGCGCTCCCCTCACTAGAAAGGATGCCTTGGTTTGCCTGGATTTGGGTGGTTGTACAAAGAGGAAAGGTACACAGTAGCCCCCTTCCCAGGGATAATGTCTCAGGATGCCCAGGGGATACCTGAGGCCACTGAGAATTCCAAGCTCTGTTGTTAGTTTTCTACCTTAAGTCTTCTATCCTGTGCTTGGAACTGGGGGAAAGAAGCTGTGTGTGTGTGTGTGTGTGTGTGTGTGTGTGTGTGTGTGTGTGTGTGTGTGTGTGTGTGTGTGTTTAATACGTTGTGAAGATTCTCTGCATTTTTACACACACCAGAAGCTATTCTTTTAAATTGATAATGGTGCCCAGTGTTTCAAAAGCCACCACTTGTTCCCTGATTTGTGATGGACATGTGGAAGGCCTTCAACCTTATTTCAATTACATTTTTTTTTTTTTTTTTTGGTTTTTCGAGACAGGGTTTCTCTGTGTAGCTTTGCGCCTTTCCTGGAACTCACTTGGTAGCCCAGGCTGGCCTCGAACTCACAGAGATCCGCCTGGCTCTGCCTCCCGAGTGCTGGGATTAAAGGCGTGCACCACCACCGCCCGGCTCAATTACATTTTTATGTAGATACACTTGGTAGATGGATGATGAACCTTTTATTAGATTGTTTAATTTTGAACTCCCACAAGCAGTTCACACAGGGTGCAGCTGCCCCAGGCTTTATCAACCCTTTCCACTCAGGAAGTCTGGCAGCACCTCATCCTGCTTCCTGTGTGTATTTCCCTGGTAGTTTCTGAGGCTGAGTGTTTTTATACAGATTTACTGATAGGCTGGGTATCTTCTTTGGTTAACTTTGTATTTCAGTCTTGCAAAATACAAATAAAAAATGCTCCTGGTTCCCCAGCAAACAACTAGTGATTCACTCAGATACTCATAGGAGTATTTGGAATTTTAAAATAAAGCTGTATGTTAGAATGTTCTCATTCAGTGTCTGGGCTTTTTCACTTCGTGTGGACTTGGGGGTTCCTTTTCAGTCTCTTCCACTTTACTCGAAGCAACGAGTCTTGACTGTTGGTTGAGATGATTCCAGCTCCTGTTTCTGTTCCATCAAGGAATTCAGCCCCCGAAAAACCTGAAACCTTTCTTATGAAGAATAGTGTCCTAATACACAACATTTCAGGTGAAGGATGAAAATAGAGTTTAAAAACAAAGCTTTAGATGGCAGAGTATACATCCCATCATTTTCTGGCAAGTTATAAGCCTACAGTAATTTCTTGGTAATAAATTTAGAACATTTTTAAAGTATCACTTTTACAAATAAAATAATTACTAATATACATTTATATATTAGAAATGTTTATAAATATATTGTTTTCCAAAGACAAAACAAATGCAAAAGCAACTCTAAGATAATGCATTAGAATAACAAAGATTAATCTTTTTATCCCTCTACTTTCGTTAATGCTGTTTTCATCTGAAGCCCTTCTCCATAGTATTTCCTTTTCTCCAACAGCATTAATGTTGCCCTGCACATCTCACATAAGATGGCAGGCAGAGTCTACGAAAGGTGAACCAGAAAGGTGTGATGTGATCCACCTCTGCAGGTCCTTCAGAGCTTTTGAAAATGCCCCAAATATGAACATGAGTCCAGGACTCTGATGCAGCTCAACCCATTTGTGATGTTTATTCGGTGGCTCCTGTGACACGGGGACACTTTGATCAAATGATAACCACAGTAACTATTTAGTTTCTGCATTATCTTTAGGACACATTCAGTAGGTTGGAGTACTCTTAGCCTGGATGAAATAGGAACTTTTTAACTTGTCATAAAATAATAATAAACTTACAATCATAATAATCATTCATTCAGTACTTCCTTTTGGACTGATTTGGTTTACTTTTGACTCTGATTTCCCCTTTCACTGAGGACCACATCCTTAGCTGGTTTTGATGTTAATCACTATGAAAATGAAGATAGCTTAGTAGAGCAAAGTGCATTGATTTTCTTTTTCCTTTCTTTTTGTCATTATGTTTCTTGTTTTGTCTTGTTTGCTATTGTTTTAAACTTGAATTCCTGATTTGCCTGCCTCCACCTGCTGAGTGCTAAAGGCCAAGTCCTGTAGAGACACCAAGTGTTCTGGGATGCTCTGCAGACCCAGCCCTGGACTGAAGCAGGAAGCGCGCTTGGGTAAATATCTCCTATGCATGTTGGACAGGAGGTGAGCCATCTTGCCAACCCGCTTACCTCCTCAGCTCCCTTTGCTCTCGTACGGCAGAGGTCTTCAGGGAGGACCTCATTCATTAATTCTGGATTTCCATTTGTTCATTGGTATAACTTCCTCTTCTGCTCCACATCTCAAGAGATGGAAGCAGATAGATCTCTGTGATTTCAAGGCCCACCTAGTCTACATAAATTCCAGTCCAACCATAGCTACATAGTAGGACTATCTCAAAATAATAATAATAATTAGTAAGGAAAAGAAGGAAGTGCATACTCATTCTACATGGTATTGTGTTACACAAGGACATTTTCATTCCAGTATACGTTGGACTGGGAGTAAATCCCCCTCCATATTCCCTACCCTACCCTTTCTCTCCTTCCCTCCCATCAGCTAGTCAGTGTTGTCCTGCACAATTTCACTTGTACATACATAATTTTGTTTTGCTATAAAATCTAGGAAGCTCAAATGAGAAGAACATACAATATTTGTCTTCCTCAGATGGCTTTAAATCACTTAATATCATCTCTGGTTTTATCCATTTTCCTGCAAACTACATAATTTATTTTTCTTTATGACTGAAGAAGATTCCATTGTATATGTAAACCCCATGTCTTCTATCCATTCCTCTGATGATGGATACTGAGTCTGGTTCCACAGTTCATCTATTGTGAAAATCACAGCAGTAAACACTGACATGCTAACTTGGAATCCATTGGGCAGTAGGGGTTTTTTGTTAGGTTTTGTTTTGTTTTGTTGTTTGTTGGTTTTTTGGGAGGTTTTGTTGTTGTTGTTGTTGTTTGTTTGTTTGTTTGTTTTTCAAGACAGGATTTCTCTGTGTAGTTTTGGTGCCTGTCCTGGATCTCGCTCTGTAGACCAGACTAGCCTCCAACTCACAGAGATCCACCTGGCTCTGTCTCCCGAGTGCTGGGATTAAAGGCATGCACCACCACCACCCATTTTTTAGTTTTTCTAGTAAACTCCATCTTGACTTGCACAGTGGCAAGACTAGTGTACACTCCCACCAGCAGTGAGTGAGCTTTCTCTGAGTAAGCTGGAATCCCTGCATAGTTCTGATCTGCATTTCTCTGGTGGCTAGTGAGACTGCACATTTTTCATGTGTTACTGGCCATTTTGCTTCATTGTTTGAGAACTGCCCATTTCCATTTGGCTATTATTGATTGGATTGATTTCTGGCTTAATTTTCTGAATCAGTGGTATGTTCTAGATACTGATCCTCTGCACAAATAACACAGACTTTTTTTTTATTATGTGGGCAAGCTCTCAATTAACTAGTTTCTTTGCTTTGCAAAATTCCATTTGTCAGTTTTGGGCGGTTTTCTGTATGTGATGTGCTGGTTTGTTTAACTGTCAACTTGGCACAGCCTATAATCTCCTGAGAAGAGAGTCTTTATGTGGAATTGTCTAGGTCAGGTTGGTCTGTCGGCATGCCTGCGGGGGTTGTATTGATTGTTAAGGCAGGGTGGCCCACCCTGAATGTGGGGGGCAGACCATTTCATGTCCAGACTCTGCAGCAAGCAGGCAGTGTGGGTGCACTTGTTTCTCTGCTCTTGACTGAGGATGAGACCAGCTTGAGTTCCGGCCTTGACTTCCCGGAACTGATGGGACCATTTCCAAGTGACCCCTTTCTCCCCATGCCGCTTTTTCTCGGGGTGTTTATCATGCGACAGAAACAAAAGCAGAACACGGTAGTAAAGTTCAACCTAACCTGTTGTGCAACACTGAGACTCTCCTCTGCTTTCTCTCTCCTTTTCTTCCTCCCTCCTCCTCTCCCTCCCTCCCTCTCTCCCTCATTTTTGAGACAAAGTTTCTCTGTGTAATCCTGATTGTCATGGCACTCTGTAGACCAGGCTGGCCAGGAACTCAAGAGATCTGCCTGCCTCTGCCTCCCAAGTGCTGGGATTAAAGGCGTGCACTGCCACGCCCGGCATTTTGTTTGTTCATTCTGTTTTATTTTGTCTGAGACCTTCTCTCACACAAGCAGCTGAGCTTCAACTCCCATCACCAGTGGCCAACTGTTCAAACCAGTACCAATAAGATGGGCACAGGTTATAACCAATCAGGTTGCTTCTTTACCTCACTTCCGTTCTCTGTGGATGCCTCCTCTTCCCTCTGCCTATGTGATGCTGCAAGGCCTCCTGAAAGCACTCTTTAGTCAGACACTACCTGACTCTAAATCATAATGTGATAGCCTGTGAAATATGTCTTGTGTAATTTTTAACAAGAGCAGCATTTATTTCGCTGGGCGGCGCACACCTTGGGAATTCAGCGTGCAGCCTCACTCCCCTGAGAGAGAATGCTACTTCTGGTGATCATCTTCCCCCAAGCTCCACAGTTTAGCCTTGTACAGAGTGATGTCATTGTAGACCCTGAAGTGGTTCAGCCTGTTGTCCTGACGTTCTGGATTGACCTAAAGGGGAGAGGACAGGATCAGAAGGAAATCTGTCAGGGACGGGGCAGACTAGGGCTTACATGATGGAGAGGCGGGTCTGAATCAGGCCCACACCCCTGTGACAGCAGGGCTTTTCCTTTCTAAACCCTGCACTGTGACATGGATCTGTGAACATTCACATCAAAGATCCCCTGCTGCCTGAAGGGGGCCTTGCCTAAGGACTCACCACCCCTGGAAAGTAGCTCACAGAGGAGAGGCGGCATATATATATACTGTAGCCAGGCTCCTTGGCTACTGGGACAGCTCCTTGCATGGGCTACCTCACAAAAGTGTGAGCTTGTTGAGAGAGTATGGAGCATGAGTGCTGTGACACATAAATCTCATTCTATGCAAAGAGGCTGGCTATCTTCCTCTTAAGTAACCATCTATGAATCCACAATAAACTTCTCTCTAAAAATGGAGAAATGCTGAGTCAAATAATTTGTACTTTGTAATAATTTTCTGTATTGATCTGTTACCTAATGAACCCACTTTCTACCTTTGCCATGATTTTCTTTCCTTTTCACGTGGAAAAGGTTCTCTCATTGACCAAACTGCTCAGGCTGGCCTGTGCTCTATTTAATTAGGTCTGTCTCTCATAACCTCCATATCCATCCCCTGTCTTGTCCAGTTTTAGCAAATCCCTGCTAAGTCCACTAACAAAAACCACCACCCTTAGTGGTGTGTTCTCACACTCCAAATTCCACCCGGGTCCTCTGTCTCCACCACCCCACGTGTGAAGTCTGCTCACCTTTCCTGCCTTCAGCAAAGATCCCCTCAGGTTAGGTCAAGTATAATGTTCACTTAATGTAAACTTTGCAGTTATGTCACATTTAGTTTGGATTATTTTTCTAGGTGTAAACAATGTACTTAGATAACGATATATCCACATGATATTGTACAGAATGATGGGTTGTAGCATATAGAAATGATCCACTTCTTATAAAGTGGAAGTTTGGACATCTATTGTTGCATACTGATTCTGACTACAGAATAGGTGTCTATCATTTCCATATTTAAGCCAGCAACAAGGGATCATATAAAGACACATTTCTCTCTACCAATTAAACAGGTTAATGATGACCCAGTTAGATATGTGAGACTAGACTTTGCAGTCATATTCACTATAACTGGTGAACATCTTTCATTAGACAGAGCTACACCCCTGGACACTGGAGCAGGCTCATATTAACATATCTCTACATATCCACTAAGTGGACAGCATTGTCTCCTAGTAAATGAACATGCCACTGAAATGACACCAATCAGGGTCTGAATGATGATGACCACATGCTTTCACAGAAGTATATATATATCTGGAATGGTATGTACATTTGGAATTTTAAAGTTGGGGTAGAAATTTAAAATGAGAGGCAGTGAAAAAAGAAATCTAAAAACTTGACAACATTGGCATCTGCCAATTCTGTTCTCTCACTATTATGTTCTTCTAATTTTTGCCTAATACTAAATTATGAAGTAAGATTATACTAATAAATATATGTCTCTATATTACAGAAATATTTAATTGCAATGTGTTACATGGTCTGTAAATGTCAGTATTCAAGATGGCATATTTTCAGATTATGCGCACACACACGTAAAAATCAAATAAATATTAAAATAAATTGTTTTCTTAATTTGGGGTTGAATATCTTATTAATTGTATGTTAAGCTTTTTCTACAATGAACCCAAAATCATTGTTCTTGTTTATGGCACACAACATGATACATGTATATAGTGTATGATGATCATTTGAGGGTAATTAACGTGTCTGTTACCATAAACATTTATCATTTCTTTATGGTAAAAAATATTCAGAGTCCTCTGTTCAGGTTTCTTTGAAATGAATAATGTGTTTTTATTAACACCAGTCCCCTTACTGTGACTTACCAGCAAGAACTGTTTGATTGTTCTTCCATATGCCTATACGTACCAATCTATTTAAATACAAGATTCAAAGAGCTCTGTTTGTTGGCTTTAAGAATTCCTGTATAATTGTGAGAACACAACTCAAGCAGACTTCTCACTTCTCAGCCAGTTCACACCCAGAAGTGTGCATCCAATCAGTTACAGCTTAGTTAAGTAGAATAACATAGATTTAATTTATATTTTTAACCAGGTAAGACATTAGACAAACACCTCCCCTTATACATAAATCAGAAGGCCAGGTGGGAGCAGATACCTTTGGGGTAAACCTAATGCTTCTCGGTAACCTCACTGTTCAGTAACCTCTGTAAATAAACCAGCCGGGGTTAGATATCTTAGCCCTTTTTATAGATGATTAGCCTGAGTCTCAAGGCATTCAGGTGCCAAATCTTACAGCTACAAACTTGAATTCTGCAGTTGAGCCATCACCATTTTCAAAGAGTACCTTTATAGGCCAAGTATTTCTTACATCTTGTCCATCTCCATCCTGCTTCCAGATCATACCACACACAGAGATTGTCATTAATGCACAGGTTAATGTGACTGATGCATTCCCAGGAGTGAGATCATGAATTTACTATCATAGGTAATGATATTAAAAAGTGGATCCCTTTCAAACTGGCTGTCTCCTGATGTCACCAATATGGGTAGTTACATCAGGGATCAAATATCCTGGGATTTGAAAATTAACTTTAAGGAGCTGATATACAGAGAACGTAGTTTCAGCTGGATTTCACTAACGGTGCTCTTACTGAGGATTGTGCGCTCTGACTGTGGGATGACCTGGACCGTGAGCAGGTGTGCTTCACACTGCACAAGTGGCACTAAGCTTTTGGGTGGTAATTCGTGGGATCAGAGCCACAGAGTCAGGATTGTCCTGCACAGCTCCTGACACAGGTAAGTGGGAGGACTGCAGGTGGTGTTCTCTCAGGGTTTTGTTACAATATATTCCACTTACACAACTTTAGGGACTATGCCATAATTCATAGCATTTTTGAGAATAGAGAAGCCAATGTATCTACACCTCCCCTCATAACCTCTTAAGCCTGCTCTCCTAACTCTGACATCACCTTTTGTAAAGTCCACAAAGCGTGATGCTGGTCTCTACCAATTAACGTGATATGAAAGATCATTGGGTTGTTAGATGTCCCACTGTAGCAGCCCAGTGGTCCTCCACGGCTTTTCTCATTACACATTTTAGAGGAATATTAAAAAACCTTTGTGAATATAATTTGTTTCCCCCTTTCTTTTAAGTTATTTCTTAGGATAAAATCCAGGACAACTCTCAATACTTCCTTGGGACAGAGCCAGCTCAGTTTCCACTCCTGATTGACTATAGATTACAATAGTTCTGTTTGATTTTCACTTCTGTCCTGAGACAGACTTCAGTACAACCCAACTTATAGTGTGAAACACAGAGGAAAGCTCAGTACTATATTAGTGCATAAGCATGGTAATTGTCTTAATTGTGCCCTTAGTGTCCATTGAGACTAGATATTTTCAGTACTTAATTGAAAACTTTTAAGATTTATAAATTTTGATTATATATAGTTTTTCTTAGCAAGGTGAAGTTATTCAGACAATACCAAAGAAGTTTTGTCCAACCCTGAGATAGATAGTGCATTCTATTCCATCATTTAAATAATTCATGCACTTCCTTCTAGGACAAGTAACAGTTCTGTTATTAAATTGTATTATTATTATTATTATTATTATTATTATTATTATTGTATGTGTGCAGAGGACAATGTTGGGGAGTCTGTTCTCTCCTTTCACTGTTACATAGGTTCTGGGGATCGAATCCAAGTCCTCGGACTTTCGTAGGATGTGCTTTACCCACTGGGCATCTTGCCGGCTCCAGTAATGATTCTTGAGCAGCTTCCTTGAGAAGAGCAATTGGTTAAGTACTCCATTTAAACTGCCATATTTCATTAAAACAAGTCTATATAAGACAGTTAAGTCCCTACTTTAAAATACTGACCGGGGACTTTTTTGATCTACGACAGTGGTTCTCAACCTTCCTAATGCTGGCACCCTTTAATACAGTTCCTTATGTGGTGGTGACCTCCAACTGTAAAGTTATTTTTATTGCTACTTCATAACTGTAATTTTGCTACTGTGATGAGTCATAATGTAAACATCTGACATGCAGGATATCTGATATGTGAGACCAGAGGGGTTGAGAACTGCTGTTCTAAGAGATGTGTTTAACTTTAAAGTGCTGTAATCACACGGATACACTCCAGATGTGGAATCTGCAGGTACATGAACAAGACCATGGATCCACACTGACTCCTGACAGGATGGTAGTATCCCTGGAATGTACAGACTAGGTTTTCATGTCATTTAAACAACAAAAGTATGCTGTTTTTCCTTGGCCAAAGCAGCACAACTGTAATAATCTACGCTGCTCTGTGACATGCATTTCTCATCCCAGCACTCAGGAAGATGAGGCAGGAGAACTCCAAGTTCCAGGACAGCCTGGGCTACACAGTAAGACCTTTTCTGAAAAATAAATATCTGAAGTCAATTGTTCCTTATTTCCATTTTGCTAAAGCATATTTTTGGTAGCAAAACAGCCTACTATTGCGGTTATATGAGACAGATGATATAACCTATCTGAATTCTACTTATCAATTCCTTGAAAGTTGATCATTTCATCTAGCCTAGGCATTCAGGAGTCTACAGTTTATTATATTTTTCTTTTTTGATTAAGACAATAAATGCAAGAGGGAATTTATCTGTTTTCTTTGTATAGCATAATGGAATACAAAAAATGACAATTCTTTTCATCTCCAAATTTAGCTTGCACTTTATTCTTTGAAATCACATTATTATATTCACCTGAGTAAATATCTTTGTCATGAAATGACACATTATAAGATTTTGTTTGTTACCTGATTGCTTCAAACTTAAAATAACTTAAAAATTTGAAGCATGAATAAAATTCTGTGACATATAAACATCTTATTGGCTTTTAGAAGGCAATACTTTAGTGAAGGTGTAGAGAAAACTCTCATAAACACTAACTATAGACTCTCCGACATCAGAGTGACTGAATTAACTGCTGTCATGTAGGATTACTCTCCAGTCAGAAGAAATCCATGAAACATGAATGACAGGAGAGTCCAAGGAGACATTGAAAACATTTTCATGTTACTAAAACATAAGGGAAGTTCTATTGTAAGTTAGTTCTGAGATACATTTTTTTCTTAAAAATATTTGAGTATGAGACATCTATTGTCAGATAATTGTAATAGTTCTTTGGGGCTATGGGACCCAAACCCGAGGTTTCAAACATGGAAGGTAAACGCTTCACCACAGAGCTGCTCTACTGATCCTGGAAAAATACTTTCATTTAAACTTATTTTAAAATACTTCTCTCTGTCTCTCACTCTCTCTCTCTCATGTGTATGTCTGTTTGTGTCTGTATCTACGTGTATATGTGTGTGTGTCTATATGTGTGTGTCTGTGTTCATGTTTATGTGTGTATATGTCTGTGTGTGTTTGTGTCTGTGTCTGTGTATCTAGAAGGGGGTCTCATGGGTGTCACAGTATGTTTTCAATGCTATCACACAGTAATATCAAATTTACAATGATCATAGAAGCCTTTCATGTATTAATAACCACTAACCTTCCCAGTATTGCACTAGTGAAATACAGTCCAATGTCTGAAAAACAATAATGTGCTGTAGCATTCCAAACATGCCATAGGTTTAAAACGATGCAATTAAATAACTTGAAATGAGTGAAATACATTGAAGATATATGCAATAAGTGCAACTATGATAGGCCACTATACGTAAGTCACAAAATACTTAAACATTTTTAATAAAAAAACAGGAAAAAAGATTTACTTTTTTTTTATTAGACTCTCACTGTGTACCATTGGCTGTCCTGGAACTTGCTATGTAGACCAGTCTGGCCTAGAACTCACAGAGATCTACTTGCCTCTGCCTCCTAGGTGCTGGAATTAAAGGCATGTGCCAGCATACCCAGTGAGAAATTTCACATGCAGTTTTTCAGATTAGCCCAAAGATTAATGGGGTCAGAGTTTTTCGGCCTCAGCATGGAACACACGTCTTAAAACTAACAACACTCTTGATGTTCCATGAGTGATGGCTATTGTTACACCTTACAACACCTAACTGTCAAAATAGGGAGATGAGAACACACATGGTGGGTGTGCTGGCACACATCTTTAATCCCAGCACTTGGGATTAAAGGCAGAGTCAGGCAGATCTCTGTGAGTTCGAGGCTAGCCTGGTCTACAAAGCAAGTTCCAAGACAAACATGATTGTTACACAGAGAAACTCTGTCTTGGAAAAAAAATCTGTTGGAATTTATACAATATGTAATACCCACTCACAAATTTATCTTTCCATTCTAGTCAAGCTAAAGAAAAACTAGAAAATGATTCTTACATAAAGATTATGGTTGAAACTTGAACAGAATTCCCTTGGCAATCATTGGTCGGCTGCTCTTCAGCCATTGGAATTTGGGAGGAAATGGTGAACTTCATGCAGATAGAGAAGAAAGTCCTGAGTCACCTTCTACTGAACAGATCTTCACAGGAAAGAGATTTAATCTAGAGTGTTGGTAAGTCGAGAGCCCCCAACACTGGGATCCCGGGAGGTGTTCTGCATGTTGTTTGTTAGGGACACTGGAAGCCCACATGACATTTTCACAAGTGTTAACTGTCAGATTCTTAAGAATATGGGGTTAGTCTAAGTGTGAAAGTCTGTAACACAATTTATGTTCCCCCCTACTTCTATGTCTTCATGAAATTGTCGATTTTCCATAGGAATATTTGATGAAATTTAGTATCGTTTTTGAGAGAGTATTAAGTAAAGGTAATTAACTAGTGTAAGAAGAAATCTGCATGAGCTAGTCAGTGGTAACACATGCCTTTAAACCCAGCACTCGAAAGGAAGAGGCGGGCAGATCTCTGTGAGTTCAAGGCCAGCCTGGTCTACAAAGCAAGTTCCAGGACAGCCAGGACTGTTACACAGAGAAACCCTATCAAAAAAATTTTAAAAAGAAAGAAGGAAGAAAGAAAGAAAAGAGAGGAGGAGGGAAGAAATCAACATGAACCAACGATCCTTCTCATCAGGAAAGAAATCTTGATAGTGTGAGGCATGGCACTGGGGTGTGAAGCATCTGTGGTCATTGCATATGGTATAGGACAGCAGGGCCTCACACACAGAAGAGAGAAATTCAGCCATGTGGTTTTCCTTTATGGCAAAGTATGATGACAAGAATGTTGCCTTACTTTCATCTGGAACTACTTTAATAGATACGTAAGAAAGGTGCAAAGGTCATGAGTCGGGTCACAGCAGCACTCACAAATTTACAGGAATTTAGGGTTCTTTCAACTGAGAAATATCAAACTGCAGGAAATTGAAATCACACAACAATGCCTCTTTTATGCTGTGATTAAAATAAGCATAGGGGTAAACACATTATGAGGCAGAAGACTATTTGTTCTGTTTTATTTAATTCAGTTGAAAGTTAAAATATGATGCAACAAATGTGGACAATGCAGAAGTGTGTGTGTGTGTGTGTGTGTGTGTGTGTGTGTGTGTGTGTGTTACACACTCATGTGTATGGGTTCACTGACAGACCAGAGGAGGGTGTTGAGGTCCTCCTCTCTCAGTCTCTGTCTTACTTCCTTGAGGCAGAGTCTCTCCCTGAACCATGCTCTTGCATTTGTGGGGCTAGGCTGGCAGCCAGGGAGCCCTAGAAATCGTTCGGTCTCTGCCCTTCACAGAGCTAAGCTACAGAGACATGAGGGCCACACCTAGCTTCTTATGTGGGTTCTGAGATCCAAACTCATATCTTTAATCTTGTGCAGCAAGTGCTCCTTACCCACTGATCCATAACCTCAATGTCAGGTTGTAGAAAAAAATTCAATTATCCCACTAAATTGAAATCTTCTGTCATTTGAACAAATATTTTTAAGGCTGTTGCAAGTCACTTAAAAAAAATCATTCTCAGACTAGGCATGGTGGCACATGCTTTTAATCCACCAGCACTCAGGCGGCAGAGGCAGGAGGATCTCTGAATTTGAGGCCAGCTTGGTCTACAGAGTTAGTTCGAGGACAGCCTATCTCAAAAAAATAAAAAATAAAAAAAGTATCCTCCTGCCTTCCAGGTATGACCAGAGTCATGGAGACTCCCAGTAACACCACAGAGATGGACTTCATTCTTCTTGGGCTCTTCAGCCACACACAAGCCCACTCCTTCCTGTTTTCTGTGGTGTTAGTAATCTTCACCACCTCCCTGATGGGCAACACTCTCATGATCCTCCTCATCTGCAGGGACCCCAGGCTCCACACACCCATGTACTTCCTTCTCAGCCAACTCTCCCTCATGGACATGATGCTAGTCTCCACCATCATCCCCAAGATGGCAGCCAACTACTTGATGAGCATGAGGTCTATCTCCCCTGCAGGCTGTGGCTCCCAGATCTTCCTGTTCCTCACCTTGGCAGGGGGCGAGTGCTTCCTCCTGGCGGCCATGTCCTATGACCGCTACGTGGCTATCTGTCAGCCCCTGCGCTATCATGTCCTCATGAGCCCGAAGCTGTGCGTGCACCTGACCTTGGGCTCCTGGCTCCTGGGAGCCGCTGACGGGTTGATGCAAGCAGGCACCATCCTGAGTTTCCCCTTCTGCCGCTCTCGAACTATCAACCACTTCTTCTGTGAGGCGCCTTCCCTGGTGCGCCTTGCCTGTGCTGACACCAAAGTCTTTGAGTTCTTCATGTACATCTGCTGCATCCTGATGCTCCTGATCCCGCTGTCCCTCATCCTGGCTTCCTACTCGCTCATCCTGGTCGCGGTGCTCCGCATGCGATCCTCAGCAGCCCGGAAGAAGGCCTTTGCCACCTGCTCTTCACACCTGACGGTGGTGGGCCTGTTCTACGGGGCTATCATGTTCATCTACATGAGGCCCAAGTCCCAGCAGCCAGGGGCGCGCGACAAGGTGGTGTCTGCCTTCTACACCATCTTCACGCCGGTGCTGAACCCCCTCATTTACAGTGTGAGGAACAAGGAGGTCAAGAGAGCCTTGAGGATGTGGCTGCAGAAGGCGCCGTGATAAACGTGCAGAGGGACGTTCACCAAAACAGCTCTACTCACGTTAGGCACACCTCCCTCACAGACTCAGCTCATCTAATCCACCGAACTCACTCTTGTGTGCTCTGTCAACTTCTTTATGCTCGTTTGTTGTTTTATGTTCTTTTACCAAGGGTTTGGAAAATCAATTAAAAATCAGCTTGCCCTGCTGGTGTCCCTTGCACCAGCTACTCTCTTTTAAAATAAGGCCTTAGAGATGAGAGCCAGTGACACGGGTCTGGTTAGCTAGACTTTAATCATGTAACTCAGTTCTTGTTATATGATGTAAAACATCAAGAGATAGAAGAAGAAACGGATAGTAACTTTTAAAAAAAAAATGTAGTGCCTGATTTATTGTTATTATGAAGTCAATTGTAATGACATACATAACCAATAAGGATTATTAAACATAAATCATTTGTCAAAATGTTTCGGGAGAATTTTCCAAAACTATTTGCAATTCAGGGAATTCTGACCAAGGAGATGAGCAGGTAGGGCTGGTGGTTTTTAAATTACAGCTATACTTAACGTCTTTAACAAGAGAACAAATATCACTAACCAAAACATAACTCAATCGTAATGAGATTTCCAAGTGAGTGTTTAGAGATGAAATCTTTAAGAAGTGACTGGGTCTAAGGGCTCCACTCTCATGATGGAAGCGCATTCATGCCATTATAAAAACGTTAGTTCAACATGGTGGCAAACACCTGTGATCTCAGTACTTGGGAAGCTGATGCAGGAGAGCTGGATTACATAAGATCCTGTCTCAAATAATAAATAAAATAATAGTGAGTGTGGCCCTTTCCATACAAAAAAAACACAACTCACTTAAAAATAAATAAGAAATAGTTTATCCTGGAGCCAAAAATGAGTGACCATGGCCCCTCCAGATTTAGGTTACCCTCAACTCCATCTTCCAACATGGTGCAGTTTCATTAGATTTTTATAGTAGTAGAATGAAGAAACTTAAATCAAGACGCCTTCCATACACACTTGGGGGGGGGGCAGCAAGTAGGCAAGAAGAGTGGAGCAGGGACATCTCGGGTCCCGGCTCCCATGCTGCCTGGCAGCGTTCTTGGTCTGCAGGCTGTTGGAAGCCAGCGCTCTGCGTATCCCAAAAGATTTTCTTAACCGTCGTTCATATGTTAGGTCACGTACACGTGAAGACTAAAGACTGCCAAAGATAATTTGGTTCTGGACTTGCAACCTTGCAATCCCTCCACAATCACTGAAGCGTCAGTCAGTCGGTCAGTCTTCAAAGTGCAGTCCATTCCACGAACGTCCATCGTCAGCCCTCTCATCTTTTCTGGTCCTTCCACCATCTGCTAATACACAAGCAGACCCCTGACAGATGCAGGGCCTGGAATTCAGAGAACTACCATTCCTTCCTTGGTACCCAGGATGTGGCATTCTGTTATGGCCTCAGAGAATGGAGGGAGACACCGAGTACAGGTGTACTAAAGGACACAGCAGAGGCAGAAGGACAGGAAGGAGGCACAGACTCCAGGAACCTCCACAAAGGCCAACATCACAGTCCATCACCCTGTTGACTTCTTTGAGGCAACTTTCAGCCTCAGAGCTTGTCATAGGAAAGACAGACAGTTTGTATATATGTTTGTTGTGTACCAATTTTTCTACTGAGGGACTCACACCTTTCGACAAAACCGAGGCGCACTGGGCAAGCCACATCCTTGGATCTCATGAGAGGCGTTAGCAGTAGCGTCTGAGCTGACCCTGAGGCTACTCTGTAAAAAGACAGAGCTAACCCTTTTCACACACCCCGCCTGTTCCCCAAATTGGAATTCCTTTCTCTCCTGCATCTTTAACATTTGAATACTGAATTTGGGTTTTCCGTCAGGGCATGCTCTTAGTGTGTGAGCACCTAACTCTTTCCAACCCTTCTCTGGTACTGGTGCTCTCAGGAAGACCTCTGTTTTGCTGAACTATTGACCTGTGTTGTCTGTCTTCTGTGGGCACAACAAAGGTGAAGGAGGACAGCCCTGAGCTGGGGGGGGGGGGGTTAAAGGGAAAAAACTGCAAGAAGGGTGGTGCAAGCCTTGGCATCATATGATTGAGTGAGGGTGTGTAACCTTTGAATTTACTGGTTGGGGGTTACAGTTATCATTTGGGGCAGGCCTGGAGAAGTCCCAGGCTCTGTCCTTGAGCTGCCATGGGGGCTGGCTGGCCTAGCACGTTCACATTGACCCATGCACGTAACTCTAAGTTGGTGAGGCGTCCCAGACAGTAAACAACTGACAGAACCTTGAGCAGTCAGAGTACCTACAGAAAGGGAGTTACTGCAAGGACTATGTCTTTTGTTCACAGCCCTTCCAGAAACTGCTTGCTTAAGCCTCAGGAAACTGAAATTGAGGCCTGATCTCTGAGAAAAGACTGAGCAGCCTGTTATGGAGTCTGCTTGGATCTTTCACTTAATTCTTCTTTAGGTGTTGATCCTAAGAGGTCTTCCCAGCTTCCTGGATGTCCGTCCCAGTCTGTGTATTCTCCAGGAATCTCAGGAGTGCCTTCTCTGAGTGGGAAGGGCAACAGCAGAGTATGTATCTCTCCCTTGTTCAAGATGGCTGATCTGGGCCTCTGGGCTGTGCTTTTTGGCAGATACAGTCCATCTTTGTGATGGTGACCTCGCTACTCACCCTTAGTCATACAGTCCTTAAGGAACCCACACCAGATACTCACATGGAGTGCACCCTCAGCTCCCCAGAGCTTCTGAGCCCCATTCTTTCTCTTGCAGGATGCTGAATGCCTCTCATCATTCTTAAACCCCATAAACCCTCTCAAGGCTTGATGTAGTCATGCAACAATGTCAATTCTGTGACAGGGCAGCATCACTTGATAGCCTCTAAAGCCCCAGCACAGCAGTGGCCAAAACAGAAAAGGACCTACGCTCTGTTAGGAAGGATGGCCACACTCCTGTAGAAAGCTTCTACGCTGAGTATCATGGTGGTCACACTTTGCTCACCTGGAGCCTAGAGGGTTTTGCTGTTTGCTTTTTCAGAAAATACAACAATGTGGATTTAAATTTAGACTATACACATTCGATCAATCATGAATTCAAGTAGGATTTGCCAGTTTGATAAAGTTCCACATCTGATGAAAGAAATGTATGCAAAGAGCTGGGGGAGTAGCTCAGTTGGAAAATGCTTCCATCTCCAGCAACATATAAACAAACCCACTGTGGTGGCAATCCCGGCACCTGGGAGGTGGAGGTAGGAGGATCAGGAGTTCAAGGCCAGCCTCTGCTACTAACTTAGTTCAATAATTTGCTTGTAAGCCAGCCTGAGCTATATGACACTCAGTTTCATATAAATAAGTAAATAAATGTTAAGTAATGTTAAAAAATCTGTACTTTCCTTTAATTAAATTTAAATGGGGATTGAAGTTCACCAAATTATCTTACATTTTTTAACAGGTCCATTTCCCTAACACATAATCCATGATAAAAAAAAATTTCGTTTTGTTTTGTTTCAAATTATCTGTTTCCAGTTGTAGAATCTGTGGTTTCTATATAGCAGTAGATAACTCAGAAGTTGCAAGGCACGGATCCAAGTTCCCAGCATGCCCAGCACTGAAAATCATCAAAAGCAAAGAGTCAGCCAGATAGTGATAGCAAACACCTTTAATCCCAGCACTCGGGAGGCAGAGACAGACATCTCTGAGTTTGAAGCCAGCTTGGTCTACAGAGCAAGTTCCAGGACAGCCAAAGCTGTTACACAGAAAAACATTATATCAAATTAAAAAAAAAAAAAGCAAACGGTCAAACATCAGGACACACAGATCCATATACATTCACCCTGGGAAGTGTCATCGATATGAATATAGCCTGGAGATGCTGTTACTGTTATTGTTTTTATTATTATTATTATTACTATTACTATTTTATTATTTTACTATACAGACACAAAAAATGAAAATATAAAATAAAAATATAACAGCCTGTTGCAAATGCACACAAACAGGTACATACAATACAACTTTAATTGTCTCAAATTGAGTCCAAGAAGGAAAAAAAAATTTCACAGGCTTCTTTATTTCAATTGCTGTTTTGACAATTGAGCTGGTCTGAATGGAAGATAATCCTCCTATCTGCTGAAGTCTGTGCAAGGAATACCAAAATCATATGACTTCCTGATTCATACATTTGAAATCACAATACCCTTTCAAAGACATTTATTTACATTTTATTTTTTTTCTTGTGTGATTCTCTGTCATTTCGGTGATTCACGACTTTATGATATGTGCAGAAAATTTGCAATCTCTTAGGAATTGTTTTAATTTCTCAGCACAGTGAACACTTTTGGCAACCGAACTCTCACCCCGGCAGCTCTGGGGTATTGTTAATAGGATAGTGTCTGCAGCCCAGGCTGGCAGTGGGCCATCCTCATGACATGTCAGTCCAGACAGAGATATAAGGGAGGCGAAGGGCCAGGCTAGGCACAGCTTCCCTCCAGGTGGGGACATCCAGATGTGTCTCTGAGTTGTGCAGTTACAGGCTGCCGGGCATTAGTTTTGACTCTTGTAGGTAGGTACGACAACCTCTTCATGTCTGATTATTTCTTTGTGCAGTTTAACTCTAGAAATTTTAATTGCAAATCCCAGAATTTAGGAGGTGGAGGCTGGAGGAACAAAGAGCCCTCAGCTACATAGAAAAACCAGACCCACCACTCTGTACATTTTACAAAGAAACTCTTCCCAGAGACATGTCTCCGTACTTGATGAGTTAAAATGTGTGCAAGTGGGTGCTGGCATTAGGTGAATTCTTTCAAAAGAAACCCATAATTTTATTAATATAAACAAGTCCTCTGATGCTGCCTTATTTTTCACATACTGATTAATATTCATTTCAGTATCCTGAAATTTAGACTTTTAAAATTACATATTAACAATGAATTTGGGGAAATGTAGAAAGGATATTATGCATTCTGACTCTTCTGTGGTTTCTCAAGAGGCTTTTGTAAGAAGAAAATGAAGGCATCTGTCTCAGCCTGCAATTTGAAATGCAAAAGATGTGAGTATAGTTTTGAGTAAAGATGCCACCATGTTCCCACTATTCTAGAAAGAACTACGGAAATGTAGCAAGGGTATGTCTGACTCAATGGACACAGAGCAAGGAGAGGAAAAGGAAGCCCTTGTTTTCCAAGGTAGAACAGCTCCCCATTGCCTGCACTGGTCAGGCTGGAGGTATTTTTAATTAGTAGTAACTTGTTTCATTTGTATAAAGAGATATAGGCAATACTTTAATAAATACAAGTTGACCACATGACTAGATTCATAATGACTGATGAGTTTTAATCATTTATTTCACCTTTAAAATGTATACATATATCATATATTGCCACTAAGAAGTTGAGCAGATCACTTCTAATTTTAAAATTACTTATATATAAGTAGAAATTTCATAATATATATTTTCTAGGGCTGGGAATATAACTCATTGAGAGAGAGCTTGCCAAGCCTATTTGAGGCCCTATATTCAGTCTCCAGTGTTGTATAAATAGAATAAAACAGAAAATGTGTTCTAAAAAAAAACCCAGAGAGGTAAGGGAAAGCTGTTGAACTGGTTTTCTGAAAACACATATACCTCTCTTACATGTTTAAAACGAAGATTCATCACTGCTGCTTTGTGTGGAACCTTATTTCTTTACCAAAATACAAACTCCAACATCTGTTGTCAAGCATCTTATTAAATTGGTGCCCTCGTATCCACAACGGAAGGGAAAGGCCACAGACGAGTAAACAACAATCACAATATGCCACACAGTGGACCATTAACTTCCTGAAAAATGAAGTCAGACGTGACATCCATGAGCACTCGGGACTCCGGCTATAGTGAGGTACAGTCACAAATAGATGGGTGCTGTGGGATTCCAGCATCCATGTGTCCCAGGGACACATGAGAGAGAATAGCGGTTGCCAGCGGGTGGGGGCAAAAAGAACAGGGAGTTGCCTAGTAGAGTGCAGAGTTCTCATTTGGAGGCATTAAGAGAATTTAGAAGATGGATTCTGGCAGGGAAGGCACCTAATGACAACCCGAGTGACTATGTCACATAAAACAGTTACTGTGGCTGCAGAAATTAATTGAAGAAAATTGCTCCCTGCCCTCCAGCGGCTAAATGACACCAAATTAAAATTTCACCAATCTTCGATAACGAGAAGTTGGAACAGTGAAAAAAATGTTAGAAGGGTTCCGAGTGGTCAGCAGTGTGATGTCCTGAGAGAGGTGGCCATGGTTCCATAGAGTTTCCATGGAGCAAAAGTGTATGTTAGAACTGGGAATGTGGGCAACTCCCGAGCTGAGCAAAGAGCACATACTTTCAAAGTAACTTTCAAAAAATAAAATAATTTCCAAAATATTTACCTTTCAAACAACTAAAATTCTCAGGGCCTTGGTCAGGGGCTGAGTGAGTCATAGTGCCATTGTTTCAGCCATAGTTGTGATTTTTAACTGAGAAGAAACCCGGGAGGTACCCCAGAAGGCTCAGGCTCCCTCAAGATATTTGAACTCGACAGGGACCTTGAGAATGAATTAGTGTCCACAACTTTGTAGGGTGGACATTTTGATTCAATAAGCTCAAACAATCTTGGCACCAGCAAGTCAAAGGTTAAAATGAAAGTAAAGCTTTAAAGTCCCCTGAGAATGAAGCAGGAATAATTGTTTTCTCTACAATTAGGCAAGAGCTGGGGTCTCTGAGTTATCCACAAAGGGAGAGTTTGTGTGGCTGTAAAGAGGGAGGGGCTGTCTAATAGAGCAAATACTTTGAAACAGTTCATTAAAGTGTGCATTTAGCATTACAGCTTCGCACTGGAGAGACCCCCAAGAAGGCTGTTGTCATCTGAAGGGTCAACATATGTAAACAGAACCAAGTTAACTCCTACCCCAGGGCGAGTTAAGCCTCTGTCCACAGAGTCTGACTTTCCTTTTCTAGATCCAAGAGCAAACACCCCTTTGTTTGGCGAGACTTTTATTATTCAGTGTTAGAACCATGTGAATTTGGTGTTTTCAGTAAAGTTTAATGGGGCCATGATATGATTTGGGAGGTAGAATTTTTACATGCCATGTACAAAGCCCTGTGTCCAATCCCCAGCGTGACATAAATCAGACCTGGTGGCACATGACTATAATCTCAGCAATCAGGAGGAAGAGACAATGAGATCAGAGTTCCCAGATCATTTTCTATGACATAGCAAATTCGAGGCCAGCCTGGGATACACGACCCCTTGTCTCAATAAATAAACAAAAATTTTGATATAGTAAATATGTCACCTACATTAACAAGTCCCTAAGTTGTATATAACCAATATTTACTTATGCTCCTAAGACTTGTTGATGCAAAACCGAATGCCCATGAAACCATAAATGACAAATTCACAAATAGTTCTCAACCATTTATGTGGCTATCAGGTAATGGAAAGTCAGGAGTTACTTGCAGCTTACAGAGAACATTGATTCATTATACCATTGAACTCACTGTCCTGGTGAGATGTGTCAGGTAGACCTTGGGAATGAAAAGGCTTATGTTAATGTGTGACTGTGTTGGAACATTTTGCAAGCACAGATGGGCTTGAAGTGGGTTTCACCGTTTCTCATAGGCAACCTTCCAGGCATGTGTAGTTCACACAGCATCGCTGATGATGAAACTCTCTTCTGTTCTTCCATTTGAGGTGTCGCTTCTGCTGTAGATCATGGACATGGGGAATGCCACAGCAGGGTTCATTCTCCTGGGACTCTTTAACCACACCAGAGCCCACCTGGTTCTCTTTGTGCTGGTTCTGACTGTGGCCCTCAATTCCGTAGCAGGCAACGCCCTCCTGCTTCTCCTGATTCACCAGGACCGCCGGCTTCATACACCCATGTACTTTCTCCTGAGCCAACTCTCCCTTATGGACATGATGCTGGTCTCCACCATAGTGCCCCAAATGGCAGCTCATTATTTAACGGGCAAGAAATCCATCTCCGCTGCTGGCTGTGGCTTCCAGATCTTCATCTTCCTCACACTGGAAGGTGGAGAATGCTTCCTCTTAGCAGCCATGTCCTACGACCGCTACGTGGCTATCTGCCGCCCACTGCGCTACTCGGTTCTCATGAGCTGGCAGTTATGTCTGAGACTGAGCTTGGGGTCTTGGCTCCTGGGAGCAGCTGATGGAGCCATGCAGGCCGCTGCCACCCTGAGCTTCCGGTTTTGCCGCGGGAATGAAATGGATCACTTCTTCTGTGAGGCCCCTGTGTTGTTGCGCCTGGCTTGTGGTAACACGGCTGCCTTTGAGTTTGTCATGTACATCTGCTGTGTGCTGATGCTTCTGGTCCCCTTATCCCTCATCCTGACCTCGTATGGCCTCATCCTGGCCACTGTCCTCCAAATGAGATCCGTAGAAGCCGGCAAGAAGGCCTTTGCCACCTGCTCCTCGCACCTGGCAGTGGTGGCACTCTTTTATGGAGCTGCCATTTTCATCTACATGAGGCCCACATCTTCCAGGTCAGCTAAGCATGACAAGATTGTATCCGCATTCTACACTATTGTCACCCCCATGCTGAACCCCCTCATCTACAGTCTTCGGAACAGTGAGGTCAAGGGCAGCCTGAGGAAGCGTGTTACCCACTGCGCTCCCCTCACTAGAAAGGATGCCTTGGTTTGCTTGGATTTGGGTGGTTGTACAAAGAGGAAAGGTATACAGTAGTCCCCTTCCCAGGGATAATGTCTCAGGATGCCCAGGGGATACCTGAGGCCACTGAGAATTCCAAGCTCTGTTGTTGATTTTATTTTCTACCTTAAGTCTTCTATCCTGTGCTTGGAACTGGGGGAAGCAGAGGAATTTCAGCAAAACTGAAAGAGTTTGTCCTTCCTCTCAATTTCATGGACACCTTTATTCCTACTGAGGGCATTAGCAAAATCAGCAGGCTACTTCCTCCTTTAGTAAAGGGGGAGCTTCCATAGTTTAACTTGGTAAGTACCTTACAGCTTGTCTTTAGGGGAAGGGTTTTCAAGAGAGGGTCTCTCTGTGTAGCCCTAGCTTTCCTGGACCTCACTATGTAGACCAGGCTGGCCTTGAACCTAGAGATCCTCCTTCCTCTGCCAACCAAACACTGAGATAAAAAGTCATGCACAATCAGTCTCCGGCCAGTGTGTCTTTAACACATCTAAATTTCAGTATGACAGCTTTTACACTTTGGGGAAATAAAGGTCACTAGAACTGAGGTGGCTCCTCTGTGACAGATGGGTGGGTTGCGTACACAGAGTGGATACGCTGGCCAGAACTGGGTGCCAGCACTGTAAGCCGTCTCGACATGTTGCTCAGCAGGTAGCACTGGAAGTTGACTCCCTCTGGAAGTTCTCACTGTTATCCAACTGGCAGTTGTCTCAGGCAGCTCTGGGTGTGGAAAGTGAGGCCACGAGTAAGGGCTGTACGTGTGCGTCTGTGCCCGTGTCCTGGTTATTTTCTGCTTTACTCTGAGGTTTTGGTAAAACCACATGCTGGGAGCTGATTACAGAGCTGCCGTCTCATTTCAAAATGAACCCTCAACAAACCGGAAAAATCACAAATTCGCTGAGAAAAGCTCTCAGGCCTCACTACACCCGGATTTTGGTACCAGCAGGGAATGAAGTAACTTTGAGTATTAACTGCCAGCTGGTTTCAAGTCACCCTTTTCAAGGTGGAGGGCACTCACAGCAAGCTTTATCTTCCTGACAGTTCTACCGATCTCAGCCTTTGTGCCTGCTTGTTACCAAGAGATGCAAAGTCCAAAACTGCACAGGGGTTTCTTGAGTCTTTTCTAATGAAACATCTGCCCACGGATTCAAGACTAGTCTGAATTCCATTTCCATCCTATACTGTTCCATCGCTGGACACTGATGGCACTGTGGGTGCGCGTGTGCGTGCGAGTGCATGCATGTGCGTGTGCGTGCGTGCGTGTGTGTTTGTGTGTGTGTATGTGTGTGTGTTTAATACATTGTGAAGATTCTCTGCATTTTTATACACCCCAGAGCTATTCTTTTAAATTGATAATGGTGCCCAGTGTTTCAAAAACCACCATTTGTTCCCTGATTTGTGATGGACATGTGGAAGGCCTTCAACCTTATTTCAATTACATTTTTATGTAGATACACTTGCTTGATGGATGATGAACCTTTTATCAGATTGTTTACTTTTGAACTCCCACAAGCAGTTCACACAGGGTGCGGCTGCCCCAGGCTTTATCAACCCTTTCCACTCAGGAAGTCTGGCAGCACCTCATTCTGCTTCCTGTGTGTATTTCCCTGGTAGTTTCTGAGGCTGAGTGTTTTTATACAGATTTACTGCTAGGCTGGGTATCTTCTTTTGTTAACTTTGTATTTCAGTCTTGGAAAATAAAAATAAAAAATGCCCCTGCTTCCCCAGCAAACAACTAGTGATTCACTCAGATATTCATAGGAGTATTTGGAATTTTAAAATAAAGCTGTATGTTAGAATGTTCTCATTCAATGTCTGGGCTTTTTCACTTCGTGTGGACTTGGGGGTTCCTTTTCAGTCTCTTCCACTTTACTCGAAGCAACGAGTCTTGACTGTTGGTTGAGCTGATTCCAGCACCTGTTTCTATTCCACCAAGGAATTCAGCCCCCGAAACACCTGAAACCTTTCTTATGAAGAATAGTGTCCTAATACACAACATTTCAGGTGAAGGATGAAAATAGAGTTTAAAAAAACAAAGCTTTAGATGGCAGAGCATACATCCCATCAATTTCTGGCAAGTGATAAGCCTACAGTAAGTTCTTGGTAATAAATTTAGAACATTTTTAAAGTATCACTTTTACAAATAAAATAATTACTAATATACATTTATATATTAGAAATGTTTATAAATATGTTGTTTTCCAAAGACAAAACAAATGCAAAAGCAACTCTAAGATAATGCTTTAGAATAACAAAGATTAACCTTTTATCTCTTTACTTTTTTTAATGCTGTTTTCATCTGAAGCCCTTCTCCATGGTATTTCCTTTTCTCCAACAGCATTAATGATGCCCTGCACATCTCACATAAGATGGCAGGCAGAGTCTACGGAAGGTGAACCAGAAGGTGTGATGTGATCCACCTCTGCAGGTCCTTCAGAGCTTTTGAAAATGCCCCAAATATGAACATGAGTCCAGGATTCCGATGCAGCTCAACCCATTTGTGATGTTAATTCGGTGGCTCCTGTGACACAGGGACACTTTGATCAAATGATAACCACAGTAACTATTTAGTTTCTGCATTATCCTTAGGACACATTCAGTAGGTTGGTGTACTCTTACCCTGGATGGAATTGGAAAATTTTAACTTGTCATAAAATAATAATTAACTTACAATCATGATAATCATTCATTCAGTACTTCCTTTTGGACTGAATTGGTTTACTTTTGACTCTGATTTCCCCTTTCACTGAGGACCACATCCTTAACTGGGTTTGATGTTAATCACTATGAAAATGAAGACAGCTTAGTAGAGCAAAGTGCATTGATTTTTTTTTCTTTTTGTCATTATGTTTCTTGTTTTGTCTTGTTTGCTGTTGTTTTAAACTTGAATTCCTGATTTGCCTGCCTCCACCTGCTGAGTGTTAAAGGCCAAGTTCTGTAGAGACACCAAGTGTTCTGGGATGCTCTGCAGACCCAGCCCTGGATTGAAGCAGGAAGCGCACTTGGGTAAACATCTCCTCTGCATGTTGGACAGGAGGTGAGCCATCTTGCCAACCCATTTACCTCCTCAGCTCCCTTTGCTCTCATACAGCAGAGGTCTTCAGGTAGGACCTCATTCATTAATTCTGGATTTCCATTTGTTCATTGGTATCACTTCCTCTTCTGCTCCACATCTCAGGACATGGAAGCAGATAGATCTCTCTGATTTCAAGGCCCACCTAGTCTACATAAATCCAGTCCAACCACAGCTACATAATAGGACTATCTCAAAATAATAATAATAATTAGTAAGAAAAAGAAGGAAGTGCATACTCATTCTACATGGTATTGTGTTACACAAGGACATTTTCATTCCAGTATACGTTGGACTGGGAGTAAATCCCCGTCCATATTCCCTACCCTACCCTTTCTCTCCTCCCCTCCCATCAGCTAGTCACTGTTGTCCTGCACAATTTCACTTGTACATACATAATTTTGTTTTGCTATAAAATCTAGGAAGCTGAAATGAGAAGAACATACAATATTTGTCTTCCTAAGATGGCTTTAATTCACTTAATATCATCTCCGGTTTTATCCATTTTCCTGCAAACTACATAATTTCATTTTTCTTTATGACTGAAGAAGATTCCATTGTGTATGTAAACCCCATGTCTTCTATCCATTCCTCTGATGATGGATATTGAGTCTGGTTCCACAGTTCATCTATTGTGAAAATCACTGCAGTAAACACTGACATGCCAACTTGGAATCCTTTGGGCAATAGGGTTTTTTGTTTTTTGATCTTGTTTTGTTGTTTGTTGGTTTTTTGGGAGGTTTTGATGTTGTTGTTGTTGTTTGTTTTTCAAGACAGGGTTTCTCTGTGTAGTTTTGGTACCTGTCCTGGATCTTGCTCTGTAGACCAGACTAGCCTCCAACTCACAGAGATCCACCTGGCTCTGCCTCCCGAGTGCTGGGATTAAAGGCATGCGCCACCACCACCCATTTTTTAGTTTTTCTAGTAATCTCCATCTTGACTTGCACAGTGGCCAGACTAGTGTATACTCCCACCAGCAGTGAGTGAGCGTTCTCTGAGTAAGCTGGAATCCCTGCATAGTTCTGATCTGCATTTCTCTGGTGGCTAGTGAGACTGCACATTTTTCATGTGTTACTGGCCATTTTGTTTCATTGTTTGAGAACTGCCCATTTCCATTTGGCTATTATTGATTGGATTGATTTCTGGCTTAATTTTCTGAATCAGTGTTATGTTCTAGATACTGATCCTCTGCACAAATAACACAAACTTTTTTTTTTTTTCATTATGTGGGCAAGCTCTTCAGTTAGCTAGTTCCTTTGCTTTGCAAAATTCCATTTGTCAGTTTTGGGCAGTTTTCTGTATGTGGTGTGCTGGTTAGTTTAACTGTCAACTTGACACAGCCTAGAATCTCCTGAGAAGAGAGTCTTTATGTGGAATTGTCTAGGTCAGGTTGGTCTGTTGGCATGCATGCAGGGGTTGTATTGATTGATAAGGCAGGGTGGCCCACCCTGAATGTGGGGGGCAGACCATTTCATGTCCAGACGGAGCAGCAAGCAGGCAGTGTGGGTACACTTGTCTCTCTGCTCTTGACTGAGGATGAGACCAGCTTGAGTTCCGGCCTTGACTTCCCTGAACTGATGGGACCGTTTCCAAGTGACCCCTTTCTCCGAATGCTGCTTTTTCTCGGGGTGTTTATCATGGGACAGAAACAAAAGCAGAACACGGTAGTAAAGTTCAACCTAACCTGTTGTGCAACACTGAGACTCTCCTCTGCTTTCTCTCTCCTTTTCTTCCTCCCCCTCTTCTCCCTCCCTCCCTCTCTCCCTCATTTTTTGAGACAAAGTTTCTCTGTGTAATCCTGATTGTCATGGCACTCTGTAGACCAGGCTGGCCTCGAACTCAAGAGATCTGCCTGCCTCTGCCTCCCAAGCGCTGGGATTAAAGGCTTGCACTGCCATGCCCGACATTTTGTTTGTTCGTTTTGTTATATTTTGTCTGAGACCTTCTCTCACACAAGCAGCTGAGCTTCAACTGCCATCACCAGTGGCCAACTGTTCAAACCAGTACAAATAAGATGGGCACAGGTTACAACCAATCAGGTTGATTCTTTACCTCACTTCCGTTCTCCGTGGATGCCTCCTCTTCCCTCTGCCTATGTGATGCTGCAAGGCCTCCTGAAGCACTCTTTAGTCAGACACTACCTGACTCTAAATCATAATGTGATAGCCTGTGAAATATGTCTTGTGTAATTTTTAACAAGAGCAGCATTTATTTCGCTGGGCGGCGCACACCTTGAGAATTCAGCATGCAGCCTCACTCCCCCGAGAGAGAATGCTACTTCTGGTGATCATCTTCCCCCAAGCTCCACAGTTTAGCCTTGTACAGAGTGATGTCATTGTAGACCCTGAAGTGGTTCAGCCTGTTGTCCTGACGTTCTGGACTGACCTAAAGGGGAGAGGACAGGATCAGAAGGAAATCTGTCAGGAAGGAGGCAGACTAGGGTTCACATGATGGAGAGTCAGGTCTGAATCAGACCCACAACCCTGTGACAGCAGGGCTTTTCCTTTCTAAACCCTGCACTGTGACATGGATCTGTGAACATGCACATCGAAGATCCCCTGCTGCCTGAAGGGGGCCTTGCCTAAGGACTCACCACCCCTGGAAAGTAGCTCACAGAGGAGATTATATATATATATATATATATATATACTGTAGCCAGGCTACTGGGACAGCCCCTTGCATGTGCTACCTCACAAAAGTGTGAGCTTGTTGAGAGAGTATGGAGCATGAGCACTGTGACACATAAATCTCATTCTATACAAAGAGGCTGGCTATCTTCCTCTTGAGTAACCATCTATGAATCCACAATAAACCTCTCTAAAAAGGGAGAAATGCTGAGTCAAATAATTTGTACTTTGTAATAATTTTCTGTATTGATCTGTTACCTAATGAACCCAATTTCTACCTTTGCCATGATTTTCTTTCCTTTTCACGTGGAAAAGATTCTCTCATTGACCAAACTGCTCAGGCTGGCCTGTGCTCTATTTAATTAGGTCTGTCTCTCAGAACCTCCATATCCATCCCTGTCTTGTCCAGTTTTAGCAAAATCCCTGCTAAGTCCACTAACAAAAACCACCACCCTTAGTGGTGTGTTCTCACTCTCCAAATTCCACCAGGGTTCTCTGTCTCCACCACCCCACGTGTGAAGTCTGCTCACCTTTCCTGCCTTCAGCAATGATCCCCTCAGGTTAGGTCAGCCTGAGTCCCCCTCATCCCTGGAGCTTTCTGTCAGCAGTCTCTGTCTGTTGACCCCCACATGTCGGTCCTCAGTCAGGCTCTCTCACTTGCCCACACTGAGTTCAGCCCAGTCTCTGTTCACTGCAAATCCCAGTCTTGGGCTACTGCCCAGAGCACCATTCCCTCATCTGAATAATTTCTTCCTTCCATTTTTAAAGCAATCACCGGATAACTGATTTATCACCCATCTTCAGCACTGCCGTTGAATAATTTCTTCTTTCACACTCCTCCCTCATTCACCAAGTTTCCTCTCCCACCCCTCTCTTTTTCTGCTTTGAATGGTCTTTGCTTCTCCAGCTCTCTAGCCATCCCTTTCTCTCTCTTTTACATTCAGCCTTCTTGAGGTCAGTTCTAGGTCCCTGCTGGCATCCTTCCCCCGTTTCCTGAGGGATTCTCTCTCCCAGACAATACCCCGTTATCTGAAAAGGAGCCATTGCAGGTGAGCAGTGGTAAAGACTGGACTTACAGAGTTTTGTTTTTTTTTTTATTGAAATCCCCATGGAAAAGAGTGGCCCTGAAAAGTAAACTCTGCACTGTGACATGAATCTGTGAACATTCACATTGAAGATCCCCAAACGAAAAGACAGAGACTGCTGAGACTAGAACTGTAGAATGGGTGAGAAGCCGGGCCCCTAGAACAGGAGGGAGACACACAGGGTGCAGAGAGCTCTTGGGAGTGGAGGATGCTTCAAAGTCTCTCAGTGGATGAGGAAGATGTGTATCAAGCCAAGAAGCCCAGGGTCAGCATCTGACTCGGGGCTCAGCTGGATGCTGGGCTCCCTCTTCTGATTGTTCCCATCCACCTTACAGCAGCTCACCCCATGTTTATTGAGAAGTGGTGTGTCTATGTGCCAGGCTCAGTTCTAGGCACCTTACAAATATTCTTTTTATTTTCATATTTCGCCTTACCTTTATTATTCTCTCTATATTCTTACACCTTCTTTCTTGCACTTAAAAACCCTGTGAGATAGGTACTATAGTATTTCCATATCATAACTATGAAACGAAGTCACAAAGCAACTTAGTGACTTGTCCAAGGTCATATAACTAGGAAATATAACCCAGATTTCAACCTTGGGCGAGACTGCCTTCCCAACCTGTCCTCTTGGCTGCCCCCGGCCATGCTGTTATGCTCCCAGGTACCACTAAGCAAAGGAGCCATGCTCACCAGCGGATTTGGGTCCCATCCAATTTCTTGGGTTTCAGTCTGTGTCTCTGCATATTTCTTCCTTGGGCCCTGTGCAGCATGGTGGATGAGGTTCAGGAACTTGGCTGGAATTGAGGCACAGTTAAAAAGGGGAGCAGAAACCACCACAACAACCAGCATGGCATGATAAACCTAAGGGTGTAATAGTGGCGTGCATACCTTGGTAGAAACCAACAGCTGTCTAGGTGGCCTTAAGGCCCGCTCAAAAAGGGGAAACCATGCCTGGAACTAGAAAACTAGCCAGCTGCCCTGGACTAGTGAAGTCATGGATCTTAGAGGAGAATCTACACCCATCACTTTACTAAAGCAGCACAAATCCCTAATTGCATAGTAAATATTTAGCTGTATGCCAACAGATGGGAGCAGTTCTCACTCCTCATCCAAGAAACTTCTCTCTGCCACAGATGGAGACCATTACGGAAAAACACAACTCATCAAGCTGTAAAGAGCAAGAGCTCATGTGACGTCCAGTCCCGGTTAACACAGCTACCACACAGTTCCTGCACCTAAGGCTCGGAGACTATTGAGGAAGAGAAGGTAGACAGGTTGTAAATGCTAGAGAAACAGGAAGTTTGCTGTGAGATTATGTATCCTAGAAATTCCATAGACGCCACCCCCATGAAGTCTCACCAACATGGCTGCCTACACAAGACCTCAACAATGACACCACCAACAGACGTGCTAACATGGAAGGATAAAGGCTCATGAGACCTCAGCCCTACACCAAAAACTATAGACAACTATAGGATGCTGAGAGCGGGGAAAATAGTCTTCCCATGAAAGAGCCCTTAATTGGTTAGCCAATAATACCAAGTGGGAAGCCCTGAAATCATATAATACAGGTAACATTACATAGACTGATCAGGGTGTGTATGTATAACAATGATTAAAGGAACAGGCTATGGATTTGAGAAAAAAATAATGTGGGAATACATGGGATACAGTGGAGGGAGGAAATGGAAAGGACTAAATGATGCAATTATACTATAATTTTTTAGAAATTAGAATTTGAGTCAGACTCTTGGACAAAAAGTCTGTTTCCCTATCTTTGACCTAGCCATGGGATCCCATAGAGAAAAAGTAATGGCCTCAGATTGGCCCAGGCCCCAAGATGTAGAAATCTGGTTCTCTGCCCACCTTCAACTACTCTGTCAGGCTGGATTCTGGGTCCTGGGGGCAGAACCTCAGGCAAGACAGACAAGAGCCCTGCTATCCCGTGGCTTGTGGTGTAGATGGACAACAAAGGACAGAATATTCAGGCATACACATAAACCTCCCCAAAAGTGACCCATGCTTCAGAGAAAGGAGCAGGAACTGCAATACCTCCATGTCATGACGAAGAAACTGAGTCACAAAGCAGCTTAGAAACTTAGCCACTGTCACACAGCTAGTGAGAAAAGGGGGACTCTGGATGTTGAGCAGGAAGCAGCCCTGGGAAGATGTGGGGGTCCAGCTCCCACTTTTTGAAGGGTTCTTAGGTGGAGAAGAGAGGAATCAGGAAGTGATAGAAAGAGAGACCTAGCTGACAAGAAGAAATAAATACAAGCTTTGAGAGAGCCTGGGTCAGTACCCAACAGCCTCGTCCTTTATTGAAAAGGGCTTTTTATCATATGCCAAGGGGAGAAGCAAAAGACCTGCCCCTTGCAAGATCAAAGCACACCATACGGCCAAGTCTAGACCCTTTCCAAACACCTGGTAAACACACCCATGCCCAAATCACCTCATTATGCAGCCCTGCTGGGTGAAGTAAGCCCAGATTCTCTGACCCTGAATAATTTGGGCCTCCACACGGAGAGACAGAGGGACAGCCCACTTCGAGCAGCAAGGACAAGAGCCAGGCTGTACACAGTTCTCAGACCATGCTGCTGTCTCTCCTTCCTGTGCCTTTCACAAACTATGAAATGTCCTTGCACAGGCTTCCCCTGAGAGGCTCTGCCTCCACCTGGAATCTCCAAAAACTCTTCCCAGAGTGCCGCTGCCTGGCAGAGGCACCACTTAGATATGGGCTCACACATCCCATTTCCTAACTCCTCTCCAGGTAAGCACAAGCCTCCTTCCTTCTCCTTCATAATGGGGCCCTCTTTAGCCCCAGCCCACGGACTCTCTTACAGGGTAATTATGAAAAGAACAGCCAACATTTACACACCCCATCCTAACCACTTGCATTATTCTGCCTAGTTCTAATAACAACCCTAAAAATTATTTCAGAGAAGTTAAAAAAAAATAAAAACCAAAACATCGGTTGTCCCAGTTAGCTTTAAGTGTCAATTTGGCACAGCCTAGGGTCATCTGAGAGGAAAGCCTAGATCGAGGAATTATCTAGATCAGGTTGACCTGTGGGCATGTCCGTGGGGGACTGTCTTGAGTAGGAGGGTTCAGCCCACTATAGGCAGTTTCACCCCTACTCAGATGGTCCTGTGCTGTATAAGAAAGCTAGCTGAGCATGAGTGTGTAAGCAAGTGAGCCAGAGACTGAGCTAGCAAGCAGCCTTCTACCATGGCTTCTACTTCAAGCTCCTGCTTGAGTTCCTGCCCTGATTTTCTTCAAGGGAAACTGACCTGGAAATGTAAGATGAAATAAACCCCTTCCTCCCCAAATTACTTTTGGTTGGAGTGTTTTACCACAGCAACAGAAGGAAACTAGAGAACTGCCCAAAGTCACTTGCTTAGTGGGTAGAGGGATGGAAAATTAAAATCAGTTAATATGATAATAATCAGGGGATGGATGGATGGATGGATGGATGGATGGATGGATGGATGGATGGATGGATGGATGTGGGCTTAGGACATTAGGAACATCGTTGTTGGCTTCATGGTTAATAACCTGGCATTGTAGCTGAATAAGTCAGTCTCCTGTGACCTTGGTTAAATCCAGTTTAAGAGGACCCCATACTTGCCTCAAGGTGGCAGAACCCTGAGAGGTGTCTACCCCAGCTTGCCCCTCTGTGTCCTGAGCCTCAGTGTTCTCAAGCCCAGCACTCACCATCTGCAGGCTCCTCCAAGTTATCATGCCAAGACATGGGCTTCCTGGCAATTGTGTGAACTAGAGAAAAAGAAGCAGCACAATCCACATTAGCAGGTCCTAAGACTGTCCTGAAAGTCACCTTAGACTAGCTCCCTGGTTAGCACTCACTACGGAGTCTGGCATCTGCCAGGAAGTGTGCACAACACTGAGGAGCAAAGCCTCACAGCAAGCATGTCACTCTAGTGCCATAGCCAGGAGTGCCTCCTTGACCTGAAACGATCAAAATGAAGCACAGCTTCCTGGCCATGGGGACACTCTCCAGGTGTCCCACATGGATACTGGCTTCAGGTTTCCAGCATGGAAAAGCATTCTCTGCCCAGTGCTGGTTGGCAGAGAAGCAAACATTCCTGAAGACCATCCAGACGGGGATGGACACAGAGGAGGCCATCCATCAGAGGAACTGAATCCGCATCTCCCCGTTCCTGGTGTTGACAGGAGCAGCGGACAGTGCTGTGAGGGAGACAGGGAAGCTCTCCCTGTCCGGAGCCCTCCCTCCATGTGTGGTGACTGAGAGCACACTGACATGGGATGACATGTGTGAGAACAGGCTATGTGCACAGAAGTGACGGCATGGGTGTGTGGTGAGTGTCCCAGAGAGGTGCATGTGAGTTCTGAAGGAAGGGGGTGGGGTACACTGTGTGCGAACATGTGGAAAGAAGATGAGTGAGAGCCTGGTGAAGTCAGAAACAGCCAAAGGGGGTGCTCAAGAGGAAACAGCTGGTGAGAAGCAACAAACATGAGCAAGGTGATGGGAACCAGTACCCCCGAGAAGTTCTTTGTTCTCAGCCCCTATTCGCTGTTTTCATCCCAGCCACACCCAAACACCTATGATGTTTATGTCAAGGCATTTATGTCACTTTCCTTGTGTTACCACAATCTTTATGGATAAAAGCACGCACCAACACGCTATAGTATATTCTCAATTTATTCCAGGGAACCCCATTAGTCATATACCCAAGGGAGCTGGGTCAGGAGATAGCACTGTCTAAGAAAGCCTGCATGTGGCCTTCAGTGATCATTTTCATTCTTAAAATAGACACTGTTTAGACAGAACTGGGGAGTAATTTTTCTTCTCACTGTGGTGATCAGGGCTCCTGACGAAAACCAGGTTACATGTGGGGAAATGAAGTCTCCGCACTTTCTGCAGACAGCCGGGCTACTGGGCACTATGGCTAAGTAGGAACAGATGTTGGAGACAAAGAACTCGTAGGGATGGGAGATGGCCTGACACATTTAGGAAATCTCTTTCTCCAGGAGAAAGGAGTGTGTGTGTGCGCGCGTGCATGCGTGTGCGTGTGCGTGTGCGTGAGGCAGAGCAGAGTAGCACTGTGACCTTACTGGAGGATCTTGGGTGGGGTGGAGTTAATATGGGGGGTTCGGAATGGATGGAAGCTGGATAAGAACCAGAGCCAGATCCAGTGGGGCCTTAGAGGTTGCTGGATTGAAACCTGCTCAGAACCCGCAGGAGGCCACCAAAATGTTTACAGAGGGATTGGCCTCCTCTGTTTGGTCTTTTAACATAGGTAGCAGGAAGGAATGTGGGGAAGGAAGTTGGTGCTCGGAGGGAGAGTAGCTTGGAGCCCCTCAGACTACCCCGAATCTAGGGAGTCTAGAGATCACAGCAGCATACTCAGACACTATTAGAGAGTGAATGGCCTGAATGGACAGAGTGGCTGCCATGTGCATTGTGAACTTTCACCAGGCTGCGGGGGGGGGGGGGGGGGGGGGGGGGGGTGTACCTCCTTAGCTAGTGCAGCAGGATGGTTAAACCAGGCCAGCAGAGCAGCAGAGGATGGGAAAACATTCAGCTAGCAAGGTACCCATGAGCTGCTCCCGGGAAGGCTTCTGGGAAGTGGTGGGGCACATGAGTCTGGAGTTCTGTTTCAGGCCCGGAAGAGTTTTCACAGAACCTGACCGAGTCACATAAGCGGGAGCCAGTGGGAGGCTGGGGGCAGGAGGCGGTTTTGCTGGGGTGGGGGCGAGGGGGAAATTCAAGCTCTGAGCCTGGTAGCCCACCACTTCTGAGTTTAGGAAGGTCTGTGGCAAGAAGTCAAAATAATAATAACAACAAACCATACAAGAACAAAACCCCGGCCGGGCGGTGGTGGCGCACGCCTTTAATCCCAGCACTCGGGAGGCAGAGCCAGTTGGATCTCTGTGAGTTCAAGGCCAGCCTGGGCTACCAAGTGAGTTCCAGGAAAGGCACAAAGCTACAGAGAAACCCTGTCTCGAAAAACAAAAAAACAAAAAAACAAAAAAAAAAAAAAACAAAAAAAAAAACCCTTGGTGTATTAAAAAGAAACCAAACATAAAAACATAACAAAAAGCAGACATAAAAAAAAACCTGCACTATTATTTGAGAAACAAAACTACCCTTCCCCCGCAAAAAAAAAAAAAAAAAAAAAAAAAAAATTTACCTTTATTTTGCATCTAAAATACTCAATTCTGGATTCATTTGAATACATCTATCATGCCTGTGGTGACGTGGGGGAGAGATCCCCTCAAAGCTCAACATGTCTGAACTCTAAGGAGACTACTAGAGGCAAGGGGTGCTTGCTCTCCCACGCCTCCAAACCCTCTTGTGCCTGCTCACCCTTGCGCAGGGGATTCACGTGATACTGCGTGTACAACTTCTGTGCTCGTAGCTCTTTGAGGAACAGTTCTCGCAAGATCTGATTCTGATGAACTTCATCCTGAATCACCTTCTGTCCCGAGTGTCCTGCCATGGCCTTGCCCTTGCTCTGAGAGGTCAGGCTATTTGACCTTCCTTTGCCTGGAGAAAGGTCGCCTTCTACTGTCTCCTAGCAACAGTGTTCCCCTTGTGTTCAGGCAACAGCGTCCTTTCTGTCTCTAGGCAACAGCGCCCAGATTCCACAGCACCACCCTCCCTGGCAGTCTTTCCCTGGCTTCTGTCCACTCCACCCCTCCCAGTTCTCAGGCTCCTTGGTGTCTCATTAATCCTCCACCAGCGTCCTCAGACCCGGACCCAGCATCTGGATCTAGAGCGGCCCGGGTGCACTGCTAGGAAAGGGCTGCTGTCCCTTCCCCCACCCAGCAAGAAAAGACTGAAGAGTGGACCTCAGCATGGCTGATCATTTCCTAAAGACGGTTTGAGGAGGAGACAGAAACTTATAGGTTTGAAAGTAGGTGCCCAGAATGGGGGGTGGGGGGGGGAGAGAGAGAGAGAGAGAGAGAGAGAGAGAGAGAGAGAGAGAGAGAGAGAGAGAGAGAGAGAGAGAGAGAGGAGGAGGGGGCGGGGCAGAGACAGAAACAGAAAGAGTTAAATATTGCTGCTGCCATGAGAACCAGCCTCCAGCAGCTCAGGGCTTGAGATAGGGCCTACGAAGTTGGCAGACCCTTGACTTTTTTGAGGGAGTAACACTTAAGTTGCTAAACTTAACTCTCTGGGGCAGGAGAGAGAGGGAAAGAACACACACATACACTCCTCGAGTCTTTCTATCATCTTCTGTCTCATTTCTGTCTTTATTTTTCCTTTACAGCTTACATATCCCAACAAAATCTTTCAAGCAATATAAAAACTACAATGTGGTTACATTCTATTTTTCAAGTGAATGATTACAACGAATACAAATAAAAAACAGCATGTTTTCTATATCCCTTATATGATTAAACATTTTACATATTACAGGTGAAAAACAAGTTGTCCCAAGAACCCACATACATTCATATCCAAGCAACTTGTTAGAGATTAACAGAGTGTAAGCAAGCAAGGTATTTTTCTCAGCCAATTCTTTTGCTGGCAGGCTGCATTTTGCAGTTACAGAGAAAGAATCAATCATTTTATTACTTATCTTAAAAGTGAATCTTATAAGAAATCTTAAAGGAATCACAAACCCAAATTTTTATCTATGAAAAAGAAATAGCTCTGTTTTAAGTCCTCAGGGTGCATAATACACACTCATCAACAGTTTTCTGTATCAGGAAGCCAAGGGCAGAAATGGGTACAAGGAATTAATCATCACCTTTGGTCATCAACCGATCCTAGCAAGAAAGGCATGTCAGCTAGTAATAATTGGGCTGCTTTGTTCTTGTCCCCTGACTTGAATGAGTCCCTCACTCAGCTCTGTGCCTTTCTAAAACTTTAGATTGTTTCCTAGCATTTTTCACCTCAAGGCTATTGACAAAAACATCTTAGTCTAACCTTAAGTCATTTTCGAAGCTTTGTTTCTGCTATGATGCACTCTGAAACCTAGAAAAGCATCTCCCAACATTAAAAGAATTTAAGCTAGTTTGGCCTCTGGGATTCAACTGTTTTTCTTAATCATAAACCTAAGCCATAGTTTGTATATACATGGCTCCTCAAGAGAAACTAGCTGTGTGACCTTTCCTTGTTTTATTTTTTTATCCTCTGCAGCCTCTGCTTTATCAGAGGCAGGGGCAACATTTTATCCTATGTTAACTTTTCCACTAACCTAACCTCTAGCATAATCCCTTACTATATTTATTAAAAGCCCTCAACCATCAAAATTCTATTTAAACTGACACTATTATTATATATAAAATCACTGTTTCAGTTAAACATTAAGAGGAAATCATCTTCATAATAACCCACATGTAAAAATGCCCAGCAGAACAGGATATTCCCAAGACTACATTAAGGGCAGTGGGGATCTCCCCACACCCATTCACACCATGCCAGATACCAGAGAAAATGGCAGTGGTAAACATGCAAAGACATAGCAGGAGCAAGAAACATCCAGGGGCTGAGGCTCTCGGGGCCTCGCCTATCCAAGAATCACCCATCAGAGCTTTGCTTCCCGGTGGGCTGGCTTCCTGAACCTCAACTGCCACCTGCTGGTCCTCTGACAGGACCACCTGCAGTCAATCTTCTGATCAGTGCCCAGAGACAGACAGGTCCACTGCTATAGATGTAATCATCTTATTAAATAAGAAACAAGGGCCAATACAGAGATGAAAGCCAAGAGGTCAGAGCAATAGCTAAGAGCTTAAAACCTTACCCTTCACTGTCGCTGTACCTCTCTGAAAGAGAGCTACTTCCTGTGTCTGTCTTTTTTTATAGAGTTTCTGTTCTGCCTTCTCATTGGTTGTAAACCCAACCACATGACCTCCTAGTCACTGCCTGTCTGTACAGACCTCCAGGTCTTCTATGGTTGGTATTGAGATTAAAGGTGTGTGTCTCCAATGCTGGCTGTAACCTTGAACACACAGAGATCTACCTAGCTCTGCCTACCAAGTGCTGGGATTAAAGGTGTGCACCACCGCCGCCCAGCTTTTGCTACGGCTTGCTAATAGCTCTGACCCCCGGGCAACTTTATTTATTAACATACAAATCACATTTCAGTACAAATAAAATATCACTATACACTGCCCTTTCTAATCTAAGTAATTCACATCTTTATGGTTTGTTTTATTTATTATTCTTGCAATACTAGGGGTTGAACTCGGAGCTTCTGCATGTTGGGGAGCTGCTCCAACACTGAGCTATACTCCAGCCTTTTCATTTTAAGACAGGACCTTGCTAAGTTGCCCAGGTAAAGGTTAAACTTGCAATCCTCCTGCCTCAGCCTCCTGAGTGCTGAGATTATAGGCCTGCCCCACCAAACCCAACTACCTTCAATTTTTCATTGTAGTAAAATGCACATCTTCTAAGACCTCCCATCTCAGCCGTGGTCAAGTGCGCAGTCCAGCTGCATGAAGTACAGGCACAGTGTGAGGCTCGCCCAGCTCCAGAATTCACCCCTTAGGCAACTGTCTTCTGCCCCATCCCCTGGCAACCGCCATCTTTCTTTCTATTCCTATGTTCAACCCTTAAACACCTTCTATAACATAGTTTATGTTTAAATAACCAGAAGTAGCCTACAGTAGGGAGAGAAGCCATTCCTGGCTCTAGTGAGCAGCTAAACACAGATGCTAAAGCTTGTACTCATTCATTCATTCACTCCTTCCTACATCATGACCCAGGATAGTTGATGTGTGACACTATTTCAAGAGTTTGTGGCCATTGCTTCCCATCCCCAAATCCTCATGTCCTACCAGTGACTTCATAATCAGCTGCTTTTTCTCCTCGGCCTGTAGGGTCCTCTGCCTCTTGTCTGCAGAACCTTTCTACCCAGTGTTTCTATGAGTTCACATGCAATCGCCCTTCAAAAGCCTTGCCAAGCTGCAGAGTCCCTGTCTGTTGATGCTCTATTGCAAACTTAGTTACTTCCCTAAATGTACTTGTTTAGATCTAAGCTACTTAAGATGAGTTGTATCATCTCTCTCTGCATTTCCAGGCCATGCGGTAGAGGTAGGTATGTGTTTTGTGTTTGCTGGCTGACTGGGTGTCTGTAGTTTTGTTTGTTTACATTATTATATAATCCCTTAAAACATTCAGATAGACTGTTTCACACTGACTTAATAATACGTTTATGACTTATCAATGTGACCATGCCTGGCCCTCTGGGTTTCAAGCAAGGCTCAAATTGCCTCTTGGAATCTTCACTGCCTTCTGGAGGGTAAGAAGGAATAAGCTGAGCCTTCAAAGCCACATGGTTGGTTTGAGGATAATTTACAAGATTGCACCTGTGCTCTGTCAATAACACGTCCACTCAGCTTGAATTATTAGCCTCGTATCTGGGACCCTTCATGCAGGGTTGGTGCTAGGGTTGCCTAGAAGGTCAGAAGGAAATCCTAGACTGAGAAGAAATGACAATTAAGGGCACAATGAGATGTTTAGGGTGTGGAGGCTGAAGATGGACACTTAACCAAAAGTCAAGGAGGAAGTGAATATTTAAAATTCTTCAGGATGGGACAAAATCAGAGGAAGATCCAAATGACTGAAAGAGTAAAACAGTTTGACATTGAAAGAGAAGGAACAGTTAAAGTGATTTAAAAAAAAAAATGTGTTGCTTGTGGGATATCCAGGAAAAATGAAGCATAAAAAATAAACATTGAAAATCCAAATTAGCGGCCATTTGCACCAGCTGATGAAAAAGACCTGAGATTTCTGTCTCCTGTAACGAGCATAGCTCAGAAAACATGATTCCACAACTATATCAGGTGGGAGATTTGGTTGATTCACTTTGTGTTTCTTATATGTAAGAGTGTTTTGCCTGCATGTATGTAGTGCATCACGTGATGCTTTGCCCACAGAGGTCAGAAGAGAAGGTTGGATTCCCTTGAACTGGAATTGCCGGTGATTATGAGCTACCTTGTGGGTGCTGGGAACTCAACACAGGTCCTCTGTAACAGTAGCAAGTGTTCATAATGGCTAGGCCATCTCTTCAGGCCCTGCTTTGGTTTTTTTTTTTTTTTTTTTTTTTGAGCTAGGGTCTCATGGGGACACTGGCTTTGAACTCACCACACAGCTGAGGTTGATTTTGAAGTCCTGATCCTCCTGCCTCCACCTTCCCAGTTGAAGCCTGGGCCACCATGTCTGGCTTAGAAAAAAACAAGACTCATGGGAGGTTTCTGGAGAAATGTCATTTGTATGTCCTATTGCAGGAGCCATAAGCTGCTGAAGTTAAAGGTCACTGGGAGGGAGTGAAGCCTATCTCCAGGGACTGGGGAGGCTCCCACAGGGCCTACAACAGCCTTGATCAGCAATGCCAAGTGGCACAGGAAGGTAAAGGGGATTGGGAGGATGACAACTGTCTGGCTCCAGCCACAGCCATCAGGCCCTAAGAGCCACACACCACAGTCTTGTAGGACTCAGGACTTTCTTCCACAGTAAAGTTTCTGCAGAGCAAACTTCATGTCTTTGTTCCTCAGACAATAGACAACTGGATTCAAAGAAGGAGTGAGGACAGAGTAGCAAATAGATGCCAGGCGACCCTGGGTCGGGGAGTACCGAGAGGCAGGCCTCAGGTACACAAAGCTTCCAGTTACATAGAACAAGAGGACTGTGGTCAGGTGAGAGGAACAGGTAGAAAAGGCCTTCCACCTGCCATCCACTGAGGGAATGCGGACAACTGTGGACACGATGCCCACATAGGAGAGGACCGTGAGGGCGAAGGAGCTCATGACAATGCAGCTGCTGACGGCAAAGCCCACCTCCTCGTGGAGACGGTAATCAGTGCAGGACAGTCTCATGACTGGAGGGATGTCACAGAAGAAGTGTTCAACAACATTGGGTCCACAGTAGGGGAGGGAGAAGGTGTTGAAAGTGTGGAAGGCTGAGTAGATGGTCCCACCCACCCAGGCAGTGACCACCAGCTCAACACAGCATTTCTGGCTCATGATGGTGCCATAGAGCAGTGGTCTGAGGATGGCCAGGAACCGGTCATAAGCCATGGCCGTGAGCAGGAAGCATTCAGTACATCCAAGTGTGAGAAATATGTAAAGCTGGGCTACACATTCGAGATAGGAGATGCCTCCCGAGCCTGTGAAGGATATCAGCACTGCCTTGGGGATGGTGGCTGAAGTGTAGCTCATGTCCAGGAAAGATAAATTCTTCAGGAAGAAGTACATGGGGGAATGAAGCCTACTGTCTCTCATCACTGCTATGATGATGGAGCTGTTCCCCAGGAGGCCAAATGTGTAGATGAGCAAGAAAAACGGGATGACCACCAATCTCAGCTGTGGGACATCTGAGAAGCCCCTGAGGATGAAGTGCGTCACTCTTGTATGACTGCTCAAGTTGTGTTCAGATGCAGGGACCACACACAGCTAAGGGAGGGGACAGAAATAGGAGGCAGGCTCAGAACATGTGTCTGCATCTCCATGTTGTCTACAGAATCATGGCTTTCACTAGAAAACTAACACCAAGAAGCAGCTTATCTAAATGGCATTTCAAGGAAATGAGAAGGAGGCAAGGGAGGAAGAGGAAAAGGGAAAGGGAGAAGAGAGGAGGGCAGAGAGGGCACACTTGCTCTTGAATTCTCCATGGAGCCAAGTGGGAAGCAGTCCCGTGCATTTGCTTTCTATGTGTTGAAGCAAGTCAACTCATAACATTTCAATGTTGTTTCAAAGGACAGAGCAGTTTTATTTTTACTCTCATTATTAACACATTTCTTCTTAATATCCTACAGATTTTCTGAATCTCCTCATATATTCTTTCTATTGCTGATTCAACACACACACACACACACACACACACACACACACACACACCTACCTTCTTTAGTAGTAATTTCATTATTAATTTTTCTTAAGAGACTTTTTTAATTAATCATTCTACCAACACTGTTGGCCAGATGTCCTCTTGAAGAGCACATGTAACATGAAACACTTGAGTTCAAGGTTTCTGTAAATCTCTGTTCCTAGAGACCTTGCTTTTATTTATCCTCCTGGTTTTTTCCCACCCTGTGGGTGTGTGATGCAGGAACATGCTATACTCTCTCTCTCTCTCTGCCTGTAGAGATGGTCAGTATCTGATGAGCCCTCAGTAGACATTAGTGACTGTCATCACCCTCAGAGATCAGCCTCGACGCCTAGCTCTGAGCTCTGGGGACTGAGCTGTGAGCAAGCTCATGTGTGTGGACAAACATAAACCCCCAACACTCACTGATGCCAAATGCATAGCCTGCTGATTAGGTTTAGTAGAGTATATAGTATACATCCATGGAAGTATCTGCTGCTCTGAGTCCTTTCTCTGGTTCATCAGCAGCTCCAAAGAAGACAGCCATGGTCTGAATAGGGGGGCACTGAGGCTCCCACTTTCATCATGTATTCCCTACACTCCTGGGAAAGACTGCACTACTATTTGGCTGAGGACCTCATGATCACCCCCAGGTCAGCTGGGAGTGAGCAGTGCAGGCATTGGGGCCGATAAAGGCACCGGCTACAGCCTGGGTGCTGTACCAGAGCCTGGGCAGCTGGAGAGAGCAGTGTGGGGATTTCCCTTAGAAAAGGCAAATGTGCACTGTGTTTGGGAAAGGGCAAAGTTTGTAGAAAATACAACTGCTGGTGTACTCTGGGTGGGACAGAGTGGCTTTGGTCTTACCTGGAATTCCTGACACAGCATATCAGATATTCCCATCAAAAGGAAGAAGCTTGAAGGAGCTGGGTGGAAAGGATTGGGTATGGATGCCCCTGTGAAAACTCCGTGTTTCCTGCAGTTTGGGAAATATCACAAAAATAAAGCACAATTATTCCCCTAGGATAGAACTGAGAAACCTTCTCTATCTCTGGTGGGCATGGACCCACCCAGTACCTGGCCTCAACTCCTCTCATGAGCTCTCAGTCTTGCATCTTTGGCTTCAGAACCAGTACAGCCGGATGCCACTCACAGCACTGCAAAGTTCTGTTGCCTGCTCAAGATGTAGCCCGGCCCTTGAAACACTTTATAACAGGTCCTGGGAGCTAACCCTGGGGAAACACTTTCGCCATGGAGCTGCTTTTGAGGAGCAGGGAAGGAACCCCTTGGCTGAGGCTTTTTCTCATTAAACAAGATGGTGCCTCCAATGAATCAGGTTTTCCCTCGGGACGCTTTTACCATTAGGACACTTTTTCCACTCTCCCCATGCTGGAGGCTTCTCTGCGATGGTGCTGCTCTCTCTATTATAGCCCGAACACCAGCCTGCCTTGAAATTTCCCCGGCCAAACAAATGAGTCCATTATCTCTCAGTTCAACCTCACTCAGGTTCGCAGGACAAGAAGCCAAATAAAGCCAAATTCTTGGCCAAAATATCACAGGAATGGTTCTGTCCCAGTTTCTGGTAGAGTTGTTGTTCCCTCTGAAATCTCACGAGCTGGCATCTGTCATTTCTCTGCATTTTGTTGAAAGCTCTGCTTACAGCATTCAATGGCTTTTTCAGCCCAAACTTCCAATTCTTCTACATTCCTCGAAACAGTCCCAAAGGCTTAAAAGCTAGGCAGTCAGGGTCATCACGGCAATGGCTCTGCTTCTCAGACCAATTTTGTTCTGATTTTGTTTCCTGATACTGTGATAAAATACCAGAGAAAGGGCTTAAGATTAAAGTTCACCATTGGTGGGGGGGGGGGGGATCACAGCATTTAGACTGTGCTAAATTGACAAAAAAAAAAAAAAAACATCACAAACACCAAGAAAAATATCAGAATGGATCGTGCAGGTGGCTGTAAAACCATTGTAAGAGTCTGCAGGAAAAAATAGCTTGAGTATATAAAATCTACAAATTCATAATTCACCCACAGGAGCACGGCAGCAACAACTTTGCACCAACCAGGAGGGTGCTGGGCAGTTGGGCACTATTATGATCTCTTTGTGATGAGGAAGCGTTGTCCTGCCCAACGCCATGACAGACAAGGAGAACCACATGCAGGCCTGAGGAGGTCCGCTCCGGGCTTTAAGGAGAAAACACGGACCCACCTGGCACCTTGCAGCGCCAGAAAGATGGGCACTATTATGGTGAGCAACTGCATGGTGTGGTATGGAAGAGAGAGAGAGAAAGAATGGTTCATGTCCTGTGGACAGAGGCATGCCTAAAGATCAGGAGAAAGAGGTGAGGAGTGGGCTGAGGTAGGTGGCTTGATTGCCACCCAGGGCCATGGTGATGTCTGGGCCTGGGCTGCTGCTAGGGCCCATGTCTGGATTCATGGCTCTAATGCAGCCACTGTCTCTGTTGACGTCCGTGGCTCCTAATACTGTCGAAAGCCAAGAGGATAGGGCTGTATAGAGTTGGTCCCGCCCCTCACTGACTGCAGCACTTGTGAGAACTGGTCCTGCCCCTCACCAGCTGAAGCACTCAGGAGAGAGGGTTCTACACCTCACCTGGGCAGCAAAATAGAGCTCGCCCTGTTTGCAGGGACATGGGTGAGCTGGCCCTAAGGGCATGAGAATGGGAGAGTAGGTTGTGTCCCTCTCATATGCCACGTGGTACCATGGGTAAGGGGAAAATGCCCTCCTCCCCTCACTCCTGCAGCAGGTGGCAGACCTGACTGGACCCCTCACCAGCTGCAGCACTTGGGAGAGCAGGTCCTGCACCTCACACAGGCAGCCCAGTCGAGCCGATCCTGTTGGCACAGGTGTGGGTGAGCCAGCTGCAAAGTTGTGAGCATAGGAGAGATGTCCCCATGTACTCCTTGCCCTTCGCTGCCTGTGACAGATGAGGGAGCCCACCCTCCCCCTTACCAGCTGCAGCACTCTGGAAAGCAGGCCCTGCTCCTCCCCTGGGCAGCACGGTAGGGCGGACCCTGTTGACAGGGGAACGGGTGAACCTGCCCAAGAACATGAGCATGGGAGATCTGGCCCCACCCCTCATCTCCATATGGTGGTGTGGGTAGGGGAGAGATGCCCCTCTCGTGCGCCCCGCGCCACCTGTGGCAGTTGGGAGAGCTGTCCCTGCCCCTCACCAGCTGCAGCACTCAGGAGAGTGGCTCCTGCACCTCACCTGGGCAACACAGTAGAGCTGGCACTGGTGGTCCAGGTGTGAGAGAGCCAACCCTGAGGGCATGAAAGAACTGGCTCCATCCCTTCCCCATTGCTGCAAGGGGCGAACTATCCAGAGCATTGCTGGAGAGCTCCCCCTGGTGGTGGAGATAGGGGGTGGGGGTGCTGGCAGACCAACCCAGAACCAGGTCTATGAGTTGGCCCACCCCAAAAATCCACCCCATCTATGATCTGCTGGAGTATGTGAAGTGGCTGGTCCTGCAGACCCAAAGCTGCAGGATCTCCATGACACAGGGCAACAACAAGCTATCCCAGAGGAGTTCCAGTGAGAGCCCAGCATCGACACTGTAGAAGAAACCAGGGTCTCAAACCAGACCAACGACTCTTTACAATGAACACTTGCAGATAAAGATATACGGATGAAGGGGTTTATTGCATGACTCACTGTGTCACTCTACAGCTTCCATGATGATATTTTTCCTTTTTTCCCCCTTAAACTTTATTTTATTTGTGCGGGGTGGAGGCAGTTTTGCAAGGGCAGAGGATGGATGCAAAGGGATGGGGAAATGAATGGGATCAAGATGCATAATGTGAAAGACACAAAGAATAAATAAAGTTTTAAAATTCACAATAATACATAAATGATTCAAAATCAGTTGTTAATAAGCAAACAACTTTCTATGTGTAAAACAAACACAAGATATTCCTTTCCTGAAGCCCCTTCTATTATGTCCATTCTGCTCTCTCTCTGGGTTTCCTTATTCTTCTTGCTCATGAAACATCAAAATTAGAATCCACTGGCCCAGGAAACCACTTGTTTGGGGTCATTGTGATGGCGATTGATTATCCAGGACCCTAGCACCCTGAGCTAAGCTCAAGCAAGAGCCATGAAAGACTCTGCCACACTCTAAGACTCACATCAGGAGAATCAGATGGTCTAAGAAACAAAAGATGAGGATTTAGTGTTTTGTGGTGGGATCGAACCCAGGGCCTTGTGTGCTGGACAAGCACTTTATCACCATGCTCCATCTGCTGCCGCAACTTAGGGCTTTGAATAGGAAGAGGTTGCTGTATCACCATTTATTCCTGAAGTTCTTTTCCTGAGGGCAAAAGGGTTCATTTTAATTATATACTTGATTTTTTTCAAACATAAGCAACTTAATGTTTATTTATTAATGTTGAATTAACAAATTTTGCAGAATCAAAATGTATTAAATAATATAGATAAGTACAAACAATATAGGGAGTTCTATTTCTATTCTATTACAAAATATCTTATATACTAAAAAGGTACAAACAGGTTATATTTAGTAAGTATAGATTCGGTGTGTTTCTAATACTTAGCACAAGCGTTACTATGGCCACGCCACCCTGAACGTGCCCGATCCCATCTAACACTTAGCACAATTGTATTGAATACGATTTTTGTTAAAGTGACTAGTAAGATGGCTTCCATCAGGCAGCTCACTCAGTAACTGCATATGGTTCCTGGGATTGCTAATAAAAGGTTGACCCTCACTCCAGATCAGAATCTTATAAAAAAAAAAATAGCCCAGTGACTATACTGTTTTTATACTGTATCCTTTTTGATGCGGATTTTGAATATGGAGCTAAATTTCCTGGTGGCTCTTCAGTGAGGACTTTTTTTTTTTAAGATTTATCTATTTATTATGTATACAGTGTTCTGTCTGCATGTTTGCCTGCACACCAGAAGAGGGCATCAGATCTCATTATAGATGGTTGTGAGCCACCATGTGGTTGTTCGGAATTGAACTCAGGACCTCTGGAAGAACAGTCCATGCTCTTAACCTCTGAGCCATCTCTCCAGCACCCCCTAGTGAGGACCTTTTATGAAAACCCACATATCACACAAAGATAAAGACATTGAATCAGTAATGCTGGCTCAAGCCCCTTGAGCAGGAAAGATGGAGATCAGGATCTTTTGTCAATCCAGGACACAGAGCCATGACACCCATATCCTGAAGGTTGGGTGATACTCTTAGCTCAGGAAATAGATCCTCCTGCCGTATTTCTTGTTGAAGCCTGGGTGCCTAGTTCACCTGGGCATGCATTTGTAGCATCAACTTCATTATTCAGATATCTGATATGTTTGAGCCCTAGTTTTCCCCCAAACTGGCTCATAATCTGAATTCCTAAAGGACAGTTTTAAAAGGCAGATTTTGTTGCAAATGTTATTTTCATTATCTGTGGGATTGTAATCTTAGTTCCTGGAAACTATGAGCTATCTTAAATTCTAACCAAGAAAAAAGAAACAATGAAATACAGTGTTGAACCAAGTTATCCTATACTCGGAGTTACAGCCTGATTGGGCATTCACTCTAGGATTGGAAACCACCATTCCCCACTCCAGTGATTTAACTGGCTTCTCTGAATTCCACAGATATTGATTACATGGCTTCATTTATTGCAGTTCTATTATCAGCCATTTGTAAAGTTGGTGCTTGAAGAAAGGAGAATTCTGGCCATGCTGGCATTGACAGGCTGGGAAAGATGGTAGGCTTCGTGGTGGGATGGGCAGAAGATGTGCAAGAAGTTCAAGTTACCTGGGGAATGTGTGTGCCCAGGAGCAGTGAAGGACAGCCCTAGACACTTATAAAAGGGGAGAGCTTGATCTACAACACCCAGTGCTTTTCCTTCAGTCAGATCTTTCCATGACAGTATAAAGTGTTTATGTTGTTGCTGGTTAATATTTTAGTTGCTGCAACATGTCTGTCACCAAAATGCTTGACTCTGGAGATGAAGTTTTAGAGGATGGACTCTATCAGCATGGGCATGGCAGACAGGACAGTTCATGCCAATGCAGACATCTACCTAGACTGAGATGCAGAGAACACATTAAATCACTCATATAGTTTCAGAAAAAAAAAATGGACTCATGGGCTAAAATGTCAGATTCTTTCTCTGCAGAGGTTCTAGAGCTGGTAGTAAAATGTTTTTAGTATATTGCTATAACATTATATTTGGAAGAGAAACTAAATAAAGTGAAAATAAAATGACTTCAGGTAGAAATCAGACTGTAAAAGCCCCTTTCAAACCCCCTTTGTTATGAACAACCTGCGTGTCTTAAAACCTACTGCACCCTAGGACAAATGTTTTTGTTTCTATCTTTAAAAACTATAAATTACCAATATTCCTTAATTTACAATGGGGCTGTATTGGGATGAACACATCATAAGCTGGAAGCTTTTAAAAATATTTTTTTATTTATGTGTACAAGTGTGGCTCACAATCCCTTTTGATTTTCAAACTTGAGCTGCAGACATTTTCTCTCAAGAGCCTTCTCTGACTGCCTATCTGCTCATCTGTCCGTCTATCTATCTATCTATCTATCTGTCTGTCCGTCCATCTATCTATCCATCTATCCTCTATAGTTTTATATATGAGTGCTTGTTCATGGAAAAGGGGCAAGGAAAGAATAAAGAAAACAGGATCCACTGCCCTCTTCTGGCCTCTGCAGGCACCTACACAGAGGTGGCGTGCACACACACACTCACGCAGACACACACTTGTGCACATAAAGTTAAAAAAAATTAAAGTTTCCAACTTATGCCATGTTCATCTCAATACAGCCTTATTGTAAACTGAATAACATGGGTAATTTATAATTTTTAAAGATAGAAACAAAAATGCCTGTCCTTGAATGCAAAAGGTTTTAAGACACACAAGTTGTTTGCTCATAACAATGTTTGAAAGAGACTTTCACAATTTGATTTCTATCTGAAGTAATTTCATTTTCCCTTCTATTTAGTTTCTCTTTTAAATGTAACTTGTTTATTTGTTTTGTTTTGTTTTTTCGAGACAGGGTTTCTTTGTGTGATTTTAGTGCCTATCCTGGATCTTGCTCTGCAAACCAGGTTGGCCTCAAACTCTCAGAGATCTGCCTGGCTCTGCCTCCCAAGTGCTGGAATTTAAGGCGTGCACCACCACTGCCTGGCTTAAATGTAATTTTTTACAGCAACATACTAAAATTTTTTTTTTAATTTAAGCTCTAGGACTTCTACAGAGAAAGAATCTGACATCTAAACCCCTAAGTCCATTTTTCTGAAAATCCAGGAGTGGTTTAGTGTGTTCTCTGAGTCTTAGTCTTGGTAGACACGCTGCTGGAATAGGAAAGGTGTTGGGAGCCAGGCTGGATGGTTAGAATCCCTCAGTACAGGGAGCAAGGAAAGGCACAGTCTGTCTTCCGGCCTGTGGTCCCTGGTCTTCCGGAACCCAATGTAGCATCATCACCTTTGACTCAACTCCAATGTCGAGTGGTTGTTGCATGCAGTTGATGTAGGGTCTTTGAGGGTCTTATATATATCATACATATATACTGGCAGTCTCCTCTGAAATGGACAATATTTAAAAAAGAAAGAAGGAAGGAAGGGAGGAAGGAAGGAAGGAAGGAAGGAAGGGAAGGAGGGAGGAAGAGAAAGAGAGAGAGAGAGAGAGAGAAAGAGAGAGAGAAAGAAAGAAAGAAAGAAAGAAAGAAAGAAAGAAAGAAAGAAAGAAAGAAAGAAAGAAAGAAAGAAAAGAACAAAAGAAAGAAAAAAACAAAAGAAAGAAGGAAGGGAGGAAGGAAGGGAGGGAGAAAGAAAGAAAGAAAGAAAGAAAGAAAGAAAGAAAGAAAGAAAGAAGAAAGAAAGAGAAAAAGAAAAAAGAAAGGAAGGAAAGAAGGAAGAAAGAAAGAAAGAAAGAAAGAAAGAAAGAAAGAAAGAAAGAAAGAAAGAAAGAAAGAAAGAAAGAAAGAGAAAGAGAGGGAAGGAATGAAGGAAAGAGAAAGAAAGAAAGGAAAAGATAGAAGGAAAGAAAGAGAGAAACAAAGAAAGAAGAAGGAAAGAAAGAAGAAAGAGAAAGAGAAAGGAGAAAGAAAGAAAGAAAGAAAGAAAGAAAGAAAGAAAGAAAGAAAGAAAGAAAGAAAGAAAGAAAGAAAGAAAGAAAAGGAGAAACTCTTCATTTCTTGCTCTGCATCTGGTAAGATGCTCCCAGATCTGCAATGCTTCATACCCCAACTACATTCAGAATGATGCTGTTTTTGTGTGACCATATCATACACATTCACACTTAAAATCCCCCCAATGCTGTCCAGCTTTGCAGCTGAAGGTGAAACCCTTTCCATGCTTGCAGAGTTGTATTGGGCCAAGCTTGGCTGACCCTCAGCCTCTCTTCTGCCTTGGCTTGTGTCCTCTAGCCCTCCCAGACTGCTAGCTGTGTCTTTTATCAAATTGTCCCTGTGTCTGGTGTTCTTGAGTCCTTTGGATGTCTTACATTTTGCTTCTTTTATTTGTCATATTATGTGTGCACAACATGTATGTGTGGAATCAGTTCTCTCCTTCCACATTTATGTGAGATCTGTGGATCAAAATTAGGCCATCAGGTTTGTAGAGCAGGTGATTTAGTCTGTGGAGCCATCTTGCTGGTCTCTTTCAGCATCGTATACCAACCATGTATATGATGATAGTATAAGCAGAACATGTACTGTCTCTTTCATGTTGGATTGTGATATTAGTCTGAATCTTCCAGAGTATTGCCATTGTCTCCTAATATTTTTTGTGACCTTATTTGGGATCCAAACATCTGATAATTCACTAATCAACCTTTCTTCACACACTTCCTGACCTCTCCATCTATGTTCTGGGAGCTAATGAGTCCACTCTGAACTTTCAGAGTCCACTTAGTAATAAGAAAAATTTGGCAGTTTCTCCATGAAGTTCTTCATCATGTGCTGTCTAATTCCTGTCCACTGGACCTGGTGTCCTGTGACTCAGCATCACACCAGACAACTCTTTTGGTTCTAGTGTCCTCCAGACCCTTGATGTGTGTATTTCCATCCAGAAATTCCCCACAAATGCTGAAACTTAGAACCAACTCCCCTCCTGTCTTCCTCTTTGTGTGGAGAAGCTAAATCTGTGTGTTTCCCCCACACTGTGTGGCACTGTGTGAGGTGGGCACTGTGACAGTGTGTTTTTGTGAGGTTTCCATGGGACTTGATATGGCAGCCTCTGTTTTCTGGAACCATACAGAAGGCCTGAGTCTGAGAACTGGTGAATGGAGCATTTTGTGGGATCTAGGATCATCTGGGGCTTCCTATTCTGCTATGATACCAAATTCCCATCCTTTGCCTCTTCTCAAATTGCAATGCTTTTATTTTGGTGTTGAGAGATACCTTTATATATCCAGACTCCAGAGCATTGTCAGATTATGTTCTGTGAATATTTTCCCCAGCTACTTGGGTGGCTTTATAAATCATTTAATCTCGAGACCACCCTTCTTGATATGCTTTGTCAACGTCATAGACTGCAACCCGCCTTTTTTATGTCTTGCAGCTCAACGTGTTCTGTGTCATATTTAGGAATCCATTAGAAAACCCAAAGTCAGGAGTATTCACAACAGTTTTCTCTAAGAAATTTTTATTTGTCACAGTTAATATTTGATAACTTTTTGTAGAAGATACAATATGTTAGTTTCACCGTTTTGTTGGCCACACTAGGTGACTCAGAATTATCCAGAACCCACTTAAGCAAGACAAACCAAACACAAGACAAATGCCACACATTCTCACATACTTAAAGAATGAGACAATCTTACAGAAATACATAATGGAGCACTGATTGCTAGAAGGGGAAGTGTGGAGTAGAAGAGAACGGAAATAAACGCAAAGGGTCTTCTATGGTCTAGGAAGAATGCTGAGAGGGAGAGGGAGAGGCATCAAGGGTAGTAGAGCGGTGTATAGACTTGACCAATTCATGACAGAGACATGTGTGAAAATATCAGTAAATCCCATTCATTTGTTCGATGCTATAATAAAGGTTAATTCAAAAAAATGTATTACATGGGGCTTCTTCCCCATGTAGACAAACTCAGTTCAAAACAATTGAAAACCATTCTGAGAACAACTGAAAAAATAACTCAGATCATCTGAACCTAAATAGCTTCCCTAGAATGAGCAGGTTTACAGGGAGGGACTAGCTCTTGTGAACTCATAAGTGGACAAAGCTGGTCAAAGACAAACATTTTAAAAGTCTTATGATGAACAAAACACAGTAGGAGTCCTTAGGATCGTCCAGAAATATGTTCACCAAGGACCATTGACAACTCGCTGCTCAGAGGTCCTGTTTTCATCCAAACACAAGCTTCCTGAAAGATGTAATAAGTAGACACACCAAAACAACACCTGAGAAAACCAAAGCTTATCTCTTGATTTTAGTATAATTCCTGGTATCCTCTCTGGTTTTTTGTTTTGTTTTTCAATCTTAAAATATTTTTACCTCTTCCTTAAATGTTTAACTCTCTTCCCTTCTATATAAACCATTTAAGTCCTTTTGCATCTTCAGGCTCTTGCAAGCTTGTGTCTTACCTTCTAATTTATTTCCAAGTACCTTAGTTTTTATTTTTTCACTCTTTATTATATCAATAGACATGCTTGTCACAAAAGCCTTAAAACACAAGTGAGGCTTATTTATTTTACTTCCTGGGGTTTCTTTTTTTTTGTGGTAGGTAGACCGGAAATTATGTTTTTGAGATCTGATTTGTAAATAATTGTTGAAGTTAAATGTATAATGAAGGTTTCCTGCCCACCCCCCCCCTGCCCACTTTCAGCACAGAACAGTCATGGTAGCCAATTAAGGATGAGGGCAGAGCACGTACTGAACAGAGGTTTGAGAAAACAAGGTTAGACCCCCAGAAGTACATGATTAATGACCAATGTCAACAACAAAGACTATCCAGAGGAAAAATTCAGAGGAAATATTCCCTGTTTGGATCTTTTAAAGGAGATATTTTCCAATCAAATTCATTCTTCTAAAGCTAAACTCCTTGTCTTTTACTCCCATGTTATGTGACGAAGCTGACTGGCAGCAAGACCCGCAGAGTCACCTAGCTGAGGTAGCAAAGTCATCTAGCTGAGGTAGCAGAGTCACAGCTAGCTGAGGTAGCAGAGTTCTGCCCACTTATTCTAGCTCTAGCCTTCCAAGGACAACAGGCCCACTGGGGCCGCTTCTTTCTTGGTGCATTCCTCCCAGAGAAGCTCTGGGACACTGATTTTTTTTTTTTTCAGCCCCAGGGTGACACTCACTCTTTAGTCCCTTAATTTCCCCAAAGATCCCAACTTTCATCAGAAGTGTGGCTGCAGTGTAAGTCCCAAGACTCACCAAGGAACTCTGAAAAACAGTCCCAGGAGACTGCCATCTTGTTAGCTTAATGGGTCCCATGACTATTGTCCGAATACTTCATTTACAAAAAGTTTTCCTACATTCCAAAACCACACCTCATTATTTCAGCCATTAATGCCTCCGTGTTTCCCCTCATTGCATCACTTTTGCATGTGGTGCTTTGGCTTTGCATGGAGCATGGGGCATGCATCCTGATGTCTATAGGAAAGCCATCTCCATGATCCCAGTGCTGGGGTAGCACAATAAAGTCAAAATATTCTTAAATCTTCCTAAAGAGAGTGCAGACATCAGTTAGTGACTTGGTTGAGTTTATTTAGAATTTTCACATTGACTTGTGCCTGCTCAAAATCAGTGTCCATTAAAACACAGGAAGAAGTATGGCTATAATGAAGTCAATTCAAAAGTTGAAATTCTTCATGTACTGGCTGATGATATCAGCCACCTTCAGGCACATCCAGTGCAGAGGTCACATCCAGACAAGCAATTCAGACAAATAATTTACTCTGTAGTAGTAAATTCACCACCACAGAGATACAAGGCAGCACTAAGAAAAAGGATTAAAAATGGAAATCTCAGCTGTTAAGTTTGTGTAGTCAAATTCATTTATGAAATCATGTTCATGAACCTTGCTCTCAGGTTTTCAGGCCCAAATGTTAAAAAAAAAAAAATCTTACACTAAATTCATACATCAAATCCCCATAATTTTATTACAGCTCTTAAAAATCATTTTGTATGTCTTTTGAAGAAAAGAGGGCATAAACATTAGATTCTGATTATTCCATAGCGTTCAGTGGTACACATCTTTAATCCCAGAATTAGAGAGGCAGAGGCAGTTATATCTTCTGAAGCCAGCCTGGACTACATAGAGAGTTCCAGGCTTGCCAGGGCTACATACACATAGATAGATAGATAGATAGATAGATAGATAGATAGATAGATAGATAGATAGATAGATAGATAGATAGATAGATAGATAGATAGATAGATAGATAGATATAGGTGATAGATAGATAGATAGATAGATAGATAGATAGATAGATAGATAGATAGATAGATAGATAGATAGATAGATAGATAGATAGATAGATAGATAGATAAGGTGTTCTCATGACACTTCCTTGCACATACAGGACATGCTCTGAGCACAATCACTCATTAACCCATCCTGTACCCCCTTCCTCCCTCCAGTCTCCTGTCATCCCCAAGTCGTCTCCCTTCTTCTCTTGCTGGTTTTCAAACTTAGATTACACATACGACAGCAAGTGTGTGGTGTTTGTCTTTCTGGGTTTGATTTCTCCCACTTAACACAATGATCCCCAGTTCCATCCATTTTTCCTGCCAATGACATGATTTTTTTTCCCCTTTAAGGATGGACAAACTTTATTTTTAAATCTACGTGTCTGTTGATGAGTACCTGGGCTGGTTCTCTTCCATGCCACAGTAAGTGTGGCTGAGCATACATCTCTGTAGCACACTGACTTCGGGCCCTTCAGTCACACACCGTGGAGGGCTCCAGGTGGATTACACAGAGGTTCTGATGTTCATCTTTTTTCAACCGTGGCACTGATTTCTGCAGGGGCTGCATCAATGTGTGCCCCCAGTATTGATGTGCACAGGTTCCTTTTCCATTCTCCTCACCAGCACGTGTTCACTGCCTCCTGGATGACAGCTACTCTGACTGGTAGGAGAGGGAATCTGAATTCCGCTTTGATTTGCATCTGCCTGATTACTAAGATGGCCAATGTTTTTACCGTGTACCTATTGGCCATTAATACTGCGTTGTCTATTCTATTTAGTTGCCTACTTCTAAACAATTGATTCTTTTTGCAGTTTAACTTTTATAATATATTTACTATATATTATATTGTATATATTGTACTATATCATATTATATATCTATATTAACCCCAGAACTTGGGAGGCAGAGGCAGTTATATCTCTGTGAGTTCGAGGCCAGCCTGGACTACAGAAAGAGTGCTAGGCTGGCCAGGGCTACATAGTGATTTATGTATGTATGTATGTATGTATGTACATATGTATGACATACATATGTACATACATACATACATACATACATACATACATACATACACACACATACATACATACATGCATACATACATAAATGGTTTTATCATAATACTTTCATATATATATAATTTGTCAGATGAATAGCTGGCAAATGTTTTTCTCCTGTTCTGTAGGCAGGCTCTAATGTTCTCTAAAATGTCAGTTAGAGGTATTGTTTTATTCTATCCCTTGAGTCTTTGATTTTTTTTTATTGGTAAAAATATGATATGGGGCTGAAGAGACGGCTCAGGGGTTAAGAGCACTTGCTGCCCTCATCTCCCCAGGGTGGCTCACAACTTCTGTTAACTCCAGAGCCAGAGGATCTGACACCCTCTTCTGGCCTCTTAGGGTACTACATGCATATGGTGCTCAGGCATACATGGCAGGCAAAACACCAATATACACAAAATTAAAATAAATCCAGCTTTTGAAAAATTATATATTACAGGTGCGTGTGTGTGTGTGTGTGTGTGTGTGTGTGTGTGTGTGTGTGTGTGTGTTATAACTTGCGGCTTAAAAACATATGCAATGTAGGATGACAGGACCAACCTTTGGGCATGTATCACTTCATACAGTTTTCATTTCTCTGAGAAAAAAAGCTTTGCAACACAGACTATTGTAGCTAGAGTTTTCCTGCCTGGCCCACAGTCAGGACAAATCTTTGTCACCCACCAGTCCCACAGCTGCTCAGACCCAACCAAGTAAACACAGAGACTTATGTTGCTTACAAACTGTATGGCCATGGCAGGCTTCTTGCTAACTGTTCTTATAGCTTAAATTAATCCATTTCCATAAATCTTTACCTTGCCACGTGGCTCGTGACTTACTGGCATCTTTACATGCTGCTTGTCCTGGCAGTGGCTGGCAGTGACTCCTTCTGCCTTCCTGCTCTTTCTTTTCTCCTCTCTGTTAGTCCCGCCTATACTTCCTGCCTAGCCACTGGCCAATCAGTATTTTATTTATTGACCAATCAGAGCAACACATTTGCCATACAAAACATCCCACAGCAGACTATATTATAGCTGTAGCCACTATGTTGTATGTGTAGGGGGTGGTATGTGCACATGAGTACAGTGCCCTCAGAGGCCAGAAGAAGGTTTCTGATCCCCTGAAATTGGAGTTACAGGCAATTGTGAGTCCCTACATCAATGCTGAGACCCAAACTCTGGTCTCCTATGACAGCAGTACACCCTCTTAACCACTGAGCCATCTCTCCAGCCCCCAACTAAAAGTTTCTACTTTGAGCAACATTTCTCGGGCCCCTTTCTCCTGTAGCCTACAGTAAACATTGTATTCTATGCACTCAAACTTTTTTAAAAAAAAAAAATATGCCTAATAAGTAAGAAAATGTGGCTTAGTTTTTCTGTGCCTGACTATTTTACTTAATAATAATGTTCTTTAGTTTCATTTATGCTATTCCAAATGATAATTCGTGCTATTCTAAATGGTTAGGATTTCTTTTCCTTTTTGAGGATGTAAAGCATCCCTGTAGAAAATATTATTTAGTATACTCTTTACCCATTCATGTATTAGTGGAACTCAGGTTAGGTACCTGTAGGAAATGAAATAAGTATGTCTTGGCTATTGTGAATACATTTGCAATGAATACAAGGTGCAGGTACTTCTCGTTGGCACACTGGTTTCGTTTCGTGCAGGTAGCTAACCTGTGAGGGTTTTCAGCCCGGTGGGCTAACAGACCTCATGCAAGCTTTACTTCTAGCCTTGCAAGCAGCTCTCATGCTGCTTTCCATAAGGTCTGTTCTCATTTGCACTCTCGGCAATTACTATGTATTCTTTCTCTCCTGATTCCAGTATTCTTTTTTCTCAGATGTTAACGAGTATGAGCATCTAAGGAATATTGTCACTGAGGAAATAATATCCTCATGCCAAATAATAATAAAAATGCATCAGGTCATTCAGTGAAAGACAAAGCCCATTTAAGGTGTATGAGAGGTGGTAGAGTACCTCTGTGATCCAGCAATTGTGGAGGCAGGGGAATCAAGGTCATCCTCAGCTACATAGTTTGAGGCTAGCCTGAGCTACATGAGACTCTATGTCTAAAAAAAGAAAAGAAGAGAAATTTAGTTAGTATACAACTCAGTTTTGAAAACCATCAATATTAATTTGCAGGTGAAAAGGTTTTGGCTGTTGCAGCTATGGGTAGCATTGAAAAATCTTTTTACCATAATAATTAGCCCAAATAAAATATAAATTATGTATTAATACAAGATATCATATAAAAAAGATGTCCTTGTAAATTTTTATTCAAAAATGTTTTATTTTTAAATATAGGTTATTAAGTTGAAATGTTAGAATTTTTATTAACTGTACTTTTTTTCACTTAAGTTCTTTCAATTTTTTTTTTTTAGAATTTCCTAAGTGCATACTGTATTTCCATCATTTCCACCTGTCCCTGTTCTCTGTCCAATTCTCTTATTTAGGCAACCATATTACTGGGATTTCTTGAGACAGCTTCCTGATCTTGTCCAGAAGGCATGCTCTCTCAGCAGGTGTCCTGGTTCGCCATCTCTTAAAATCTTTCTGCTCCTCTTCCATGCGTTCCCTTGACTCCAAGGTGTAGGGTTATGCTGTAGATGTATCAGTTAGGGCTGCACCCCATGGTCAGTTGTCAGCATTTTAGCCAAGTGTGGATTTCTGTAGTGATCTCCGTCTGCTGCAGAAAGACGTTTCTTTGCTGAGGGTGAGAGCTACACAGCCCTATGGGTGTGAGTATTTTGAAGACAGTTAGAAATTATATTTGTTTAGAAAAGTGGCAGGGCTAGGTTCTCCTCCAGAGTCTAGGACCTCCCTGGTCATGGGTACTTAGCTAGGTGTGCAGTACCATCCATGAATTCACTCCTATTGAACAGGCTTACAGTCCAACTAGACAGCTCTTGGTTATTAATTTGAAATGTAATTTTAGATGTCTATACCTTTTAAAAAATGATCTTGCAACTGGGTGGTGGTGATACACTCCTTTAATCCCAGCACTCGGGAGGTAGGTGAATCTCTGAGTTTGAGGCGAGCCTGGTCTACAGAGTGAGTTCCAGGACCGCCAGAGCTGTTACACAGAGAAACCCCGTCTCGAAAAACCCAAAGTAAAATAAAATAAAAATGATGTTGTTGTGTCTTGAAGCGTTCCTCAAATCCCCCACACATCTCCTTCAATTACCAACTACCAAATATTTGCTCATTGTTCAGCGTAATCTAGATCCAAATAATGAACTCAGTGCAATAGTGTTAAGTCTGGTAGTTTCCATAATTGTATTGAATTAAATGTTTTCACGTGTGTTAAGAAAAATAAAATGATATTTATTTACATAGTATTGTATTCTGGGATTCCTTTTCTCTCTTTGGCTAGGGAGTAAGCTAATGTGTTTTAAGTTTTTGTGACTAATGCTGGAACAATGCAAACTAAAAGTTCAATATAAAAAAAAAAAAGAAGCACCAACTCAGTACTCATTTTAGCAATGAAATAGCTTGATTAAAGTATGAATATTTTTATGTTGCATATGATGGCTTTTAAGTACTTTTGTATGAACTGGGAAGGCAGAGAATATTGCGGCTTGCCATGCTGTACTCTGTACTTTGCTGAAGGGGTCTAGGGCTCAACTTAGACTCTTTGAAGGATATGTATACGTCCTTGTAACTCATAGGCCTGTTTTATCAGTATGGCCCAGAATTCTTTCTCAGTCTTAAAATGTCACCAACCTCCATTTCTTTCCTGTCCATTATCAGAGCTTTCTGGGTTTTGTGTTTCATTTTGGGGTCTTGTTCTATCATGTTACATTTTTTGAGGTGCCACAGTCCTTTGGGTCTTCATATCCCTTAGTGTTTTCTGTGAGTTTGAAGATATGCAAACACTTTGGCTTTTATCGGTACTCTTTGAGGGTAGACGCTTAAGGACCAAGTGAAGATGATGTGGGACAGCCCAAGTGTGCATGGTGTCTCTAACTGGTTAAGGTGCTGCCTTTGCTCTGCTGTTGGGTGAGGGGACCTGCTGGACTCCATTATCCAGTGAGACCGAAGGCAGAACTATGTGTGCATCGGGTAGAACTGCTGGCTGGGACTGAGGTCCACTGGACAGGTGTCCACAGACGCTCACTCTGGGCGGGCAGTTCTGCTACTGGGTTACAACCCGGGCACAGATGTTAGGTGTAGAGTCTCCCTAAGGGGAGTCTTACAAAATCCAGTTGAAACTTGCTTTGTATCCAGCAAGCCCAGGCCCTGTCCTCTCCGTGTGGAGGTGGCACCTCTGCCTAGGTGTGGCTGTTGGACACTGCATTAAGCAGAGCCACTGCTCAAGTTCTAGGTCAAAGTCTGGCCACTGTGCTTCTCCAAAGTGTTCCGACAGGAGTCTCCCCGTGAGCATGTGGTCACTTCGTGCATCTTTGTTGTGAATAGGGAGGCTGCTCTCCCCATGAGCCAGACCTGTTTACTTACTATCCTTCTCTGAAATGTGTAGAGTGAGAAGTCTCTCCCCTAAGACATGAGAGACAGATAGGATTTGCTTTGGTTTTAATGGCATGTGCCAAGCTCTGGGTACCGTTCTCATTCCTAGCATTCCTGTTCTTGGCATTGTGTTGGAAAGCTATTGGCTGTAAATGCCTACACTCATTCCTAGGCTCTTTCTTTACAGCACAATATGGTTTTAGTTACAAGTAAAAATGAAATTTAATTTTATATCATACTGTCTTATGATATAAAACTGCTATAACTAAAACCATTTGCTGAGGTAGGAATAACCTCTTTAAATATGAAGTTGTGGGGGAAAAAAGAGTGTCCACCTGGAAAAAAATGAAATTAGACACTTACCTCTCCCCCACATCCAAAAATTAGCCTAAATGAATTGCAGGGTTAAATATATGACCAATGTAAACATATTGGTGTTGCTGGAGAGCTTCTCTCCAGGTTCCCCAAGCCCCACAGTCCCACAATCCACTTATAAAATAATCACTCAGACGCTTATATCACTTATAAACTGTATGGCCATGGCAGGCTTCTTGTTAACTGTTCTTATATCTTAAATTAACCCATTTTTATATATCTATATCTTGCCACGTGGCTGGTGGCTTACCGTCTTCTTTACATGCTCTTCTCCTGGCGGTGGCTGCAGTGTCTCCTCTCCCCTCTTCCTGTTTCCCCAATTCTCCTCTCTCTTTGTCCTGCCTATACTTCCTGCCTGGTCACTGGCCATCAGTGTTTTATTTACATAGAGTAATATCCACAGCACTTCCCCTTTTCTTCTTTTTTTTTAAAAAGGAAGGTTTTAACTTTAACATAGTAAAATTACATATAATAAAACAATTATTGAGCAAGAATTCCTATCTATCTTATATTTGTGAGTTTAAGGTTTTATATCTAACTTATCTTTTATCATAACTGAGGAAATTATAACTATCTAGTTTTCAACCACATCAAAGACCTGAGAAGGAAGATAATGGTACCTGAGAAATGGTAGATGGATGCAAGCAACTTTCGGGAATCTTGCAAGATTAGACCAAGACAGCTGGCAGCCTGGACAGTCACCTAATGTTTCTCAGCATTATTGGTGCATTCAAATTGGCTACAGGCCTAGAGTATCTGACAGACCATTTTCAGAAGCAGGAATTCTGAAAGACCATCTTACCCTGTCTTGGCAGAGTACAGTGGTCGCTTTCCTTGTGTCCCGCTTGTCCAGGAAGGACAGCATTGCATTCGTACTGTCAGCCGTCAAGACAAGGGCAGTTCTTTGCCCAGTAGGCCATTTTGTGCCAAAAAGACAAACTTCCAAATGGAAATGTCTTAGAAGCCCAACATTTTCTCGGGATCAATTGGTGCAGCCAGGAGCAATTGTGTCTCATGTCAACAGAATTTTAAGTTATTTAAATGCCATATTCTCTAGGTCTATGAAGTGTTTGAAGATTACCTATCTATCTGAAATATATCTATGTATACCTAGAAGACTTAACTAACATGGCTACAAATATGATTATCATAAATGACTAATTATTAATCTATTTTAATTATCCATTACAATTTTAAATGAGTTACATAAACATAATACCTCAAACAAGAATAGAAATATATATATACAATATAACAAAATTAACTTAAAGTTTGTATCAATAAACTAAAATTTATACCAATGTAAAACATTTTAAACATAAACTAAAATCTATACCAATGTAAAACATTTTAAACAAGTTGTTCTTTAAAAGTAGGTTCATTAATCTACCCTTTTATCTTATCATCTCCATATCCTCCTATATATCTAATCATATCCCCTTTTTCTTTTTTAGAAAGAGATCACATTTATAATCAACCTGTTTTAAATAAAAATATTGGTTTTTCTCTGTCCCACACCAGAGGGCTCTTCTGATTTGGGACACAAGAATCTCTTAACCATTTTTTTTAAGCAATATGTCTGGGTTTAGAGGGGGAGTGAGCCAATTCCACCTCTAAAGCCAGCTTGGTATATTTGGGAATTTGGGCGTAGCATCTCTTACTACTTCCTGCTGGAGGTGGGCGCTGTGTCTTATGGGGACGCAAAGAAAATTTTAGGCCTATGGGGTAGTCCTTGAGGCTGTATTGTGGGAGCCAGTTGCCTTGAAACCGTTGTGGATGTTGGATCATCTGGGCCATGGTGTCATCGGATATCTTTCAGGGGGTCTTGGCTGGTGAAACCTGATGTATCTTAATCTGGAACAAATCCACAGCCTCTGGCTTTTTGTGGAAACAAAAGCAGAACCTCTTTTCCAAAGCAACATATCCTTAAATCCAAATTTTGAAGTCAAGGTACCTTTAAAATATACATTTTGGCATAACTGAACAGCTTTTGTAATCAAATGTTTTTCTTCAGTTACGAATATCAAAGAGAACATAATCCAGATTCTCTGTGTGGTAGCCATCTTTATGTGGCTTATATTTTTATATTACCTTAGCCTATTGCTTTAAACTGTACCATTCTAAGACTGAAACGGCTCTGACTGCTGGCTCCGCCCACTTCAGCTTCCCAACATGGCGGTGGTACGTTTTCCGCCAGCTCTGGGAATCATTAAGTCTCAGAAATAGTAGGTCTACGCTTTTATCAAAGCAGCGTGTAGCCCAGAAACCTTTTTTTTTTTTTTAAATACTAGTAAAGACTAAATCTACCACACAGCGTAATGTGCCGCTGGCAGACGCCTCATTCCCGCCATACTGCCGGTCAAACACACACGCCAGGAACCCGCCGGTGTTCAAACCTGTGTTTTGCAGCATCTAGCTGCCCGTATGAGACAAGAAGCAGGAACCTGTTTTTGGCTCTGTTTAGAATTGGTTATTAAATATTCTCAGGTTTAAGGTGGAAACTCGAGCCGTTGGGCGCCATTTGTTGCTGGAGAGCTTCTCTCCAGGTTCCCCAAGGCCCGCAGTCCCACAATCCATTTATAAAATAATCACTCAGACGCTTATATCACTTATAAACTGTATGGCCATGGCAGGCTTCTTGTTAACTGTTCTTATATCTTAAATTAACCCATTTTTATAAATCTATATCTTGCCACGTGGCTGGTGGCTTACCGTCTTCTTTACATGCTCTTCTCCTGGCGGTGGCTGCAGTGTCTCCTCTCCCCTCTTCCTGTTTCCCCAATTCTCCTCTCTCTTTGTCCCGCCTATACTTCCTGCCTGGTCACTGGCCATCAGTGTTTTATTTACATAGAGTAATATCCACAGCATATTGGAAAAAATATATGGGAAAAACTCCATAGTTTGGGGCTGGACCTGATTTGGGAGGTATGACACCAAACCACAGGCAACTAAGCAAACACAGTCAAGTAGGATTATATCAAACCAAAAATGCCTTGCACAGTGAAGGAAGGAAGCAATCCAATGAAGCAAAAGAGAAAAATGCAAACTTTACATTTGAAAAGAAACAACATTAAAACATATCCCTAGTAGTAATTTTGAGTAAGTTTTGTGTATCTATTGGGCATGTGTATACCTTTTGACAAATATCTGTTTGAATACTTTGCCCATATTTTAAATTTTTATTTTCCTCCTATAGATTGAGTTCTTCATATGTCTGACTAGCAGACCCTCCTTAAAAATAACAAAACTTGGGAATAAGTAAAGATACACATTAGAATTATAGAAAACAACATGCATGAATCTCGCACACAAAATGTAGGTCAAAGAAGCCAGATGCAAATGCCAATCAGAGCATATTGGTAAATGTGGGTGCCTGCTCGTCAGATTAGCTTGGCTATCCATGGAGGTATGTTGATTGGAGGAGGTATGAAAGACATTCAAGCTAATGGTCAAGTTTTGCTTGACCAGAGCTTTGGTTGCATAAACTTCTTCATACAGCAAAATCACATAGACCTTTAGACTTTAGATTTGCATGTTTCCTTTTGTATTTATGCTTCCACAATGACCTTGGCAAAGCTCAAGAAACAAACTGTACCAGAGTAGATATTGTAGAGAAAACACCAGTAATGTAGGTACACACACACACACACACACACACACACACACACACACACACACACACACATTTTGCTTTGTTTATCTTTAGACAGGACCCTGCTACATAGCCCAGGATGGCCTCAAACTCATAGTCTTCCTTGCCAGCCCCATCAGGACTGGGTTTTGTTTTCTGTCCCCTAACCTAGATATATTTAAAGTATGATAGATTTTGTTGTGAGCAATAGATAAAGAATTAGTTGTAAGCTTCAAAGGATCACTTATGGCATGTAATAGTAAACCTAGCACTTAAATGATGTCATCCTTGGATATCTGTAAGACAAGACAAGGCTCTGAGAGAGCAAGTGTTTGAGGTCACAGGTCACAGTAGCAGATATGAGTGTATGGAGTTGTCTCATGCTTCTAAGTACCCTAAAAACTCAGACAAAGAAAATGATGAGTTCATATTTCACAATTTACTATTTGTGGCCTGAACAGAATACAGATATTATTGTCTTAAAATAATTATCTGTCTCATTGAGCCTCAAATCTGAGCTTTCTAAAAATTCAAACCATAGTTTTGTTATACCCACTGGCAATTTCATGTGGCCCCAGGAAACATTTTATTTTAAGTTCTGTAAGATAACCCATAGGGACCCTGAGAAGTCTTAGTCAATGGTACTAACAGGAACCAAACATATTCCCAGAGCAAGCTCCCCAGATAGCTCAGAGCAGGCTATCTCCTTTCCCAGATGAACTGGAAGGCGAACAGTTCACAGTATTTAAGACATGCAAATGGAATCACACAGCTTCCTCCGTCCACACCTCCAGCAATTCCTTGCCAGGGCAGCCGACCGACCTCCCGAGACTGTCCTGCTGCCTTGTCATCACTTGATGATCTTTGGACACAGAAAGTGAGCATCATTCCACCAGGTAAGAGCCAACTGAGACAAAACAAAACAACAAAACTCCTCTGTGGATAATCGCAAGTGATGGGCTTATCGCCTATCAATCAACTTGTACTTCTTTTAGGAAAATTGAAGGTCTATAAATTAGAGAGATTTTTATGAAAAAGCTGATCATTTTTATATCACAACTTCTCTGAATATGATTCCACCACTGCCTCTTAGTATATAATCAGCTGAGTACAAGACAAAATATGTGCTTTTTGCTTAATGGGTTTGTTTACATATTGGAATAGCAACTGCTATAAATTACTATTTCTAAAGTTGTTCAAGTATCTTCAGTCTAACTCAGAATATTGACAATGGCCTGATAGTACAAGAATGTCAACCCAGCTACGTCAGAGGCAAAGGCAGGAGACATTAGGGAGGAAATGGGGTTAAGGCCAATGAAGATTTAGACTGGACGAGAAAAAGCTTTGATTTTCAAACCTGAGCTCCAGACTCTACTGAGAGAGCACTTTGATTTAAATATATGTACAGGTGTCTCTCCCCATACTGGGGGCATCTTTTGCTACTTGCCTATATATTTTGAAAACAACATAGGCTCTGTTTAAACTATTCCTGGCAAACTGCAAAGTAATTTGCTGAAAGCCCAGACTCTGCATCTTGGAAAATGTGATACTTAACACCAGGCCAAGTACTGAGCAGATTCCCATACATACTCATGTGATGACTGTCCCTCATTGTCAGCTTAACTGGATTTAGAGTCACCTAAAAGACTGATGCCATTTTCTTTGCCTCTGGGTGTATGTTGATGTCAGCTAGTCCTCCCTGCCATGTCTTGCTCTTGTTGATGGATCCTATCTTCTAAAATTTCATACCCAAGTCAAGCATTTTGATGATAGACATGGTACAGTAACTAAGACAATTTTCTAATAAATCATTTGCCATCAATAACCTAAAACGTTTACACTGTCATTGAAATATCTGATTGAAGGAAAAACACATGGTTATATAGACTGAGTTCTCCAACTTCACGAGTGTCTCAAAGCCATCCTTCATTGCTCCTGAGTACACTTCCCCCATCTAGATAGATTCAACCTCCTCCACACATCTTCTGTTGGCACCACCATGAAGCCTGCCTGCTATCTCTTCCAGCCAGTCAGTACCACCAGTGGCCAGAATTCCACTTTCTCCAAGCATCAACTTTACAAATCGCGGATAACAGAATTGCTATAAATGAAGCCATGTAATTAATATCTGTGGAATTCAAAGAAGCCACTTAAATCACTGAGGTGGGAGATGGTGGCTGCCAATCCAAGAGAGAACGCCCATTGAAGATGGAATGCAGAGCAGTGTCAGAGTTAACTGCTCTGCACCCCAACATTGTATTTGTCTCCTTTATTTTTTGGCCTGAGTCTAAGCTGGCCCTTCTCTCACAGTGTCTAGGAACTAAAACTACAAACTCATAGAAATTGGAAATAATATACACAATCAAAAAATCTGCCTGTTAAATTGTATCTAAATTCAGTTAATGAGCCATTCTGGGGGGGAAGCAGGATCCAAACACACCAGAGATCTGAATAATGAAGTTGACTGGAAATTCAAGCCCAGGTGAGCTAGGGATTCAGGCTGCAACAGAAAGCACAGCAGGAGGAAATTCCTCCTCAGTTCACATCAGATGTCATGACTTAATTCCATCAACTGAGAGAAAAGGCAGGTAGGTCCCCACCTCTCATGCCTAAGGAACTACAATATTTAATCTCACTTGCCAACTTGATCAGATCTAGAATCACCTAGAAAACAGAACTTCTAGGCACACCTATGAGGTATTGTTTACACTAAGGCAAGCCTCTGAGAATGTCTTGCTTGGATTAAGTGATGTGTGTTTCACATTACATGTGTTCCTCAATAGAGAACATTTATCCAACAGTGTTGGTAGAATGATTTTTTTAAGTTAAAAAAAGGCTCTTAAGAAAAATTAACAATGGAATTAATACTAAAGGTGTGTGGGGGGTGAATCAGCAATGGAAATAAAATGAGATTCAGAAAATCTATAGGATGTTAAGAAGGAAATGTGTTAATAATGAGAGTAAAAATATAAAACTACTCTATCCTTTAAAACAACATTGAAATGTTTATGAGTTGACTTGCTTCAATATATAGAAAGCAAATGCATAGAACTGCTTCCCACTAGACTCCATGGAGAATTCAAGAGCAAGAGAACTTGGTAGATGTGCCCTCCCTTCTTCCTCCCTTCCCTCCTCCTCCTCAGTTCTTTGAAATGCCATTTAGATAAGCTGCTTCTTGGTGCTTTCTTTTCTTGTGAAAGCCATGACTCTGTAGACAACATGGAGATGCAGACACATGTTCTGAGCCTGCCTCCTATTTCTGTCCCCTCCCTTAGCTGTGTGTGGTCCCTGCATCTGAACACAACTTGAGCAGACATGTCCAATCACACAAGAGTGACTCACTTCATCCTCAGGGGCTTCTCAGATGTCCCACAGCTGAGATTGGTGGTCATCCCGCTTTTCTTGCTCGTCTACACATTTGGCCTCCTGGGGAACAGCTCCATCATCATAGCAGTGATGAGAGACAGTAGGCTTCACTCCCCCATGTACTTCTTCCTGAAGAATTTATCTTTCCTGGACATGAGCTACACTTCAGCCACCATCCCCAAGGCAGTGCTGATATCCTTCACAGGCTCAGGAGGCATCTCCTATCTCGAATGTGTAGCCCAGCTTTACATATTTATCACACTTTCCTCTACTGAATGCTTCCTGCTCACGGCCATGGCTTATGACCGGTTCCTGGCCATCTTCAGACCACTGCTCTATGGCACCATCATGAGCCAGAAATGCTGTGTTGAGCTGGTGGTCACTGCCTGGGTGAGTGGGGCCATCTACTCAGCCTTCCACACTTTCAACACCTTCTCCCTCCCCTACTGTGGACCCAATGTTGTTGAACACTTCTTCTGTGACATCCCCCCAGTCATGAGACTGTCCTGCACTGATTACCGTCTCCATGAGGAGGTGGGCTTTGCTGTCAGCAGCTGCATTGTCATGAGCTCCTTCGCCCTCACGGTCCTCTCCTATGTGGGCATCGTGTCCACAGTTGTCCGCATCCCCTCAGTGGATGGCAGGTGGAAGGCCTTTTCTACCTGTTCCTCTCACCTGACCACAGTCGTCTTATTCTATGGAACTGGAAGCTTCATGTACCTGAGGCCTGCCTCTCGGTACTCCCCCATCCAGGGTCGCCTGGCATCTGTTTTCTACTCTGTCCTCACTCCTTCTTTGAATCCAGTTGTCTATTGTCTGAGGAACAAAGACATGAAGTTTGCTCTGCAGAAACTTTACTGTGGAAGAAAGTCCTGAGTCCTACAAGACTGCGGTGTGTGGCTCTTAGGGGCTGATGGATGTTACTGGAGCCAAATGTTTTACACTTTACACACACACACACACACACACACACACACACACACACACACACATCATACCCCCTTTCCCTTCCTGTGACACTTGACATTGCTGATCAAGCCAGTTGCAGAACCTGCAGGAGGTCACCACAGTCCCTGCAATGACCTTTCAACTCCAGGGGATTCTATACCCTCTTCTGGCCTCCATGGGCATCCTGACCTATGTGCACTTATCTACATGCAGATATACACATCAATAGTAGCATTTCAAAAATTCAACTATGCATCTCAGAATGTCCTAAGAAATTACCGACTAAATAACTTAAATCAAGTGAAAACAATTCTACCTAGATAGATTCTTGAGACAGAAAGACAAACAAGCCAACAAAGAAATAATATGTGTCTGCCACCAGAGACCTCTGACCTGTATTCAGCTGATGAAGATGTGTGGTGATTGGTGTTCAACCATATGCTGACCTGCCTTCTAACTGCCCAGTCTTGTACTACGGGGTGACCTAGACACTTCCTTCAGTCTTGTTCTCATCTCCATTTGCAGAACCTGAATTTATACACGAGGAAATGGCCAGCCAGCAGGGGCTGTTTGATGCCCTCTTCCCAGGCTCTAGCAGAACTCTCAGGAGCACCATTTTTATTGAGTGGCTGTGAAGTCCTCACATGGAATAGACTTTCTCCCCTAACCAGATCCTGTATCGCTCCCTCTATTTCACTGTGAATAATGTGCTATTGTTGGATTTCCACTGGATGTCTTCTACAGATCTTGAGTGGTTTTACTATGTCAGTCCTAAGCATCTTCACCCCAGTTCTCAAATGTACCTTTTGGGTTTTACATACTTCAGGAACAGGGTTTCTCACTGCCAATGACAGACACTGTCTCTCTGACAAGCTCTTCAATGTGATTTTATCATAGACCTTCATCTCTTGGTTCAGGGCTTTGCCTTTGTGTGTATGTATTTATAATTGGATACTGTCCACTCTTCCATGAAGTATTTAAGTTCCTTTGTAATTAAAAATTTACTCAAGTCAATTTATGAGAAATGTGGTCTCATCCCGTATACTTCAGGGATTGTTCTGTAGTGCTGTTTTAACTCCTCCTTTTCCTGCCTCCGCTTCCCACGTGCTGGCATTATAAGGAAGACTCACAAGAGTTTAGTGGTCAGTAAGAATTCTGAGTCCTGTTTCTTACTTTGTAACAATCAAGGCACCCCCAACTTGGTATATTGGGGTACTTATCAAATTTTGTTTCTCAAAACTTACATTAGTGTTGGGTGCTGTGAACTCAAGTCAAACATCTAATATTTAAAATAAATAAAAAAAATAACTTTCTTAAGCTGGTTGGTGGTGGTGCATACCTTTAATCCCAGCACTGGGGAGGTAGAGGAAAACGGATCTCTGTGAGTTTGAAGCCAGCCTGATCTACAGAGTGAGTTCCAGGACAGACAAGGCTACCCAGAGAAACCCTGTCTCAAAAAGAAAAGAAAAGAAAAAATAAAGGAAAAGAAAACTAACTTTCATCTCAAAAAAAAAAAAGATGTGATCATAATTTGTGATTGTAAATATTTATAATGTTCGGATATTTCCCTCTCTTAAATTATCATCAAGTTATACAGAAACAAACATGTTTTCTCATACAGTCCATACAACAGAATCAAATATACATGAAGAATGTGAAGGTTCACAATTTATTTTTAGTGCTTTTCTGATAGGGAATGTTTTATCTAATGCTGCATGATGTAGAATGGATATTATTTTGTGTATCTACATTACATAAAAAGTGGTGAGACAGTGTTATTTTTACATTAGCCTAAGTTTTTAAAAAGATGCATTTTAGAAACTCAAGAACAGAGTTTTAAAAAATAAGTGTAACTAATATGCTAAAAGAAAAAAATGAAAATAAAAATAGAAGACAGAAAATGATGAGAAATGGAAAAATAATTATAAAACATTTACAAATATGATAGTCAAATCTAATTCTGTCAATAATTATTTTAAGTATAAATTATCAAAATATACCATTAAAAGACAGAGACATGAATAATTGCTCATGCTCTTAATCCTAGCATTTCAGAGGCAAGGATGGATAGACCTCCATGAGTTTGAGACTAGCCTGGTCTATATTACAAGTTCTAGGCCATTCAGGGATACACAGTAAGACCTTGCCTTTAAAAAATGATAGTTTAGATTTTTTTAAAGATACAACTATATGGACAAGCAGACGCAGGTAGGCCTGCGGCGGCGGCGGCCCGCGGAGGTAGACGGGCCCAGCGGCGGCAGCCAACAGGGATATTCAGACCCGGAGGCAGCCGGCAGAGACATTCAGGCCCAGCGGCGGCTCACAGAGGTAGACGGGCCCAGCAGCAGCCCGCTGAGGTAGACGTGCCCAGCGGCGGCAGCCAACAGGGATATTCAGGCCCGGAGGCAGCCGGCAGAGACATTCAGGTCCAGCAGCGGCCCACAGAGGTAGACAGGCCTGGCGGCAGTGACAAGCAGACACAGGTAGGCCTGCGGCGGGGGCCCGTGGAGGTAGACGGGCCCAGCGGCGGCAGCCGACAGGGATATTCAGACCCGGCGGCAGCCGGCAGAGACATTCAGGCCCAGCGGCGGCCCACAGAGGTAGACAGGCCCGGCGGCGCAGACAAGCAGACGCAGGTAGGCCTGTGGCGGCGGCCTGTGGAGGTAGACGGGCCCAGCAGCAGCCCGCTGAGGTAGACGTGCCCGGTGGCAGCGGCCGACAGGGACATTCAGGCCTGGTGGCGGCCCCCAGAGGCAGACAGACCCAGCAGCAGCTGACAGGGACATACAGGCCCGGCGGCGGACCGCAGAGGTAAACAGGCCCAGGGACGGAGACAAGCAGACGCAGCTGGGAACAGGGACGCCCCTAACCCCAACATCTGGGGAAGAAGCTATCTCCGTGGGTCAGAACCAGAACGAATCTGAACACTCCGTCTGAGGACAACCCAGGGCCCAGCTGCTGATCCTGTGAAACCCAACAACTTGGAGGTGTTGGTGAGACTACCCTGCTCAGCTGAAACCCATCTGGGAGAGGATTCAGATGCCTACAGTTTAAAGTCTGAAGAAACAAGATCAGCTGAGGAGTTGACAAATGAACAAAAAGTGACCTGAGAACACAGAAGAAGGTGCTACCCAGACACCAAACCAGATCACCAGAATCATAAGTATGTAACTCACCGATCGAAATCAGCTGCCCCTGAAGAAATAGCCCAATAGCACCAATTTAACCAAGAACCACTACTAAACCAAGACTAAAAATTAGAACAAGAGAGGCACTCTCAGACACAGACACCACCTGCACCTCACAGAGGAAGAAATGAGTAGACACCAGTGCAAAAATACAGGCAACAACATAAAGACCTATATGACAACATCAGAACCTAGTGATTCTACACCTGCAAGACCTAAACATACCATGACAGAAGAAACAGAAGAAATTAACCCTAAAAATGACATTAAGAAGATGATAGAGGCCCTTAAAGAAGAAATAAAACATTCCCTCAATGAGGAAATAAAAACTTTCCTTAAAGAGGAATTGAAAAACTACCTTAAAGAGGAAATAAAAACTTTCCTTAAAGAGGAAATAAAAAACTCCCTTAAAGAGGAAATAAAAACTTCCCTTAAAGAGGAAATGAAAAACTCCATTAAAGAGGAAATAAAAAACTCCCTTAAAGAAATGGAAGAAAAAACGAACAAAAAATGGGAAGAAATCAAAGAAAGTCAAGAAAAAGCAATTAAACAGATGAAAGAAACATTCCAAGATCTGAAAAATGAATTTGAGACAATAAAGAAAACACATGCTGAGGGAATGCTGGAAATAGAAATCCTGACAAAACGAACAGGAACTACAGAAACAAGCATAACCAACCGATTGCAAGAGATGGAACAGAGAATCTCTGACACTGAAGACATGATAGAGAAAATAGATTCGTCAGTCAAAGAAAACAATAAAGACAAAAAAGTCCTAACACAAAACGTCCAGGAAATTTGGGACACCATGAAAAGACCAAACCTAAGAATAATAGGGATAGAAGAAGGAGAAGAATACCAACTCAAAGGCACAGAAAATATATTCAACAAAATCATAGAAGAAAACTTTCCTAACCTAAAGAAAGAAATACCTATGAAGATACAAGAAGCTTACAGAACACTGAATAGGCTGGATCCAAAAAAAAAGTCCCCTCGCCACATAATAATCAAAACACTAAACACACAGAATAAAGAAAAAATATTAAGAGCTGCAAAGGAAAAGGACCAAGTAACATATAAAGGCAAACCCATCAGAATAACACCAGACTACACAATAGAGACTATGAAAGATAGAAGATCATGGACAAACCTCATGCAGACACTAAGAGACTATGGATGCCAATCCAGACTATTATACCCAGCAAAACTCTTAATCACCATAGGCGGAGTAAACAAAATATTCCAGGATAAAACCAGATTTAATCAATACCTGTCCACAAACCCAGCCCTACAGAAAGCACTAGAAGGGAAAATTCAATCCAAAGAAGCTAAACACATCCATGAAAAATCAAGCAATAGATAATCCTACACCAACATACACCACAGAAGGACAACACAACACAACCAAAAAAATAACAGGAATTAACAATCACTGGTCATTAATATCCATCAATATCAATGGTCTCAACTCACCTATAAAAAGACACAGGCTAACAGAATGGATTAGAAAACAGGACCCATCCATATGCTGCATACAAGAAACACACCTTAACTCCAAACACAGACACTACCTCCGAGTAAAGGGCTGGGAAAAGGTTTTCCAAGCAAATGGACCTAAGAAACAAGCTGGTGTAGCTATCCTAATATCTAATAAAATAGACTTCAAACTAAAATCAATCAAAAGAGACCAGGATGGACATTACATATTCATCACAGGAAAAATCCACCAAGATGAAGTCTCGATTCTAAACATTTATGCTCCAAATACAAAAGCACCCACATTCATAAAAGAAACACTACTAAAGTTTAAAACGCACATCAAACCCCACACATTAGTAGTGGGAGATTTTAACACACCACTCTCACCAAAAGATAGATCTACCAGACTGAAACTTAACAAAGAAATAAAGGACCTAACAGATGTTATGACTCAAATGGACCTAACAGATATCTACAGAATATTCCATCCTAACACAAAAGAATATACCTTCTTCTCAGCACCCCATGGAACCTTCTCAAAAATTGACCACATGCTTGGACACAAAACAAATCTCAACAGATACAAAAAAATTGGAATAACCTCCTGTATTTTATCAGACCACCATGCCTTAAAGTTAGAACTCAATAACAACAAAAATTATAGAAAACCCACAAACTCATGGAAACTGAATAATACCCACCTGAAACATCAATGGGTCAAGGAAGAAATAAAGACAGAAATTAAAGAGTTCCTAGAATTCAATGAAAATGAAAGTACAACATACCCAAACTTATGGGACACTATGAAAGCAGTGCTAAGAGGAAAATTCATAGCTCTAAATGCACACATAAAGAAGATGGAGCAATCCCATACCAATGAATTAACAGCACAACTGAAAGCTCTAGAACAAAAAGAAACAAACTCACCCAGGAGAAATAGACGCCAGGAAATAATCAAATTGAGGGCTGAAATCAACGAAATAGAAAACAAGAGAACAATACAAAAAAATCAATGAAACAAAGAGTTAGTTCTTTGAAAAAATCAACAAGATAGACAAACCACTAGCCAAATTAACCAAAAAGCAAAGAGAGAACACCCAAATTCACAAAATCAGAAATGAAAAGGGAGACATAACAACAGACAATGAGGAAATCCAGAGAATCATCAGATCATACTTCAAAAACCTGTATTCCACAAAAATGGAAAACCAGGAAGAAATGGACAATTTTCTGGATAAATGCCAAATACCAAAATTAAATCAAGACCAGATAAACCATTTAAATAGACCAATAACCCCTAAAGAAATAGAAACAGTCATCAAAAGTCTCCCAACTAAAAAAAGCCCAGGACCAGATGGTTTCAGTGCAGAATTCTACCAGACTTTCAAAGAAGAACTAATACCAATCCTCTTCAAAGTGTTCCACACAATAGAAACAGAAGGAACACTACCAAACTCTTTTTATGAGGCTACAATTACCCTGATACCCAAACCACACAAAGATGCAACAAAGAAAGAGAACTACAGACCAATCTCCCTCATGAACATTGATGCAAAAATACTCAACAAAATATTGGCAAACCGAATCCAAGAATACATCAAAACAATCATCCATCACGACCAAGTAGGATTCATCCCAGGGATGCAAGGATGGTTCAACATACGGAAATCAGTCAATGTAATACACCATATAAACAAACTGAAAGAAAAAAACCACATGATCATCTCCCTAGATGCTGAAAAAGCCTTTGACAAAATCCAACACTGCTTCATGATAAAGGTCTTAGAAAGAATAGGAATACAAGGAACATGTCTAAACATAATAAAAGCAATTTATAGCAAGCCAACAGCAAACATCAAATTAAATGGAGAGAAACTCAAAGCGATACCACTAAATTCAGGAACAAGACAAGGCTGTCCACTCTCCCCATATTTATTCAATATAGTACTAGAAGTTCTAGCTAGAGCAATAAGACAACAAAAGGAGATCAAAGGGATACAAATTGGCAAGGAAGAAGTCAAACTTTCACTATTTGCAGATGATATGATAGTATACATAAGTGACCCCAAAAACTCTACCAGGGAACTTTTACAGCTGATAAACTCCTTCAGTAAAGTGGCAGGATACAAGATCAACTCAAAAAAATCAGTAGCCCTCCTATACACAAATGATAAAAGGGCTGAGAAAGAAGTCAGAGAAACATCACCCTTTACAATAGCCACAAATAATACAAAATACCTTGGGATAACACTAACTAAACAAGTGAAAGACCTTTTTGATAAGAACTTTAAATCTCTAAAGAAAGAAATTGAAGAAGATATCAGAAAATGGAAGGATCTCCCATGCTCATGGATAGGTAGGATTAACATAGTAAAAATGGCAATCTTACCAAAAGCAATCTACAGATTCAATGCAATCCCCATCAAAATCCTAACACAATTCTTCACAGACTTGGAAAGAAAAATACTCAACTTTATATGGAAAAACAAAAGACCCAGGATAGCTAAAAGAATCCTATACGATAAAGCAACCCTTGGAGGCATCACCATCCCGGACCTCAAACTCTACTATAGAGCTATAGTAATAAAAACAGCTTGGTACTGGTATAAAAACCGACATACGGACCAATGGAATCGAATTGAAGACCCTGACATTAAACCATGCACATATGAACACCTGGTTTTTGACAAAGGAGCCAAAACTATACAATGGAACAAAGAAAGTATCTTCAACAAATGGTGCTGGCATAACTGGATGTCAATATGTAAAAGATTACAAATAGATCCATATCTGTCACCATGCACAAAACTCAAGTCCAAGTGGATCAAAGACCTAAACATAAATCCAGTTACACTAAACTTAATAGAAAAGAAGATAGGAAGCACTCTTGAACGCATTGGCACTGGAGACCATTTCTTAAATAAAACACCGACAGCACAGACCCTGAGCACAAGCATTAATAAATGGGACCTCTCAAAACTGAGAAGCTTTTGCAGGGCAAAAGACACAGTCAATAAGACAAAAAGACAGCCAACAGATTGGGAAAAGATCTTCACCAACCCCACATCTGACAGAGGATTGATCTCCACAATATATAAAGAACTCAAGAAACTAGACATCAAAGCACTGAACAGTCCAATTAAAAAATGGGCTAAAGAGCTAAACAGAGAATTCACAAAACAAGAACTACAAATGGCTGAAAGACATTTAAAGAAATGTTCAACATCCTTAATCATCAGAGAAATGCAAATCAAAACGACTCTGAGATACCACCTTACACCTGTTAGAATGGCTAAGATCAAAAACACCAATGACAACCAATGTTGGAGAGGATGTGGAGCAAAGGGAACACTCCTCCACTGTTGGTGGGAATGTAAACTTGTACAACCACTGTGGAAATCAGTATGGCGGTTTCTCAGAAAATTAGGAATCGAACTACCTCAAGACCCAGCCATCCCACTCTTGGGCATATACCCAAAGAATGCTGATACATACCATAAAGATACATGCTCAGCTATGTTCATAGCAGCACTATTTGTAATAGCCAGAACCTGGAAACAACCTAGATGCCCATCAACGGAAGAATGGATGAAAAAAATGTGGTACATATACACAATGGAGTACTACTCAGCAGAGAAAAACAATGAAAGCATGAAATTTGCAGGCAAATGGATGGAACTAGAAAAAATCATCCTGAGTGAGCTAACCCAAACCCAGAAAGACAGTTATGGTATGTACTCACTCATTGGTGGATTCTAGATATAAAATGAACAATCAGACCACAACCCATAGAACCATAGAGGCTATATATATAGCATGGAGGTCCCTAGGACGACTGTGGCATATAATAAATTTCAGTTTTACTCAATTATTGAAAAAAAATAGCCAAATGAATGGAAACACATGAACTATGAACCAAAGGCTGAGGGGCTCCCAGCTGGATCAGGCCCTCTGAATAGGTGAGACAGTTGATTGGCTTGATCAGTTTGGGAGGCAACTAGGCAGTGGGACCAAGTCCTGTGCTCATTCCATGAGTTGGCTGTTTGAAACCAGGAACTTATGCAGGGACACTTGGCTTAGTCTGGGAGGAAGGGACTGGACCTGCCTGGACTGAGTCTACCAAGTTGATCACAGTCCTCAGGGGAGGACTTGTCCTGGAGGAGGTGGGAATGGAGGGTGGGCTGGGGGTAAGGGGAGGGCGTGGGAGGGGGGAGAATAGGGGAACCCATGGCTGATATGTAGAACTGAATGGTATTGTAAAATAAAAAATATATATCACAAAAAAAAGATACAACTATATTCAATCTATAATTCCATTTAAATAAATATATAGATACACACAAACTAAAAGTTAAGAAATTGAGAAACATTGGGGCCAGCAAGATGGCTCAGATGGTTAAGGCCACCATCCACAGATACACACATCCACACAGATGCAAACGTGCATACACACATACATGCACACCACACACATACACATGAAAGAGAAAAACAAAAACAGAAACGTGTTGCAATACTATCCTAGACTCATTTTTCTAGAAAAACATGAAGAATATAAATGCCCCTGTGTTCATTGCTGATATCATTTTTCTTCCCCATTTTTCTGGTTCATGAGGTCTGGAAGAACATGTTAATTTAGATTCATTTCTTATCAAATCTCTGCCTCAAAGGCAAACATTATCTGACTTTAACCTTTGCTGCTCAACACTTAAAGAACAGTATCTCAGGGAGAAATACAAACTTTCTACCTTAAATAATTCACAAGAACTTTTTGTTTTAATTAACATACTCACTGTCCTTTCCCCTCTGAGAAGTGGCCCCATCTTTCAAGGCTACCTTTTGCATCTCAGTTTCATGAACGAATAAGATGATTGAGATTCATGTAGGTTGTTTAGTACACAGACCTGTGTGAAATGACCAGGGAACAAAAACACAACCTGAGCATTCTTTCTGTACCTTCCCTCTTACTGTTCCCAGGCTTGGGCACAGCTCCTTGCATTCACATTGAACCATGTCACACAGGGACCCTGTGGTGACCTGGTACTCTAAGGATGGTGCCCAGAGTCTGAAGGGCATCACAGGAGCCCACAAGGACTGTGCCTGGTCCTGCTCTGAGGCTCAAACAATATAAGTGGCCTGTTCCACATGGAAACATTTGTCACCCTGAGGGAAAGTTCAGCAGAAGCCACATCCCCATTCACCAGGAACCCTACCTTCAAAGTAGAGAAGGAAAGACGGGGTTTCGTGGCAGGTGAGTTCTTCCAAAGTCCTGATCTTGAGATGTTGCTGATGGAGGTGTGACTAGCAAACACCTGTAACTGTGAGACCTAGATGAATGTTTAACTTTATTCATGGAGAACTCCAACTAAATTTACCCTTTCTCATATCTTACATTCTTTTGGTCAAAGACATAATTATCTCACTTTATAAAAATGAATACATGGCTTAGTTCCCACATGGCAATTCACAACCAAGTGCAAGTCCAATGCCTCTTCTGACCTCTACAGGCTTATGCATTGCACATGGTGCCCATACACATACAATTAACTAATTTTAAAATCATTTTTTAAAGTAGGCAAGATGTATTAATAGACATGTCTTACAAAAACATTGGAAATGAACATCTTCATACATAAACAAAGTAGGCCAGACTCAGAAAAAAAAACAAATATTGTGTGTTTTTCCTTGGAAGTAAAAACTCAATTTCATATGTAAGGTTTTATTTTTTTTATTCATACTATCTTTTAATGAACCCAACTTCCCAGTGTTAAAAATCAGGGAACCAAAAGGTTTCCAAGCAGCCTTATTACCCAGATATATATTAATATAAGGAAATCATCTCAAAACAGCACGCAAACACAATCCCCAGAGCACAATATAAAAGTCTTCTAATAAATATAAATATTTAGTACATAAGAATGTGAAATTACATAAGCAAAAGTCTGTCATTAGCTAATGTTCACTTGCAAGGTTTACTTATTGCACATTGCATCAGTTTCTCCTAAGAATAAAACAGCTTCCACTGCCCTCAGTCTTTACAGCAGTACACAGCTAAACTCAACTTCTGAAATCCAGTGTCTACAGCATCCGAGTCAACCCAGTTACTGAGTGAGCAGAGCACTAACAGTCCATATTACAAAAGGTCCCCAGAGCAGGAGGCAGTTCACACATTGCAGAAGGCACACGATTCTCTACTATGGTAAGTGCATTCAGTATTATTTTAAAAAGACAAAGCTGTACAGAGTAGAAAAGGTGTATATATACTCGTGAGACAAAGCGACAACTTTATGATCGGATACTGCAGCAGGCAGGCCCTACCTACCATCCACATATGAAGAAAGATGGGCAAAGAGCTTTGCTCATTTACTTGATGAGGCGAGGGGAGACACTGGCATCTCACAGTGGATCAGTTCGTATCTTGGAGCTCAGACTGTAAGAAAAGGGCTGTGGACAATATCAAGTCACTGGATTCACCGTTTAATTCCTTCACATGTGAAGGATTCTGGGGAATCAAAGTTTTGTCCATTGCTGAAAAGATACCAAACCCATAAAGCTATGTTCTTCATTTTCAGAAACATTTTTCAATTAGGCAATTTGAATTAAACCAGCAAGACTAATCCAAAAGGATAATTTCGATTTTTAAGGCTGAAAAATATTTCATAGGATCACTTATCTCAGGGTTTTAAAAATGTTCCACAGAGCACTTGAGAATCAACAGAAGAAGTTGAAACATCTGCAAATACAAATTTTAAAACGTTTTAAAGATTTATTTTTGGGGTGTGTGTGTGACAAGTATGCAAGTGCCTTAGAAGGTCAGAAGAGGGTACTGGATCCCCTGGAGCTGGAATTACAGGCTGCTGTGAACCACAAACACGGGTGCTGGGAATTGAACTCAGGTCCTCTGCAAGAACAGCAATTGCTCTTAACCACTGGACCAGTTCTCCAGCCTCTACCCACAATTTTTTTGAAACAGGGTCTCAAAGTAGCCCAGGCTGGCCTTGAATTCACTGTGCAGATGAGGATGTCCTTGAACTTCTCACCTTCCTGCTTCCCCCTCTCAAATGCTGGGGTTCCAGGTATCACCAGGACTGTTTGTTTTTATGCGGTGCTGGGATGGAGTCCAGGTCTTCACATATGCTAGGCAAACACTCTACCAACTGAGCTACACCCCCAGCCCTGAAATATTATTTTTACAAAACAAAAGCTTCTCATCACACCAATTTGTTACTCACTAAATTCTAATGAAACTGTATCACCAATCATTGTGATGTTTTCCTACACTGACGTAATGGTGACCACACTGCATGAAGTTGATAAAAAGGACCCCATATTAATAAAATGCAGCTTCTGTATAACTGCGGTAGCATGTGTGCATACACTTGGTGCATATGGACTCTCACATTTTACTGGAAGTTTCACTGCTAAGGTTTGAAAACCACAGATACAGTCTGTTTCCCAACAGGAGCCTACAGCAGATAAAGCTGGCTGTCTCGGGCTGGGAAACATCACACACAGCCAGGCCAGGCCAGAGGCCAGCACTGCACCGGCCTCCACACCCGCAAGGACTCCTCAGCCATTTGGTCCTTCACTGTCCTGTAGTGACAGTTGGTAGACAACTGAAGTCTTCAGTATTTGGGGGGCAGAATCAAGTCAGGTCTTTTTCTTTGAAAGGGAGTTTATTTGCATGCTCATTAAGATTTTAATCAAAAAATCAATAAGCAGCAAATTCAATCATGTACCTTTGTACTTAGGAAAATAGGAACATTTGCAATTAATCAGTGAGAAAATTTCTATGGAATGCTAAAATTTCTTAAAGGTGACTTGATTTCATGCACTAGTTTTTTTTTTGTTTTTTTTTTTTTGTTTTTTTTTTGTGATATATATTTTTTATTTTACAATACCATTCATTTCTACATATCAGCCATGGGTTCCCCTATTCTCCCCCCTCCCACGCCCTCCCCTTACCCCCAGCCCATCCTCCATTCCCACCTCCTCCAGGACAAGTCCTCCCCCGAGGACTGTGATCAACTTGGTAGACTCAGTCCAGGGAGGTCCAGTCCCTTCCTCCCAGACTAAGCCAAGTGTCCCTGCATAAGTTCCTGGTTTCAAACAGCCAACTCATGGAATGAGCACAGGACTTGGTCCCACTGCCTAGATGCCTCCCAAAGTGATCAAGCCAATCAACTGTCTCACCTATTCAGAGGGCCTGATCCAGCTGGGAGCCCCTCAGCCTTTGGTTCATAGTTCATGTGTTTCCATTCATTTGGCTATTTTTTTTCAATAATTGAGTAAAACTGAAATTGATTATATGCCACAGTCATCCTAGGGACCTCCATGCTATATATATAGCCTCTATGGTTCTATGGGTTGTGGTCTGATTGTTCATTTTATATCTAGAATCCACCAATGAGTGAGTACATACCATAACTGTCTTTCTGGGTTTGGGTTAGCTCACTCAGGATGATTTTTTCTAGTTCCATCCATTTGCCTGCAAATTTCATGCTTTCATTGTTTTTCTCTGCTGAGTAGTACTCCATTGTGTATATGTACCACATTTTTTTCATCCATTCTTCCGTTGATGGGCATCTAGGTTGTTTCCAGGTTCTGGCTATTACAAATAGTGCTGCTATGAACATAGCTGAGCATGTATCTTTATGATATGTATCAGCATTCTTTGGGTATATGCCCAAGAGTGGGATGGCTGGGTCTTGAGGTAGTTCGATTCCTAATTTTCTGAGAAACCGCCATACTGATTTCCACAGTGGTTGTACAAGTTTACATTCCCACCAACAGTGGAGGAGTGTTCCCTTTGCTCCACATCCTCTCCAACATTGGTTGTCATTGGTGTTTTTGATCTTAGCCATTCTAACAGGTGTAAGGTGGTATCTCAGAGTCGTTTTGATTTGCATTTCTCTGATGATTAAGGATGTTGATCATGCACTAGTTTTATTATAGGCTAAACTGTTAACATCAACGTTCTTACTCCATTAGCCATGGCCGAGATTGTCCGAGGGCTGTACTCCTATTACCGTACTCTCTTCAGACTTCGAAGGAGTTCAGAGAAATGGGAAGAAAGGTAATCGCTCTCTGGATTTCAGAGGTTTACAAATGTGTGGTGAAAAGCTTCATCTGATCTTCCTTTTCTTTTAATCTAAGAGAATTGAGGAAACGGAAGCCTCCGAACAGTGTCTTTCTCTAAAATAAACACTCTAGCTCAGGACTGGATGACTCAGTGTAACCTGGAAATATAAACGTGTGTCTGCAATAGCCTTCTGAAAAGCCAAGCCACATGGGCACAATGAACACCTCCCCAAGTCCAGAGAACAGCCACAAAGATTCTTCCAGTGGAGTCCATCTGCGAGACGAAGTCCCAACCTCGGAGTCCTTCTCCGAGTGCTGCAGCACGGCATTGATAAAAAGCAGTCCCAGAACCCACTGCTGAAGTTACACAGACATCAGGAAGCAACTGGGCCCTGGTAGTAAAGGATCCAGAATGAACCACAAGGGAGCAGAGTGCACTCTCCTCAGGTCCCAGCAGAAGCCACTCCCACTGAGACATTAGTTTCACTCATTTATCTCAGATGGCTACAACTTTGAACACTCTAAATTGTAAACCTAGCTAAAAAGACACAGAACACTCCATCCCTGAAAAGCAGTAGTGTCAAGTATTGCTGCTATCTGCAGCAAAGGGCATAAGAGCAACCAGGAACAGGTGGACAGTGGGGACCTGGCCAAACAGTAGCAAAGTGTAACCCACCCTACATGGGAGACATGGGAGTTTACTTCAGAATCGGACATATCATCAGAATAGCAAAAATAGGGTGGGAAAACTGATCTTCCTGTGTCCAACACACCCCTCCACTCCTCCTCTATGACCACAGTGTATTTGGAGCTCACAAGAACAAGAGTCTTCCCCACTCAGGGCCTGTGGGGCTGGCCTGCCTCATCAGCCATATTAAGAATATAGTTAGCCATGTCATCTTCAGTGGGTGCATCTGATACCACCCATGATTCGTTTGCTCCAGTCTTGTAGAAGACAAATGGGGCAGTTCCTGTGTCGATCACTCCATTTATCAATACACTTCTGACAGAAGCTGTGAGCACAGGGCAGGATGAGGTCAGCCCAGCCGTCCAGCTAAACCCGCTAGGCAGCAACGGCACGGCGGCCGTCCCAGGTTTTATTTTTATTTACATGTTCTGAATGAGTGTATGGTGTGTGTGTGTGTGTGTGTGTGTGTGTGTGTGTGTGTGTGTGTGTGTCCACGAAGGACAGAAGATGGCATTGGATCCTCTGGAAATGAGATTACGGGAGGTTGTAAGCTCCCCAACATATTATTGGTTGGGTCATCTAAAAGAGTAGCAAGTGCTTTTAGACATTGAAAATAGTGGAGAAATGTTTAGAAAAAGTAACAGGACTTTGGCAAGAGAAGGGCAGAGCAAACAAGAGAAATAGGGGTGATGTAATTATGTTCAAATATATCACATTTGAATGAAAATACTATGAAAGCACTTTTAATAATGAATAAATCTTAAGGTATTTATTATAAGAAAGAATTGACATTACCTTTTTGAGGAAAAGTTTTATATGGTTTTATGTGTATGGTATAAAATATAAACTGGCCAAATTTGGGGGTGTGGCTATACAAATGGTAAGCCTTTAACATTAGCAAGTGTCAGGAAAATGCAAACTGAAATCACAATAAGTTACCATTTGTATGAGTGAATTTGTCAGTAACAGAAAAGTTGACAAGTGTTATTGAGAATGTGAAGATGAGCAACCCATATTTAAAAGGAGCTAAAAATGGATGGATGTTCATTATGAAAAATGTGAAGGTCTCTCAAAAAGATTAAAATGCAACTACTGTAACAATTGGCAAGTCCAATTGTGAACATATAAATAAAGGATTTCAGGTCAATGTGCCCGAGATTCCTGCTCTGCTATAGTTATTGCAGAACTATCCATAGGGGTCAAGGTATGACATCCTTGTGTTCATCCATGGGTATATGAAAAGGAGACGTGAATATCCACAATGAAATACATCTCAAAAATAGCAAAACCTCGTTACTTTAGACGACATAAATAAACTTGAAGGACGTCATGCTAAATGGAATAGCCAGGTAGAGAAAGAAACACACTTCATGATGTTGCAGGTTAAAGTGGGAAAAGTCTAAGAATAAAGTGATAAGTACAGTCAGCCTTGTTCCATCAACGATTGGTACCCTTTACTGTCACTCAAAATATTCTATCCAATCATGGAGGAGACTCGGATCTGTCCAATCAGACCCATGCTCTGAGGCGGGGCGTACTTTCCCGAGCAGTCTCCGGCTCCGCCATGTTGCTTCCGGTTTCCACCGTGGTCGTGGTCCTGGGTGTTTTGGCCCTACGTTCTCCTTCTGGTGAAAGCCACACAGAAGCTGACGTCCAGCACCAAGGTGAGTGCAGCCTCTGGGGAACCGGCGGGAGCTGGCCGGGGTCGGTCCTCAGCTCTTCGGCTGTTCCGGGTGCAGAAGGCGCTGGGCTGGGAACCTGTGCGGGGCTGAGCTCACTGCCTGTCTCTCTCCATTCTGGAAGCTGTGCTCAGCCTGGCCCTGTTCCTGAGTCCTGCGGCTCCTGAGCTTAGTCCTCCCTCCACCAGGTTGTGGTGTGTGGCCCCACGCTGCAGTTCAAAAGGACATTGCAGACTCTGTATGATGCTTCATTGTGAGGGCTTCACCGGAGAGGAAGGCATCGAGGAGTCAGTCCCTTGACCGATTAGTAAGGGGAAAGCTGGTGGGGAGGATGTTGGCAGAGAAGCGATGGCTGGACTCCTAGGTGAGGGACCAGCGACTTTGGGGTGTTAATCAGCCAGACCACAGTTACCAGAGACTTAGCCATCACTGCATTCTTGCTTCATTGCTAAGGGCATCTCTTCAGACCTGTTGTGTCTGGAGGAAAGAGCTATGACACAGCAGTAGTTCACAGAGGAGCCGAGCTGCCTCATGGTGGTTTTAGCTCCTTTGGACCCACATTCAGAACTGTGGCTTCCTGGAGCCTATGGTAGTTTTACTTCTAGTGTTCTGAATACCCTAATACTCGTTTTTAAAAACAGTATAGAAGCGGTGTGTAGGGACACAAAGTTACCATCTCAGCCAGTTCTCTCTGGGATAACATTTTAAAAACTGTACAGATCTCATTTGTTGTAGCTACACCAGCTAGAGCGAGTGAATTTGTGGGAGGGAGCTAGGCCGAGGTCTGACTGCAGGGAGACCGGCCATTGTGAAATACCACTGCAAAGGTCCTACAGAGAATTTGCCAGTGTGGTCTTGAGAGGAAACCATCTAGATGGGAGGAGACACACTTTCTGTGAAATTTAAATATGTAACACAAGATCTACTAGCAGGACAGTTCTTTATGGTGCATTTGTGTTGAACCGTACCAAACTGACAGGAACCTAAGTAATATTGCCTTTGTAGCTTCCTATGATTTCTGTGACTCAATAATGTTCATTAAACACCCACCCTTAAAACATTGAATTATTTTAGAATAACATAGTTGCTAAGCAAGCATCAGATGTTTGCATTAGCCTGTGTATAACTGAATGATGAATCTCTACCATTTAATAAAATTCCTGGTGCTCCTTCAACAAGATCCGTTGTGGCAGTTTTCAAGTATAACACTATTTCCGTACAGGGAGACATTTTCATTGTCTTGTAGCTTTCTCCCGGTCTTTGTGAATTGGGATCTGAAAGCAAGATCCTATCTTGTGAGTTAATTTCTGTTGACCTTCTCTTCTAGCTGCGATTGCACGGTCCTCTCATGTCTGAAAGAACGAGGACAATGGACACATATGAGGTAAGTTGTATAGTTAGCCTCACCTTGTCTTATACTATAGTTTAGGACTTTTGAAAATTGGAATGGAAGAATAAACCTAATGTAAGGTAGATACATCCAGATGAGAGCATGGGATGTGTTGACGGAGCCACATTATAAGGTCTTTTGTAGAGTGATTAAGTCACATGCAACGTGGTCTCTAGTTCTCCTGACATGGTCTGTTTGTTGTAGGAGTTGGACTGACTCAGAAAGTGCCAGCTTCTCGTGTCCTGTGAGTTCTAAACAGGCTGCATGGACACGTGCATGCCGTGGACAGAGCTGCATTCCCAGGCTGGAGATGAACACAGCCTTCAACAGTGTCAGTTCCCAAGTGCTCAAGCTCAGATCGATTCACAGGGCTCTTCTTTGCTGGCTAAAGTTGTATAGTTCCACAGAGCTTTAGGAAGACCCCACTTAAGTCAGATGAGACCTGGAATGTATGAAGACAATTACTGTGGGTCCTTCACTTCTCTCCCTGCGTTTCCTCTGTGTGTGTGTGTGTGTGTGTGTGTGTGTGTGTGTGTGTGTGTGTAGATCATAACAATGTCCCAGCATAAGTTGCTGGTAATAACTTGTCTTTACAGTTTGCATTTTTTCTCCTACTCACTGTGCTCTTGGTTCAGATTCTGCACAGCCATCGCAGTCAGGTGGCAACACTGCCCTCTGCCAGCTGCCTTACTTAAGCCTCTGCCGTGCGGCAGAGTTGTGCCCTTCATCTTCACCGGGAAGGTCTTCATTTCAGTCTTGATGTTGCTGCTGCTTCCTCAGCTCCTTTTCTTAGTTCTTTTTCTCCTTCTCATAGCTTACTCTTTTCTTCTGCTCAGTTCCCCACTCATCCCACCTTAGAGGACTTCTGTAATCCAACCCGTTGAGTTTAGTGACTAGTTCTTGGTAGCATGAACCACTTGTTAGCTTTCAGATTGTAAGTTTAACTCCTGTGTTGATATGCAAAGACATATCAAGCTCTCCTTGACAAAATGGAAGTCACAGCCTCCATTTTTTTCCTTGTATATGGTATTGACACTGATCTACCTTATGGCCTTGATGAGTGCGCTGGAAGGAGGGATTTCTTTCTTTCTTTTTTTTTTTTTCTGGACCGTTTTTTTCCCTCCACCTCCGTTCCCTTCCTTTGCTCCCTGAGGTCTAATGTTAGGAGTTGCAGTTCCTGCTGGCTTTGTTAGTTGTTCATTCTTGGTCCAGGGGCAGCATGTGATGCTGTGGATGGTGAGGAAGTGTGGCTGCCTAAAGACGAGTATCTACTTTCTTGCTCACACTGGAACTGTCCGTCTCTGCTAGGCTGGAGGGGTCTGTTCCTCAGTGGTGAGGCCTGAGTGCTGATGAACTGTACTGCTAGCAAGTGGGTGCAATGCAGGCCTGGGGAGTAAGTGGGAGAAAACAGAAGTTAGTGGGATACCATTAGTGTGGGAGTCCTGAGAAAGGCACACAGAGCAAAGTAAAAACAGGAGCATGGATCTGAATAATGTACATATCTTGATTATATATTTTATGTCAATACTTCCAAACTTCTGGTTTGTAGATCATAAAGAATATATTTCTTGCTCAGAAATGTTTTGACATTACTTTAAACACAAGAAACAGGACCAGCTAGACTGCAGTCCTGACAGGGTTGGGGCAGGAGTCTCTACAGAGGCTATAAGACACTGGGTCAGTTCCAACAGCTGGCTCGATGTTTCCCATATACAGAAGCCAGAGTATGGGAATTCGCAGGCGAAGGTGAGAAGAGTACCACGCACTCGTACCTTCATTGACGTGCACAGTGGCTCAGGGTCATGGTCAGTAGCTTAGAAGGAATCCTGGATTCAAAAATTGAGGCCAAACACATTTGGGTAACAGGAGTGTTGACATTATCTGGATGGTAGAAAGAGATGAAGGTATTTGTGTCTCCTGTCAAACCTCATCAGAAATGACCTCAGCAGAGGACTTTACAAGTAAAGTACCTGGCACTAGGAACTTTTAAGACAAGGTCTCACTAGATGACCTTGGTTGGCCTAGAACTGGCTCTGAAAAACAAGCTGGTCTTGAACTCACAGACCACCCACCTCTGCTTCCCGAGTGCTTACCTTAAAGATAAGCACCGCCACACTCAGCAGCTAGGACTGTTGTTTTGTTTCTGTTCCCATAGCCACATGCACTACTGGCCTAGCTCTCTTATATTGATAAGGAGCAGTGCTTCTAGCAAAGGCCACACCCATGAGACTGTTCAGCTGGAGGAACTGATTTTATCCCGAGCACTTTGCTTTCTTCTGACTCCAAGGCAATAGGTGGAAGAGGAGCTAGTGGTGGTTTTCCCGAGTCATCTAGATTACCAAGGGAAAATCCGACTAGTCTACAATGGCGATCGGGGGGATATTCATTACTTTTGTACTGCTGTGACCAAATAAATACCTGAAGAACCCACTTAGGGGAGGGAGATTTATTCTGGCTCATTGTTTCAGAGGTGTGAGTCCATCATGGCAGTGGTGGCAGGTTGGAGTGGCTCCATCAGTGGAGGTGTGAAGAGGAGCAGCTGTTCACACCATGGCAGACCTGGAACCTGAGAGAGAAGTGGGAAGGAACCAGGGGCAGGTATAATCTTCAAAGACACCCCATTTCTAGTCTACTTCCAGCAGCCAGACCCTACCACCTAAACCTTCCAAAGCCTTCAAAGTAGCACCACACACTTTGGATCACATGCTCAAAGCAGTGAGCCTGTAGAGAACATTCCATAGTCAAACCACAAAAGGAAGAGTATGTCTAGAGTACAGGAGATCACTAAGGGCATCTCTTAGTATAACTGTGCCCTCTTGTAGCCAAAACACCCCCATCAGAAAGGACTACAAATATTCTAGACACTTTAGTTATGACTGTAGGTCAGGAATGTTTTTGTGTATGTCCACATATATCAAGCAAATATTTTGGATGCTGGTTTTTCTCTGTAATTTCTTTTAGGTATAGAATTAGGAAGTAAATATTTTTAGAAGTGACGGCATCTTTTTGTGACTGCTGTTGCTTTGTCTTGGGATCTAATTTTATTGTATATGAATTCAAATTTCTCAGCTTTTATTATAGTTGTGTATTTATTGACTACTTCCTTTTAGAAAGATATTTCCTCACTGAAAATTAAAAGTAGAACAGTTCAGACCCAGAAGTCAGTGTAAGCTGTGAAACTCGGTTTAGTGTGCATGTGTGGGTGTTCCTGGTCTATCCTCAAGATTGGATCTTCTCTAACTGATGCAGTCTATTTCCTTGGATGTCAGAGCTATAGGTTATGTTTTGATAAACAACACTTCCAGCTTTGGTGGTTATATAAGCAAGGTATAGATCACATCTGTGACCATGATAGCTTCACAGAATGGCCTTCCTGGAGTTTTCTGATCAGTGTGGAAAAGAACAGCAAACCAAGTGCCAGCTTCAAATGGTCATCAGAAGTGGCAGGTCTCTTCTGCAGATAATTCCTTAGGCAGCGTTAGCTAGTCCTGATTGAGTTGAAATGAGGTGGGAATGGAGGTATATGTTCTGTTGACATAAATGGCACTGAAAATGGGTAGGCAGTGGTCACCATGTCCTGGACTCCTCTTCCACACATATGCCAGCACATCCAAATTACCATCTTTTTAGCGCTTTGTGCTTATTATCTTGTGTCTCAAAATGATGCCAGGAATTCATTTAACACCCATTATGACTACTCTGGTCTCAGATATCTGGCATTTATAGATAAATTTCAACCTACCCTGTACAAAGTATAACAGATTGGAGTATGTGTGGGAACATGGTAATGAGCTGAAGGGGTAAACCTTGAGAGGCATCATCTTCACTACAGTCTTGGAGTCTTGGGCAGGTGTGATGGATAGCCTTAACCCTGAAGATTGGACACCTTCCTAGATGAGGCTCTGATTCTGTGCCCTGGTCATTACTTCCCAAGCCCATGGCTCTAGTTAAGGAACTTCTTATTCTGTTTCCCGGGAAGTTTGGTCTTTGCCGATGATGAATGAAAGCCTTTCCGATGTATTGTGCTCAGAGAATAAGCAGCCCTTTCCCTCTCTTTCTCTTTCACAGTCTTAAATGCTGCTTTTTGTCTAAATCAGTTACTAGGTACCAGCTTAAAAAGGTCACCGGAGATGACAGGTCACTTCTGCAGGTACTTCGTAGGCAGCGTCAGTTAGTTCTTTCTGAGTTGAAGTAAGGTGGGAATGGAGGTATACGTTTTGTTCTGGTCTATACATGCTACCTTAATTTGCTTGTTTTCCAAAAGAAATTAGGAAACAAGTTATCATGGGAAAACAGTTGTTTTCAGGTTAACAAAACCACAGGAGAAAAAAAAATCTATTGTTTCCTTCCCACAAATTGCCTGCCTTCTTTCATGTCACATAGTTAACACATCAGTTCCCATATAATTGTTTATGTAAAAAGCTTGGAAACAAACTGGCATTTTTATCAAAAACAAAATAAGTTAATGAAAATGCTATTCTTTATTTTTCTTTTTGTTGCTGCTTTGTGTTTCCTTCTGTGATGAGTTCCCAATTCCTTACTACCTCTTTTGTCTGCCTAACCCCTAACTCCTGGTCCCCCTGCCTCAGCCTTCTGGAGGAATGGGATCTGTGGAGCTTACCACATTGCATGTCTTCAGTTCTCTGTTCTCAGTGCTCTGTTTCCCAATGTGGAAATTGTGAAGTGATTCTTCCCCTCTGGCTGTGCCCTAAGACCCTCCCCTTTCTCCTTTCATGGGATGACTTTCAAAATGTCTAGGTGTTGAACTGGCTTCTGCTTGTTTAGATAGTGCCCTATAGGATGCTAGTGATGTTTCTGTTGGATCTAGCAGTTCTAAATTTTGGAAGGGCATGTGTGGGTGCCTATGACTGTACTTACGTAACTTACAGACAACATTACTTAGATTTGTAATTGTTAGAGTCAGAGATGTATTCAATAGGGGAACCAAAGGATTATCAATTGCTTACATTTGTTTTCTACCTTTTGTCTCTCATCATTGCTAAATTAGTTTGTTTGTAAGGCATTTTGCAGATGATTTTTCTTCCAGGATGAGAAAACTTATGTATATTGTGTGTAAATGATGCTTGTGGAGAGGAGTGACCTCCCATATTCCTGACCTCCCATATTCCTATTTCTTGCCTAAGGCTGAAGGCTTGGGCTGAGGAATGTTGTCTTATTACAGGGGTTGGTGTCATTTGAGGATGTCTCTGTGGACTTCACCTGGGAGGAGTGGCAGGACCTGGATGATGCTCAGAGGAAGCTCTACAGGGACGTGATGCTGGAGACCTACAGCAGCCTGCTGTCCTTGAGTAAGTGAAAGTCCCCAGTAATCCTATTAGAAGCTTATTCCTTTTTCGTAAGTACAGGAACTACTTCCAAGGATTTTTTGTTTTTTGGGTTTTTTGGTTTTTTGTTTGTTTTTTTTTTTTTTTTGGTGCTAGTGACCAAACTGGTTCTTGTGCAATATAGGTAAGCCCTGAGCTTAATCACCAGACTGTTTGTATTTCTTTAAGATTTGTTTTATTATTTTTGTATATGTATGAGTATTTTGCCTCCATGTATGTGTGTGCACCATGTGCATGCAGTGCCCAAAGAGGTCAGAAACTGCATTGGAGGCCCTGGAACTGGAGTTACAGACAGTTGTTAGCAGCCATGTGGTTGCTGGGAATCAAACCTTGTCCTCTTCAAGAACAGCAAGTATTCTTAATTGCTGAGCCATTTCTCCAGGCCCCGCCCCTGTTGTTTGTTTGTTTTTTGAGGTAGGGTCTCAACATAGCCCTGGCTGTCCTGGAACTCACAATGTAGACCAGGCTGTCCTTGAACTCATAGAGATTCAGCTACCTCTGTTTTCCAAGTGCTGGGATAAAAGGCATGCTCCACCACATCCAGTGCTATTTGTGATTTTAACTGGTACATCATAGTCTTACATATTCATGAAAACATTGCTCCTCCCCAGTCTTGCAACAGCTTCTCTGTAGTACTCGTCTGTGCCTCATTGTGGTGGAGTAGCCTGAGCTGTTAACACAGTGAGAAGCAGCAGAGAGAGCATCAGCACTGTCACGTTCAACAGCAGGAGCTAAAGTTTTATATTCATTTTTTCAAAAACTCTTCCTATATACTACACATGATAGTATACACCTTTGATCCCAGCACTTGGGAGGCAGAGACAGACAGATCTTTGTGAGTTCAAGGCCAGCCTGGTCTACATGGAGAGTCTAGGCCAGCCAAAACTACATAGAAACCATCTCAAAATAACAAAACCAAACACATTAACAAACAAACAAACAAACAACTTCTGCCTGTTACCTGCTCTTTTGGTTTTGTGCTTGTGTCAGTTTTTACATTGGTGCTCTCACTAGTATTTTCTTTGTACTGATTTCCACTTTGGTGTTTGTCCCTTCCCTGTTCCTCTTTCATCCCTTGCTCTTGTGTAAGAACTTACTGCTTTCTTTCTATTGCGTTTACCACATCTTACCACATTGTTGAATGGCAGTAGACTCTTTGTTGCTGTGCACTTTGAAGTTTTTGGTTTGTTTTTGACAGTTCCTCATTCAGGACAGTGTTACCTACTTTCAGTATACTTTTCATGATTTTTTTTAATGCCTGACTTGGGTTGGGGAAGGGCTGGATGTTTTATTTTTTTGTTTGTGTGTGGTCCATGCACATCAGTTTATGGGGTTTGCCTGATCCTTTACATGCATGAGGCTTCCTCTACTTTCCCCCTTATATCTTGAGGCAGACTCTCACTGAACCAGAAGCTTGCCTTTCCAGCCAGGCTATTGGCCAGCAATCTTTTGGAATGTGCCTGTCTCTATCCTCCTTCTGTCCCCACCCCCCACCCGACCCCCCCACCCCCACCACCACACCCAGCTTCATCTGAGTGCTGGTTCTCCAACCCTGATCATCTTTTCAAATCTGACCGCATTTGAAGATGGGATCTTACTGTGTAGCTTTGGCTAGTGTGTTAGTTACTTTTCTGTTGCTGTCAAAACACACCATGACCAAGGTAACTAGACAAGAAAGCATTTAACTGGGCTCCCAGTTTCAGAGGGTCAGAGTCCATGATGGCAGAACAAGGCATGGAGGCAGGAACAGCCGAGAGCTCACATCTTGGTCCGCAAACATGATGCAGAGAGAGGACACTGGGAATGGCACAGGACTTTTGAAACTCAAAGTTTGCCCACAGTGACACACCTCCCCAACACCCAAACAGTCTTACCAGATGGGGACCAAGTGTTGAAACATGAGTCTATGGACACCATTCTCTTTCAGAACATCACAGCTAGGTTACAGCTCACCATCCTTTTGCCGCACTCTCCTCAGCGTGCAGATTATAGTTGTGAGCCACCACGTTGAGCCAGTCCTTACTGTTGATTTCTAGTTTTGTTCTTTGTGGTCTAGGACACCCAGGGTATATTTCACTTTGCTTTTGTTTTTTTGTTTTGTTTTATGGTACATTGAAGCTTCTTTTGTTTCCTGACATTTGATCTGTTCTGGAGAGTGCTTTGTTGATGAGGGCAATGTGTTTTGGGTGGAATAATTCTGTGATGTTTAAAGCCTCTTTGGTCTCTAAGTAAAGTTTAATTGCACTGTGGATTTACTTCTCATGTGTTTGCATTGTGTAATTGGGTCCTTCAGCAGTGGGGTGGTGTGTGTGTGTGTGTGTGTGTGTGTGTGTGTGTGTGTGTGTGTGTGTGTAAAATGTTATAAAATGTCTACTATATATGTGACTATTAATATACATATATCATTATAATGAGCCTTGTCTTTTTTTTACAATGTTTGGTTTTAAAGTCACTTTGTCTAACTTAAGTATAGTTAACAGTTGTGAGGTCTGTATGTGTTGGCCATAGTTAACAGTTGTGAGGTCTGTTGGCCATAGTTAACAGTTGTGAGGTCTGTGTGTGTTGGCCATAGTTAACAGTTGTGAGGTCTGTGTGTGTTGGCCATAGTTAGCAGTTGTGAGGTCTGTGTGTGTTGGCCATAGTTAACAGTTGTGAGGTCTGTGTGTGTTGGCCATAGTTAACAGTTGTGAGGTCTGTATGTGTTGGCCATAGTTAGCAGTTGTGAGGTCTGTGTGTGTTGGCCATAGTTAACAGTTGTGAGGTCTGTGTGTGCTGGCCATAGTTAGCAGTTAGGAGGTCTGTATGTGTTGGCCATCGTTTCAGTCCCTTAACCATCAATCTAGGTGTACCTTCATTGGCACATTGACTTTTGCTTGGGTAGTGAATCATCAAGTTTCTTTTGTTAGCCGTTTGGCCAGCCTGTATCCTCTGACTCACAGATTACATTCTTACAAAATGCTGTTTTGGAAGTTTTGTTGTTGCTGTTTCTCTTCATACCTTCTGTTCTTTTCTGATAAATCTTGGTTGTTGCCGGGCGGTGGTGGCGGCGCACGCCTTTAATCCCAGCACTCGGGAGGCAGAGCCAGGTGGATCTCTGTGAGTTCGAGGCCAGCCTGGACTACCAAATGAGTCCCAGGAAAGGCGCAAAGCTACACAGAGAAACCCTGTCTCGAAAAACAAAAAAAAACAAAAAAAAAAAAAAAAAAAAAAAAAAAATCTTGGTTGTTTTGTGGTTTCCTATATAGATAGGAATTATTTTAAACTTACTTTTTGTGCATCTGCTCTGCATTTGAGTTTTTACCTTTCCATGTGTTTTCATGATAGTATCCTGTGGACATTAACCATTTCTTGTCAAGTCAGCCTGAGGTAATAAAAGTTTTTACTTGTTTACATTTGAAAGTTTTTGTTTCTGTTTGAATGTTCTGGTTATGGTATTGTTGCTTGGAAATACTCTTTGATATTTTTAATATGTCTCATCTTTTCTTGTATGTGTGTGTTGGCCATAGTTAGCAGACCACATCTATGGTCTGTAAAGTTTCTACATTTGGAGACATTTACTATGCTATTTGGGTATTGTTCAGTGTATGACATACTGTTTGTCTTATCATTTAAAAGTTTGTTTTGCTTTTATTGTATTTATTTCTGTGTGGTGGGGGCATGTGTATGCCTTGGGGTGTATGTAGAGGTCAGAAGACAACTTGCAGGAATTGCATCCTCCTTCCATCATGTGGTTCCTGAGGATTGAACTCAGGTCAGGTCTTAGATGCAAGTGCCTTTACCTGCTGAGTATCTCATCTGCCTTTTTTTCATTTTCTTACTTTGTAAAATTTAGGTTTTTTAAGCTATAATTTCTCGGCCAGGTACAGTGGTGTACACCTTTAATCATCTCAGCACTTGGGAGGGAGAGGTAGATGTAGCTCTGATTTCAAGGCCAGCCTGATTTACAGGATGAGTTTCAGGACTGCCTGGCTACACGAATAAAACTTGTCTTGAAAAAACAAAAAAGAAAAAAATCTCTCTCCACAGACTTTCCTTCAAAATTCAGTGCTAAAAGTATTAAAATGTGCCACATGCTGGCTCTCATGCTATCTTAGAATTCTGTCTTTGTTTTGTAGGGTTTTTTTTAATCATATTTAATTATGTGTGTCTGTATGTACATTTATGTATGTGAGTACAGTGTTCACATAGGATGCAAGACGAAAGTGGAGCCTCTGGAGCTGGAGTTTACAGTTGTTTGTGAACTGCCTGGGTTAGTGCTTAGAACTGAACTCTGGTCCCCTGCAGAAGTGTCCGCTCTTCCCTCCTGGGTCATCTCTCCAGTCCTGTTTTGGATTTAATAGTTGACTGGGATACACCTTGGGGATTGATCTATTTTGAGTGAATCTGTGGATGTTCTTAAAGCTCTTATGAAATGTTCTCATTGGTCCTGTCACTGCCCAATGCACATAATAAGATATATATTGGGGGGCTGGAGAGATGGCTCAGAGGTTAAGAGCACTGACTGCTCTTCCAGAGGTCCTGAGTTCAATTCCCAGCAACCACATGGTGGCTCACAATCATCTGTAATAAGATCTGGCGCCCTCTTCTGGCCTGCAGGGGTACACGCAAACAGAACACTATACATAATAAATATATCTTTAAAAAAAAAAAAAAAAAAAAAAAAAGATATATATTGGTTTTATGTGTATGGGTTTTTTGTCTACATGTATGCCTGTGCACAACTTGAATGCAGTGCCTTCAGAAGCCAGAAGAAGGCATCTGGTTCCCTGGGACTGAAGTTTGAAACAGTTGTGACCCTCCATTTGGGCTCTGGGAATTAAACCCAAGTCTCCAGCAAGAGCAACCAGTGTTCTTAACCTCTAAGCCATCTCTCCAGCCCAATGTTTTGTCATTATTTAATGTACCTGACTTAGCAGTTAGCCAAAACTTGATAATTATTTCCTATTAATAGACCAGTGTGATCCCAAACCTGAGTTGATCCTGAAGTTGGAACAAGAAGCTGAGCCATGGAAGGAAGACGATGTCCCAAACCCGAGCCTCCCAGGTCAGTGACTATACCCTGGACAAGGATGCCAAGTTGAGGAAGCTCATCAAATGGTGGCTGTGTTGAGCTCTTATCTCCATTTTTCTCTTGTTCCAAACTTGAATTTAAGTGTTCTTACTCATCCAACAATCAGTATGTACAATATATACAACAATCTGCAAGGCAAGCTCTTTCATATAAATGCATACCACTTACATTAGTCAGGGTTCCTTAGAGGAACAGAACTGATAGAATACACACACACACACACACACACACACACACACACACACACACACACACACAAATACGGGATTTATTAGAGTGGATTACAGGCTGTGGCCTAGGTAGTCCAACAAAGGCTGTCCCAACAGAAAGGTCAAAATTCTGGTAGTTACTCAGTCAGGTCAGTGAGACTGGATGTCTCACCAGTACCATTTTGTGCTGGAGTCTCTGAGGATTCCTAGTGAGCTTCTGTCTTCAGTATGCATTGGAATCCTGAAGAGTTAGGTCCTAAAATCAGTGAAGGAATGCCTCAGCAACAAGATAGATGCACTTGCCAGTGAGAGTGAAGACAAGCAGGCAAAAAGAAGAAATCCCCTTCTTCCATGACCTTTATATGGGGTGCCACTGGACAGTCTGGCTGATATTTAGAGTGGGCCTTCCCACTTAAAAGATCCAATCCAGAAAATCCCTCACAGGTCTGTACAGCTGACTGGGTTTAAGTTGGTTCCAGATATAGTCAAGTTGACAGCCAAGATTAGCCATCACACCACTTTAGTTATGTTTTGCCATGTAATATCTTAGGCTTAGCAAATTCATTCCCCTTTCTAGTTTTTTCAATATGTTATCTTAGGCTAAATAAATTCTGTTCAGTCTGTGGTTGTTCTTAGACATGTTTGTTGGTGAGGTTATTTTATTTAAATTCTTAGTTGTCCTTTCCTCATTTGTACAGCTTGTTTTGAGCCTTTATTTATGTGTTTATTGCTTGTTCTTTGCTCCCTCTTATACACTTGTTTGATATTCTGGAACAAAAAGTGGAAGTCAAGAGATTTATCAACAGGCTAAAGAGCTCTGTTGTGTTGAGAATAGAAATTTTGGCATTTAAGAAATCATCAGCCCTCACCCAAAGTCTTCCCTGAATAAAAGAAGGAAAAAATATTTAAGGTCTAAAGAATATGCAACTTTAAGATTATCACTTTCTTTTGATTTAATTTAATTTTAGACCACTGATTTCTAAACATGGTATATAATATGTAGTGGACAAGAACTCTCGAGTGCATATTATTTTATTAAGAGTCCAATTTTGATGTTAATAGTTTGAAACTAACACTGAAAACATAGTCCTTTAGACAACTCACCAAGGGATTGATAAAATATGAGAAAAGTTACAAAAATAAAATCATGTATATGAAGATAGCAGAATTTGCAAAGTTAAGAAGCACTTAGGTAGATTCTAGGATGGAGTACATCTAGAGATTAGTGTGACATCTAGGAGACCTTGGACTTGAAGGTCAAATGACCAACAGGTTGCTTATTTCAGGGCTCATATTTTGTGAAGGGTTATGCTATTAGCCTTCCATTTTTCTCTTTGTGGAAATCACTCTGATTCAACGTATGCAGTGAATTTGTACAGAAAACTCCATTCGTTTTTCAATTTTAACATGGTCAAAGTGCCAAAGCATAAATAAAAGAATAGATAAAGGAGAAGCATGATTTTATGAGTCAGTGTGTCTATGTGTACAGAGATAGGGAAGTGCCAGTCATTAATGTCAGACCTGTGCAACAGTTCTCAGTATTGTGGGGACACCTTGGCTTATGGAACCAAATGTTTGCAGATTTCCCTATGTGTTGTATCTAATTCAGATTAAATTAGGAATATCAATAATCGTTCTTCTGTATATGGAGGAAGATTATTAGTATTTGAAAAATACTGGAGGTGTCTGCATCATTTCATCAAGAAATTTTTCCTTAGGTAACAGACAAGTGTACCACACTTGATCTGTATGGGTACTAACCAGAAAACCTTCCATTTCTTTATTTCTTCTAGATATGCAGCATGCAAATGAGATCAACCAAGACTATCAGAAGATGCATGGATGCAATCTGGTAATTGCCAAGAGCAGCAGCACATCAGCTGAGGAGAGGGCTAAAGCAGGAAAACCTTTGACTAGCTCAAACCATGTTTTAAGACTAGCTGTAAAGAACGATATGTCTTCTGGAATGAGACCTGGGGTGCTTCATATATGGGATCGTGTGCTTCTCCCTAGTGAGCCCAGTGAGATGCAGGCTGTAGAGGAACTTGATCTTCCTCATGTAACCAGGGTGTCCCCTAGACTTCCTGAGCCTCTTAGTCTATATCACAGTACTAAATGTGAAGAAAAGCATTTTCAGTATTGTGGGCACAGTGAAGCTCTCCACACGAAGACAGTGTGGATACAGAACACATTTCCTATCAGAGATCCTTCCAGTAAGTTGAACTACAGGAAAGGATTAGAAAAGTTAGCTCTTCCTGCTCAAGGGGGGACCCAGGTACAGGAGCAAACTTTTGAATGTAAAGTGTGTGGGAAATTGTTCTATAAAAATTCTCATCTAACACAGCACTTAAAAACACACAAAGAAAAGGAATGTTATAAAAGTAATGATTGTGAACCAATATTCAATATACAATCAAACCTCCGAAAACATCAGAGTTTGAATATGGGAGAAAAGCCTTATACATGTAATGAAGATGAGAAATACATTTGTCAGAAATCAGAAAAAAGTGTTCAGCAGAGAATCATAGGGGATGGAAGGAATGTATATGAGAAAACTGTTTGCTCAAAATTAAATTGCAGTGTTCAACAGAACCCTCACAAGGATGAGAAATCCCATGAATACAATATATCTGGAAAAACAATTAGTAAGTCTAACCTCCAACTTGAGACACTGCACAGATATGAGAAAGCATATGAATGTAATACATGTGGGAAAACCTTTAACCATACACCAAATATCTACTCACATTCGAGAGCTCACACAGCTGAGAAACCCTATGAGTGTAAAGACTGTCAGCAGTCAAAACCCATTGTGAATCAGCAAGCTCACACACAGGAAAAACGCTATGTGTGCAATGTATGTGGAAAAGCCTTTTACAAAAGAGCCCACTTAAACGCACATCAGCGAACTCACACAGGTGAGAAGCCATATGACTGTAATGAATGTGGGAAATCTTTTAGGCTGAAGTCATTTCTTGTTGTACATCAAAGAATTCACACAGGTGAAAAACCCTTTGCATGTACTACATGTGGAAAAAGTTTCAAGCAGAGGACAAGTCTCTACACACACATAAGAATTCATACAGGTGAGAAACCCTATGAATGTAAAGAATGTAGGAAATCTTTTATTCTCAAGTCATACCTCACTGTTCATCAGAGAACTCATTCAGGTGAGAAACCCTATGAGTGTGATGTATGTGGAAAGTCCTTTAAGCAAAATTCCCACCTTCATGCACATAAGAGAACTCACACAAGTGAGAAACCCTACGAGTGTGTTGTATGTGGCAAAAGTTACAAGCAGAGTCCAAGCCTCTATACACATAAGAAGATTCATATGAGTGAGAAACCCTATGAATGTAAACAGTGTAGAAAATCATTTAGTTTGAAGTTCCATCTCACCAGACATCAGAGGACTCACTCAGGTGAAAAACACTATCAGTGAAATGTGTGTGGATGAGCCTTTAAGCAGAGTTCACACCAGTGTACATCAGAGAACTCCCCCAGGTGAGAAATCCTGTGAATGGGAAGAATATAGAACACCTCTCCACCACTAGTCAGCTGCCCATGTTTATTAGGAGCTTTAGTGGGGAGAAACTCCATGAGCGTTATGTCTGTGGATAGACCTGCTGCCAGATGTCAAGCTGGTGCACACATCTGTGAATTCATACAGGTGACAGACTTTTATAATTAAAAACTAAGAAAATATTCCAGCCAAAGATACATCAGAGAACTCATAAACATGAGAAACCTTAAGAGCATATAAATGTAAAAAAATCTCAACCATAAGATACAACTCATTAAAACATGTACAAATGGGTGAGATGTTGAAAAACCCTTCCCTAGATATCATATCTCAGCAGTTATTAAGTAATTCACACCCTATTAAAGAAACCCTATGAATGTAGAAAATCCTTCAACCATAGGTCATTTTTTTACTGCATACCAAAGAAGACATGGGAACATCTCCATGAATGTTGTTTATGTGCAGAAAACACACACTCAAGACAAACCTCTGTCCACCTGAAAACTCAAAACTGAGAACCCTATGACTATAAATACTGTAGGAAATATTTCAACCATAAGCCATCTGTTGCTGTACATGAAAGAAGTCACATAGGTGAGTAACCCTAAACACATAGGTGAGTATAAGGTAAGCAGAGAACCTTTCAAGGGATGCTGAGTCTCTTTGCATTAGACATGCACTACTGAGGAACCCCAAGAGTAATGTATACGGAAATGCCTTTTTCAGTAGGCAGACCTCTAAACATCAGTGACTGCTCGGAAGCACATGAGTAATGTATGTGGGAAACCCTTCTACTAATGTCAGACCTTCACTCATACAGATGTAGTCACTGTACGTATCTGGAAGAGCCACATAGTATAAAGGAGACCTCAGGAAACATTTGAATTAGCACAGAGGAGACCTTGCAAAACAGATAATAATGTGGGTAGTGTTTCTAAGAAGTCACTCAACAGGAATTCATCCCACAAAGTCCTTAAGTCCAGGAAGCAGAGTACCATGTGCTCCCCAAGATTTATTTTCTTTGCTGCACTCATCAGCCTGTGTTTTGCAGTCTGTTTCAGTTTGTGGGACCTCGTGCTAAGCTCTTTAGTGGAATGTAAATGCATGTATCCCGCTAACCCCCCAAATCTTAACGAACTCCACCTGGGAGCCCATCCATAGTTGGCCTGAAGTGCAGATAACCTTCAGTGTGTTTAGCAGCCATGAATAGAAGGGCACTGTGGCTTAGGAATGTTCTGTCCAGAGAGCTATGATCCTCCTGCATGTTTCTGCCATCTCTAGTGTATGGAAGGGAGGTCTGCAGAGTCTGTAACAGTGCAGAGCCACAGCCATTAGTTCACTCTAAGAGGTGGTGAGGCAGACAGATTGTCTCTAGAAAACTCTTAGGAGAGATCTGTGGCCACTCTTCGTTCCCATGCTGCCTTGGGGAAGAAGAAATCCCGATAAAATTCCCGGAAATACTGAGTGTGTTTCTAGTAAGGATCTTCCATTAAACAGATCATTGAATGCACATTGCTTTTATGTGTGAAACCATTCAATAAAATTTCCAGTCAGGTTTCGACCAAGGAAGATTATCACTATGGAATCTATATATTAATTTTTTTTGGGGGGGGGAGAAATGTTAAATCTCATATTCCAGTTGTTTTCCAAAATCTGCATGTCAGGAGATGAATATTGGTAATGCCTATCAGTGAGCATCTGCCTGTCGAGGGACATTTGTGATGTTTTAACTAGAGTTTGGGAGAGGGCAGTGGCACATATAAGGATGTAGCTGAACAGCCTACAGTATGTTGGATAGTACACTCATGTATGTATGGTTCATGGATATGAGTATGTCATATCAATTGTGTTCCATGATGAGAATAAACAGAAGAGAGTCTCCATGGTTTCGTGCAATATGTGTTGCAGTGTACATTGATTCATGTAATACATGTTGCAATGTACATTGATATTTCCCACATTTGATGCCATTCTGGCCTCTTTATAGCTTCTTACCCTCAGACATTGTATTATATACTTTCTTAGTCTTGTGTCATCTAAATGTGTGTGACAGTTTTACCGGCTCAAGTAAATAAAGTATTCTTTTCCTAACGTGATGTCTTGGAGTGGGCCTGTGTGTCTGATAGGAAAAGTATTTACAGTCAGAAGCACAAAAAGAGGTTTGTTCACAGCTGGAGTGAGAGTTGATCTTGGGCTGTTATGAACTGTAGTGCTCATTCCCTCCCACCCTCAGAGGGATAATTTCCCCTTTGTTCCTCTTTCTTACGCCTTTAAATGGGACATCAGCATCTGTGTGAGTATGTGGACCAAATGCTCTGTAACTAAGGTTCTTTAATCTCCATTACAAAATAGCCTGTCTCAATGTGATGTGCTGAAATTAAAGTACTTGCCATGTAACCTGAAATGTGAGAAAGATCTATCTTCTAAGCATTTCGGTGAATTCGTTTTCCTTCTTCCAAGTTGCTAGGAGCCTGCAGCAGAATGTTGAGCTATACTCCAGCATTTCCTACTTTACCAAAGTTGGATTTGATTTTGTTCCCAGTCCTACATACTGATTTAGGGATTTAGCTCTACTGTGTGTATTTCTAGTAATTACTTGTGATCAGTATTTTCATCCGTATTTTATGCTTTGCATGTGAGCCAGCTCTGCCTGTTGACATCCTGGGAAAGGTCCGTGACAGCTCTTAGAATGTGCCAAAAAGACAAGTGGAGACATGGAAGAAGTGAGTCTTCTGTTGTACACTGAAGCGGGGAGACCTTCAGGTTCCAAATAATCCTTTGTCAGTGGGATCCCATGAATTATGAGTATATAAAAACTATAAAAACCCATTTCAGTGATGCTGTGTAGAGCCACTGAAATAGCTGGTATGAGAACTAAGGGATTTTTCTTTTTGCAGGGGAAGGGGCATTTATTTACAGAATTGTGTTTATCTTATTACATAAAAATAGTTACCTCTGGGCAGTGGTGGTACATGACTTTAATCTGCACTCAAGCAGAAGCAGGCAGATCTCTGTGAGTTCCAGGACAGCCAAGGCTACAAAGAGAAACCTTGTCTCGAAAAACGGGGAAAAAATAGTACCAAGTTACAAACCAATATAAGCAATCATGCTTGTGCAAAATTCAAGCACTTTGGAGGGATTGGCAGTATTATGAGTTTGAGGCCTGTGTAAGGAGTCACTCTCAACCCATACACCTCCTTCCTCACACATGCACGCATGTGTACACACACACACACACAGACATACAAACTCACACACACATTTGTATCCTAGACTCATCAGTTTGAGTTAAGCATCCCTGCCACCACCCCTGCCAAACTCCCCATAATAGACCTGCTATGATAGTCATCATAGACAAATACTATTTTATGTGCAGACTTAACAGAAAAATGGCGAGGCATGTAGGAGAAACAACATAGCCAGATTTTTTTTTTTAATTGTTTCAAAGAGTAGTAGATTACAGTTCAAAGTGGTATTTCAGACTTAAAAGCAAAGTAGATACAGAGTATTAAACCTCACTGATAGAACGTCTCTAAACGTGTATTTAAGAACACTTAGAATAAAAAGCAAAGCACTGAAGGGGGGCAGGCTTGGAACTAGAGTCCTGTGGTCAGAACATGAGGGTTGGAGGAGCTGTCAAGGGAACAGTATACATTTGAAGAAAACTTTGCCTAAGTGAAGGCCATGGCAGTCCTGCTTAAGCAGACATTGGATATGTGGAATCCTAATTCGGGGCAACAAGAGCCAAAGCAGTGCCTCCCCATAACAGGTACCTAAAGGAAATACGAGTGCCCAGAGCTTGTTGTAGTTGATTCTAGGCACGGTGGAGTTGACAGACAAGCTTAGCCATCACACTAGACCATGGACACTTACATTAGCTCCAGAAGAAACCTTTATCTCCCATGAAATGAGAGATAAATAATACAATTATTTTGTATTATGATTGACAAGTGCTGCCGGTCCATTACCTGTCAGTCTTCAGCCATCCCAATCTGGTGCTGAAGGCCTGGAGAGTTCTTAATGAACCACTGCTCATCAGTCTACACCAGAAACTCAAAAAAAAACAGGTTATAATAACAGTGAAGGAATCAGCAGCAGCAACAAGGTAATTACAAAAGAAATGAAAAAGAAATAGCTTCCATATCATGGGAGATAAAGGTTTCTTCTGTAGCTCAATGTAAGTGACCATGGTCCAGTGTGGTAGTTAAGCTCGTTTGTCAATTTGACTGCATCTAGAGTCAACAACAAGCTCTGGGCGCTTTTATTTTCTTAATGTTTAAGAAACTTGAATTGAGTTTTCTCAGATTATTTGAAAATGGAAGACCCATCCTGAATCTGGGTAGTGCCTTCTGGTAAAAGGACATGAAAGAAGGGGACTGCTTTTTGCCTGCTTATCCTAACTCTTGCTGGTGGGTTCATCTATTCTGATGCTGCAGCATTCCTTCAATGATACAAGGACCAACATCTTTAGGATTCCAACAGAGACTGGAGACCAGTGGCTCTCCCTCTCCAGGAATCCTCCAGCCTTTCAGTGCCAGATGGAGACATCCAGCCTCATGAACTGAGCTTGCCTACAAACCAAATAAACAAAACTTCATAAAGCCACAAGATAGTCAAACTGCAAAAATCCAAAAATAAACACAATCATCTTTAAAAACCAAAACTCCATTGGGATATTAAGCAGAATTCAAATGATTGCATAAAATAACAAGCAAACCAAAGTATTAGAAATGTTTTACACAACATTACAGAAGCAGAGATGATGTGTACAGTCCCGACTTAGTGACCTAACAAAAGAGGCTCAGAGTGAATGTATTTAGACTCAAGAGCCGAACACAAACTTGTACTCTTATTGGTAGATAGGGCCTCTTACAACAATGTTAGCAATGCTGAAACTACCATGAACTCCATCCAGTAAATGCACTGTAGGAAACTGGTGTAGTCTCCTCTGTAGTCCACACAAGTACAAGTGTGCAAACGCAGCACACTGCAATGAACCTGTGGTTCTGGGTTACAGTGGGCAGAATCAACTGATTCACTGACTATGTCAGTGAATTCACTATGTCAGTGAATCTGTGCAGAAAGTCAGACAGACTGCTAGATTTATCTTCATCAAAGGGAAACAGGTTCTAGGGAAAATAGCAAATTCTAGGTCTGGGAAAGAAAATGTAAAATGAACCTTGAGTATTTCTCAGTGTCAGAAAGTAATGGGGTAGAGATGTAGCTCAGCTGATGGAATGCTTTCCTATTTCATTGCATGCACAATGTCCTCAATTAGATTTCTAGCACAGCGTAAAACCCCAATGGTAATTCATGCTCATAATCTCACTATCCAGGAGATGGAGTTGGAAAACAACTCCCTGGGTAGGAACAAGAGAACATGTTCTAGAGTGAAGGGGTCTCTGTGACCACCATGGCCAGCAGAATAACAATTGGTGGGAGGCAAAGTAATTCAGTTCAACATGACTCAGAAGTCGGTGTTGGTTCAAACTTCAGGACTCTGACCCTGAGTAGTTTATTTTAGGCACATTTAAGCATAGCACAATTTGGTGAAAACTTTTCTGGTGATAATAAACTCAGTTCCATGTGCACAATAAAGCTAAGATATGACTACTTTGTAAAGTACATGTGACATTTTCCATAAGGATGGATTCTATAGATTGACTACATGTGACACCTTCCATGAAGATAAATTCTATTTAGGTTGACAAGCTCAGGATAAGGGTCTGGGGGAGGATCCAGTGTGGTGCCACCAGATAGTGCAAACATCACCAGGCTACTAAGCACATCCACTCCCAGCCTTCTGGGCAGATTACAGGTTATGCCTCTTTCTCTTTGAAGGAACAGCCCTATGTGTTTAACATTTCTGGTTCCCTTAGTGCTTATCTGTGAGCACAAGGACCTCTGTGCCTCCCATGCTGGCAAAGTATAAAATATTAAAACAAATGAAGAATCTATGGAGGTATTTGTTTGTCAAAGGTGTACGTTTAAGGAGCTGGAGAGATTGCTCCGTGGTTAAGAGCACTGACTGCTCTTTCTGAGGATCCAGGTCGGTTCTCAGAACACACACGGTGGGTGGCTCAAAACTGTCTATAACCCCAGTTCCAGGGGGTGTAACATTCTTTTCTGGCCTCTGAAAGTACCAGGCATGCACTGGTGCACAGACATACATGCAGGACAAAACACTCATACATATAAATTTAAAAAAAAAAAGTGTACATTTAATTGTGGCTTCATAAGCCAGGAGTGATGGCACACACTTTAATCCCAGCATTTGGGAGGCAGAGGCAGGTGGATCTCTGTGAGTTCAAAGCCAGCCTGATCTATATAGGGAGTATCAGGATATCCAGAGCTAAATAATAGAGAGACCCTGTCTAAAAAATAAGTAAATAAAAAATTTAAAAAATTGTAGCTTTGAGACTAAGAAGTGATTCAGTGGCTAAGAGCACTCACCACTCTTGATGGAGAACCCAGGTTTGGTTCCCATATTCAGGGGCTCACAATTGCCTGTAACTCCAGTTCTAAGGGATCCAGTACCCCCTCCTGTGGGCACTGCACAAGAGGTGCACATAGAGACAAGCAGGCACACACACACACACACACACACACACACACACACACACATAGATGTAAATAAAAGAAAGAAAGTTTGCTGCTGGAGAGATGGCTTGGCAGTTAAGAACACTGCTGTTCTTCCCAAGGACCTGAGTTCAATTCCCAGCACCCACACTGAGTTGCTCATAGGAGCCGATAACTCCAGCTCTGGGGGCAGGGAGAAACTCAAATGGACGCCTCCAGCCTCCTCAGATACCCTTATGCAATGCAAACCCCCTACACACATAATTGATGAAACCACTTTCCAAAAGTGTACATTTCAATGTACGCACGTCTGACTATACAAACAAAAGAACTAAAAACAAGCATGTATGGGCTGATGGGGTGGAGAGTGGGTTAAAGCAATGAAGAAAGTTTAAAGGTGCCTAATGAGTAGTTGGCGAAGCTGTGAAAAGTCTATTATATTGTTTAGTTTTATGTGTTTATTGACATAGGTATGTATATTTTTCTATAATAAAATATTTTCTAAGAAGCAAAGTTAAGCCAAGTATAGTGGCAAATGCCTATAATCATAGGGCAGGGCGCAAGCCTATTTATTAGTCCTGTGGAGATTGGAAGATCAGTTCAGTGTTATCTTCATATGGTACATTTACATACATACAGGCAAAACACTTATACACCTAGAATAAAAATAAATTAGTCTTATAAACAACAACAACCATAGGCCGGATGGCGGTGGTGCACGCCTTTAATCCCAGCACTCGGAAGCAGAGCCAGGTGGATCTCTGTGAGTTCAAGGCCAGGCCTGGTCTACAGAGCAAGATCCAGGACAGGCACCAAAACTACACAGAGAAACCCTGTCAACCAACAACAACAAAGATCTCGAGTACCTTTTGGAGTAGGCAAGGCCAAAGTTATTGAAAGCATGGGAGAGGCTATTTTTTTTTAACTGAAGGGCACGTGTGAAACTGGGTTCAGTCAGGAGCAAAATCAGTAGGAAAGGTTTTAACCAAGAATGTACTTCTAGGAAGTCACTCTGGTTCTCCTTCAGTTCCTCAGGCATTGTTCTCCATCTAGTGAGATCAAATAAAACATTGCATAGTACAGGACATAGTTATTACAGAACAAGGTGAAACATTGTCAAGGGTGAGAGTGAGCATGGACCAAAGACTCCTTTAGAAAATAGGCTTTTATACCACACACTGAAGTTTCTGGGACAACTTCCCCAAGAGATTTCTATCCACAAGATTGACAAGCTTATTTGGATTAATTTGTAAGAATGGGGCAATCGTGTGTCTTTGATGTTTTATTTATTGTCTTTTGAGACAAGGTCTTTCTGTATATCTTGGCTGTACTGAAATTTTTTTATACAAACCAGGCTGGCCTGGAACTCACGGATTTCTGCCTGCCTCCACTTCGTCAGTGCTTGAACTAAAGATGTGGGCCACCACACCCAGCCTGTGTCTTTGGTTTTATAATCCTTGAAGCAGTTTAAAATACCACACTTCTACCCAGAGCCTAAGGTATGGCTCAGGTCCTCTACTTATTATTTTTTTAAATGTGAAAATATTTGAAGAAAATTATATATATAGGAAACAGCCTTCCCTTAAAGGGCCTCAATGAGCGGCTATTCTCTTCTTTCTTTCGGGAAGAATTTTAAATTTTGAGAAGGGGCGATTGAATCCATGCTTCCCTCTTTTCATGTGGTGGTTTGAATTCTAAGGGCAGTTGTGGTACTTTGGTTTTCCTTAACTTAAGGTGCGTCCATCCACAAAAGACCTGATGGAATGCCTATCTAGCTATTCTGGCTACCTAACAATTATAGTTTATTTTATGTGTATGAGGGTTTTGCCTGCCTGTAGGTCTGTGCACATGTGTGCAATGCCCATAGAGAGTCCAGAGAGGATTCTGGATCCTCGGGGCTGGTTGTGAGCTGCCATGTAGGTGCTGGAAGTTGAACTCAGATCCGCTAGAAGAGCAACCAGTGCTCTTAACCACGGAGCCATGTCTCTAGCTCCACAAGATTGTGTGTGTGTGTGTGTGTGTGTGTGTGTGTGTGTGTGTGTGTGTGTGTGTGTGTGTGTGTGTGTGTGTGTGATGAAATAGGGTCTCTCTATGTAGACCAGGCTGTCCTGAAACTCAGAGATCTGCTCACCTGTCTCTTTGATGCTGGGATTAAAGGTGTGTGCCACCATGCCCACCCAGCTGAAGTTTTGTTTTGTTTGCATAAAGCAGTTGTTTCTGGGTTTAGCCTCACAAAGCATGCACTTTTAGAGCTTTGATGTATTCCAAAATGCAGCGATGTCGCTGGCGACCGGGATGCCCTAAACTGTCCAAGAACCTAAGACAGTTTCACACGCTCTGAGATCAGGACGGCCTCCGCGCACTTCCGGTCTGTTTCCGGAGCCGCCATCTTGCTTCCGGTTTCCGCGGGGGGTTGGATCGCAAACACAGTCCTGCGCCAGGCTGTTATGACATCTAGAGGTAGTCAGACGCCTGCCTTCTGGTGAGTGCAGCCGGTTTCTGCCGGCCGGGGCGGGTGCTCTGCGGTGTGCACACGGTGCGATCTGGGAGCCCCGTGCTGGGCTGAGCTGCGCCTCTGTCGCCCCCGGTCCTGACGTGGCCGAGCCTCCCCCGTCCCTGATGCTGCAGGGAGACTAGTCCTGAGCCGTACCCCTTCTCCTCCTCTTCCTGACCCCGGTGCCACAACTGTTGTGTCTGGTGTCCCATTGTCTAGCAGTGACAGCCCTGGGGCCTAGAGCAGCCTGAGGTGTGGGGTGAGCCTGGGCAGGGGCATCTCCTGCCCTCTCCTTCATCTAGAAGGCTCTTACAAGTGTTGGCTTCTATGGAGAGTGCACAGTAGTTGCACAGACTTTTACTGGGGAGACATACACAAATGTCTATTCACCTCAGATGGGCACTTAGGAATGACTAAAGGAAAGACTTCATCATGGTCCAACTTGGTGATCCAGTGAGTTTATTGGGCTTACTTATGTAGAGAGGATGCTACACACACACACACACACACACACACACACACACACACACACACCAGACCACCAAGTCCCACCCCATTATGGATAGTGACCTCATGGAAGCCACCTCATCAAGCTCCATGTTCAGTTAATTTTTCATCTCCTGCATACTCTAGATCACTAGCAAGGTGAGAGAGGTTGCCCTGGGCGGTAATGGTTGGAATCCCAGATGAAGGTCTGTAACGCCCCTCCTCTTCTACTTTAGAGTGTAACAGCTCCCTCACCACTACTGCAGACCTGGGTTATTTGCCTTATTTCATTATTATGGCCCCCTGGTCAATCTTTGTCAATTTTAAGTTTCACAGACAAAATGCTCCGTACAGTCTAAACATTTTGGCCCAGGACTGTCTCTGTAAATGAACATGACCCATATTTCCTGCAGTACCTTCCAAGTACTGTTTAACCAGAGCCTGCCTATGGTGTCCATGCCTGCGGGGAGCTCCAGATGGGGATGCAAGATGGAGATGGGAGAATAATGTTAGCCCAGAGGAAAAACCCATAGTACAGTAGTGCGCAGTGGAGTGAGCTGTTTTGTACAGTGTGATTTCGGTTCTTGTGGAAACATTCAAAACTGTCATTCCTGGATCCTGTGGTAGTTTTACTTTTAGTTTCTTGAGAAGCCTCGATGATGTTTTAAAATGGATGTTATTAACAGGACATGGTAACACAGAACTATAACCCTAGCAGGACGGCATGGGAAACCTCATTTGGAAACTGTACTTTTGTCCCATTGAGGCCCTGCTGGCCAGAGCACATGCAGAGACAAAGCTAGAGAGCATCGTGGGAGGGAACCCCCCCCCCAAGGCATGGACATCATAGGCAGGCTCTGGTTAAACAGTACTTGGAAGGTACTGCAGGAAATATGGGTCATGTTCATTTACAGAGACAGTCCTGGGCCAAAATGTTTAGACTGTACGGAGCATTTTGTCTGTGAAACTTAAATATGTAAACCAAGAGATGGAGATGGGATCCTGTGTGGTGCCTCTGCTTTGACAGGAAAGTAGAAAATCCTGCCCGAGGGTTTTCTGCAATTTCTTTGACTGCATCATTAAACACCCATCCTTAAAACATTGCAGTATGTCTTCATGATGTAGTCACTAAGCAAGCAGCAAATCACACTGACCTATGGGTAAGCCAGAAGTTTAATCTCTAATTCATTGTGTTCTTCCCTTTAGATCTATTGTGGCAGTTCTCCAGTGTAAAAGACTGGTTCCACACGGGAGGCTTTTTTGCTGTTTTCTAGCTTTTTCCTTCAGCAAGTATGTAGCAATCTTTGCACGTCGGAATCCACAATCAAGGCACAGCAAATGCCGGTTCACCTCTGTTCGCCTTCTCTTCCAGCTGCGATTGCAAGGTGCTCCGTGTGCCTTAGAGAGCGAGGAAAATGAGCACGGTTGTGGTAAGTGGTGCGATTATTCCCGACCTCCCTTTACATTGTGGTTTAAGAGCTTTGTGAGAGTTCCTTAATTAAAATTGGAATGGAAAAACAAACATAAGACAGACATGCACAGATATAATAAGATCATAATGTAGACAGAACCATGTTATAAAGGCTTTAGAGTCATTTGAACTGTGCCACTGGTTTTTTTCTTTCTTTTTTGGAGGGGTGGGGTTCAAGACAGGGTTTTTTTTGTGTAGCCTTGGCTGTCCTGGAACTAGCTCTGTAGACCAGGCTTGCCTCAAATTCAGAGAGATTCACCTGCCTCCTGCCTCACTGGTGTTGGGGATTAAAGGCATATGTCACCACCACCTGGCATCACTAGTTTTTCTGGTCCTGTGTCATTTGTTATAGAGTTTGGATTGACCTCAGGAAGAGGATATGATCAATTCTCATGGCCTGCGACATCTCAACAGGCTTCATAGACACATGCACAATGATATGTACAATGCTTCACTCCCAATCCAGAGCCGAGCAGAGCATTCACAGTTTTCAGGATTCTCTGGTACTCAGACACATGGGTTTCATCAGAATTTTAAATTATAGTCAAATGCCAGCACAATTCTCTAGCTGCCTTACATGAAACTTCTGCCACATTTGAAATTACTATCAGAGATCTTCATGTGCAAATTCTTCCATTTCAAGTTTTTTTTTTCTCGTGTGTGTGTGTGTGTGTGTGTGTGTGTGTGTGTGTGTGTGTGTGTGTGAATGTTTGTAGATGTGGGCAAATGTGCATGAGAATGCATGAGTGGGTGTATGCCTGTGGAGACCCGAGTTGATGTTGGGTATCTTCCTTCATCACTCTTTTTTTATTTATGTGGCAGTGTCTGTCTCTCACTGAGTTGATGGACTCTGGCTGGTCTAACCAGCCAGCTTGCCCTAGGGATCCTTTGTCTCTGCCTCCCAAGTACGGGGTTACAGGCTGCCGCTACACCTGCCTGGCTTTAATGTGGGTTCTGGGGGCCAGGACTCTGGTCTTACACGTGTTATCCTCGACCCCCCTTTCAGTTTCTGTCATGACCCTGCTGGAACTTCACATGAGATTATCCTTGTGTTCAGCTCTGCGTCCCTTCCACCCCACTGCAGACTTCAGGCCTCCCTGGCTTGCCTTTCTCAACTACTTCTCTGTAACTTGTACCTTTTGCTCAGCTTTCAGATCCTAAGTCTGACGCCTGGGTAGCTATGCAAAGGCACCTCAAGCTTCCCTTGTCAAAGTGAAAATCAGATCCTCCATTCTTTCCTTATATGGTATTGATAACAGTCTACCAAATGGCCTTTATCCTACACTAAAAGGGGGAATTCATCTTTCTTTCTTTCTTTCTTTCTTTCTTTCTTTCTTTCTTTCTTTCTTTCTTTCTTTCTTTCTTTCTTTCTTTCTTTCTTTCTTTCTTCTTTCCTTCCTTCCTTCCTTCCTTCCTTCCTTTCTCTTTCTTTCCTTCTTTCTCTTCTCTTCTCTTCTCTTCTCCTCTCTTCTCTTCTCTTCTCTTCTCTTCTTTTCTTTTCTTTTCTTTTCTTTCTCTGGACTTTCTTCTTCCCTCCCTGTCCTTGGCTCCCTGAGGTCTAATGTTAGGAGTTGCAGTTCCTGCTGGCTTTGTTAGTTGTTCATTCTTGGTCCAGGGGCAGCATGTGATGCTGTGGATGGTGAGGAAGTGTGGCTGCCTAAAGACGAGTATCTACTTTCTTGCTCACACTGGAACTGTCCGTCTCTGCTAGGCTGGAGGGGTCTGTTCCTCAGTGGTGAGGCCTGAGTGCTGATGAGCTGTACTGCTAGCAAGTGGGTGCAATGCAGGCCTGGGGAGTAAGTGGGGGAAAACAGAAGTTAGTGGGATACCATTAGTGTGGGAGTCCTGAGAAAGGCACACAGAGCACAGTAAAAACAGGAGCATGGATCTGAATATTACATATTTTTGCTTTTGTATGTTTATGTCAGTGTGCCGGTCGGTCTAGTTGGCAGACCACACAAAATCATCAGTTTTTAGCTCAGACAACACATGACTTTTAATGGATCACCTCACTTCACAGGCAGCAAGCATGACGTGAGCCCAGGCTCTTAGAATTCACAGGTTTTGCCCTGGTCTCCACCTTCCTGAAGCTCCTGCCCTGATATAGAATATGGGACCATCGTAGAGACACACGATGCAGAGCTAGACTGCCATTCCCACAGTGTTGGCTCTACCTGGCTGTATGTGCATTTGACTCGGATCAGTGCATTGCCTGATAGTTTCTTCATAGGCAGAAGCCGGAGTGTAGGAATCAGCAGGGAAAGATGAGAAGAACACCACACACTCTTACCCACACTGGCCTACACAGTGGTTTGGGTTCACGGTCAGGAAGCCTGGAAGGAACATGATTGGAAAACTGAGGCCAAAGTCATTTAGGGGACCGGAATGCTGGCATACCTCTGTAAATACTGGAAGGAGTGAAGATGTCACCAAAAGGTGACCTCCGCAAAGGACTTGGAGTGCTGGGATGGGCACACTTGGCTTTCTCACCTTGTGCTCTGCTGGCCTAGAAGTCTTGGCTGCAGAAGGGCCGTGCTTCTCCCAGGAGTCACAGGTCTGGTTCTGTGGAGCTTGTGGGTCTGTCTTCAGCCTGGACAGTGTTGAGCTTTTTGCCCCGAGGTATACTCAGAAAGGAGGCAGAGTGTGGTGAGGCTGGTGATCCCGACTGTCCTGAAGCACTAGGAAGCCTGGGGGATGGTCTGCTTCTGGCCTTAGGAAACCTGCCAGTCCTCCTGACTCGCTTCTGACCTGAAAAGTTGTAGGTTCTGTTTGTTCCTGTTTGTGTCTCCTGGCAAACACTGCTGTTACATACAAGCCCGCTAAGACTTGCTGACCGTACACCTCCTGTCTTCATATCAGCTCCTTCCTCTGTCTGCCCTAGGCCCAGACTTCCTGTGTGCCGCTTTGTACTGCTGCCTTATTATTATTACTCACAATTACCTTACTTTTAGAATTCTAAAGGTTTATTTTGTAAGTATGAGTGTTTGCCTGCATGTAGGTATGTACAATGTGCGTGTCAGAGTCAGAGCCCCTGGAATTGAAGTTAGAAGTAATTGTGAACCACCATATGCTAGGTGCTAGGAACTGAACCCAGGTCCTTTGTAAGAGCAACAGGTGCTCTTAACCACTGAGCCATCCCTTCAACTTCTAACATCATTTTAACATTTATTTGTGGTGTGTGTGTGTGTGTGTGTGTGTGTGTAGGTCAGAAAACAACTTGTGAGATCCAGCTCTTCCACCACGTGGGGTCCGGGGATCCGGCTCATGTTTGACACGCTTGCCAGCCAGCTCATTTACCAGGGAAGCCATCGCCAAGTCTTTAGGAAAAATTCCTAAAATAGATCAAGTGAGTTACAGGCGCAGTGGCAGATGCGGCTGTGAGCCTGTTGCTCATTAGCTGTCACTCATCGGTGGTTACGTCATAGTTTTCCTTCTAAAGTTGTGCTTTCCCTTTAAGGGGCTTCACACTACTTCCTGTGGTGTGCCGGCTTTGTAGTAACACAGGCGGGCTTCTTCCTGTCCTGTTCTGTGTCATGATCGCTAAAGACTTTCTTCTGAAGTGCTAGCAGCCCACCAGACCACGTTTCCCCCCTGTGTGAAATGCTCATTGCTTTTTAAAGAGCTTGAAAGTTGAACAGAGTGTGTTTACCTCCAGGCTGGCCATTTTCAGTGTCGCTGCATTCATGAAGATTTCTACCTTTTCCCCTGGCTGTTGGCAGCTTGGTCCTCTGCGCCTCTGTGCGCTGACTTCTGTGCTGTTTCCTGATGTTAAATGTCCAGTTTCCCCTAAGGAAATTGTTGGTCACTACCAACAAGTTTTGAGGCTCCCCCACTCATCTACAGGTTCCGTAGTACCTAGGAAAAAAGAGAGACTTCAGAGATGTCATTGTACTCATGGTTACAACGTATGCCTAGGAGAGGATTCACTATAGTCAACAAGAGACCAGGAGCAGAGTGAGGTCCAAGAGAGTCACCTTGTAGAAACTCCTGGCTGTCTTCCATCCTTGGAGGCCTGTGTCATTAGCTCTTTGTTTAGGCAACAGTGCCTGACGATAACCACAGCCAGTTAGCAAGTGAATCTCCTCCTACCCAATATTTTTAGCATTTCTTAGGATTCACTTATATGCATGTCATTGACCACCATTGGCTGCTTTAGTCTCCTGCATATCGGGTCAAGCTGATGGCACATGATCCAAGCCTGCCCCCACAAATGCCTGCCACTGTGAGCATAGAGACCATACACAAGGCCCAAAGGCTTAGGTGAGTAGAGATTCATGCCCAGGATCTCTGCAGAGGGCTCAGTCTTTCTTTGGGTAACTACATACATAGCTTGTGATCTGTAGGCTGAGATTTATAGATCTGGGGGTCTGTGTATTATGTTAAATTTATAAAATATTTGGTTTTGACTGTGGGTTATTTGTTCTGACATTACATAACAGTAAATTCTCTAGTCACATATGTGTTACACCACCTGTTTTGCCCTACTTATCATTGAGTTTCCAATGTTTTCAATTGAGAGTTCACAATTTTCAAACCTTTTATGTGTATTATGTATATATATATATATATATATATATATATATATATATATGTATATGTGTGTGTGTGTATGTGTATGTATGATGTGTGCTCGTACATTTGTACGTGGATTTGTATGCACGGAAGTGAGTATATTCAAGTGTGTGAGCCCCGTGACTTAGATGTAGAGGTCAGAGAACAGCCTGAGAGGTTGGCTGGCCCTCTGCCTTGTTTGAGACAGTCTCTTTGTTGTTTGCCATTACATGCGAGGCTAACTAACCTTTGAGATTCTCCTGTTGTTGCCTCCCGTCTTATTGTAGGGCACTGATGTCACAGACATCTGCTTCCATGCCAGTTTTACATGGATTTGGGATTTGAACTCAGGTCTTCCTGATCTCATGACATGTGTACTTTATGCACTGAGGCGTCTGTCCAGTCAAGGCTTTATATTAATGGAGTCTTTCCCCTACAGTTTCTTTTAGAAAGGCCTTTTTTCTTAAAAAAAAAAAAAAAAAAAAGGCAGAGTAGTTCTAGCTTGTAATTCCTCAGTTCTTATACACTCTATATGTGTATATAGTGTAGTTATTCATAGCATTTGTTGAGATGCTCACTGACCCGGCCTCAGGGTTCACGGTGCCTGCTGTCAGCTAGAATGATATTCTTTAACTGATGCCTCTTCCTGCATTTAGGATGTCAGGTGTGGTGGCTGGCGCTTTGGTAGCAACAGCTCCAGCTGTTACATGTTCATGCGTGTGTCCCCTCTGTGCCCAGGACATTTAGTTTGTTCTTGTTTTACCATGTGAAGTGCCATGTCTCTCCTGGCCGCTCTCCTCCCCCTCAAGTGGGTCCCCTTCAAATGCCGCCTGTGTGCTACTGTGCCCCCTTGATTCCTCTTCACTCTCCCGTCAGTTTCCCCCTCTTTCAGTGCACCTACATATATATGCACATATGGTGAGCACTGGAGTCTAGATCCATAGATGGCGCTGGTCTTTCTGATTCTGCTTTAATTCAACGTAATAGTTACCTCTAGGTCCACCAATTTTCCTAACTGGTGTTCTCATTTCATTCTTTGTGGCTTAATAAAATTCTGTTGTGTTTTTATCACATTTTCTCATCTGTTGATGGACACTTAGCTGGTTCCATTTCTGACTAAAGTGAATATCACCAACATTAAACATGATGATTGGACGTCTCTGTAAATGGCTGGCTCAGATCTTTTTGAGTATATTTCCAGGAGTGGAATAGCTGAATCACATGGTAGTTTGATTTTTAGTATTTTGAGGAACTTTAATATTGATTTCTACAGGTGTATAAGATGTATAAGTGATATATAAGAATTCCTGTTTTCTCACATCCTCAGCAACTTGTTTTTTGGTTTGTTTTGTTTTTGTTTTTTCAATTTGTTTGTTGGTTGGTTTTTCGAGACAGGGTTTCTCTGTGTAGCTTTGGAGCCTATCCTGGAACTCGCTTTATAGACCAGGCTGGCCTCGAACTCACAGAGATCCGCCTGCCTCTGTCTCCCAGGTGCTGGGATTAAAGGCATGTGCCACCACCACTGGGCTCCACTTGTTTGTTTTTAATTGATAACTGTTGTAATGGTGAAATTGGGATGCCAGTGTAGCTTTTATTTGCATTTTCTTGGTAGCTGATGACAGTGAGCATTGTTTTCATCTACCTACTGAGCATATCTACTTCCTCATTTGAGGAGGATCTGTTTGGTTCTGGCCATTTTATCAGTTGGATTATTTGTGACTTTAGTTTAGTACTTTAGTATTTACTTTTTTGAGTTCTTTGTGAATTATATATGCTAATCTACTGTTAGATGTATAGCTGGCAAAGTATTTCTAACTCCATGCTGTCTTACTTGTCAATTCTTGTAATAGACTCCTGGGCTTTTGAAGTCTTTTTCAGACAGTTTTGCCTGTGCCTATATTTTGACAAACTCCTAGTCACTGTTATACTAAATGTGAAGTGCTGAAGCATTTCCCTTAACATCACTAACAAGACAAGGCTGTTCAAACTGTACAGTGCTGGAAGTGTTGTCCAGGGCAAGGGAAGGAAATACAAGGAATACCAATGGGAAGGGCAGAAATCGAATCACCTTCATTTGCAGGTGGTGTGATCTTACACCTTTCACCCTAAGGACTCCACCAGAAGATTCTCAGAAATGATAACACTTCCAACAGGATGTCAGGAATACAAAATCAGCATATAAAACTCAAGAGATGTTCCATAAACTAGCAACAGTTGTACAGAGAAAGAAGTCAGTCACATTTACAATATAAATTTAGCAAATCTAATAATGTAACAATTCTAAATTATGAGGTTAAAAAGCTCTATAATGAAGACTTCCAGATATTAAAGAAATTGAGTAAGAAAATGTAAGATTGAAAGAATTCCTATGCTCATGGATTGGCCATGTAGTTTTTCCATAGATATATATTTATGTTGAAATGTTTGTACATACATCTGTGTGTGTGTGTATGTGTGTGTGTGTGTGTGTGTGGCAATATTGTATTCCCCAAAATATGTATACCCTAATAAACTTATGTGGGGTCAGAGAACAGAACAGCCACTAGATATAGAGGCCAGAAAATGGTAGCACACAAGCCTTTAATCCTAGCATTCCAGAGGCAGGGATCCACCTGGATCTCTGTGAGTTCAAGGCCACACTGGAAACAGCCAGGCGTGGTAACGAGAGCCTTTAATCCCAGGAAGTGATGGCAGAAAGGTATATAAGGCGTGAGGACCAGGAACTAGGCTGGTTAAGCTTTTAGGCTTCTGAGCAGCAGTTCAGCTGAGATTCATTCTGGATGAGGACTCAGAGGCTTCCAGTCTGAGGAAACAGGATCAGCTGAGGAATTGTCGAGGTGAGGGGGCTGTGACTTGTTCTGCTTCTCTGATCTTCCAGCATTTCACCCCAATACCTGGCTCTGGGTTTTATCTTATTAAAAAGAACTTCTAAGATTCATGCTACGTGTGTGTGTGTGAGAGAGAGAGAGAGAAGGGGGGGGGGGAGGGAGGGAGGGAGGAAGAGAGAGAGAGGGGGGAACTTTTTAAAACAAAGTATCCTGGGATGCCCATGAACTGCTTGTATAGCTGGAGATGGCCTTGAACTTCAGGTCCTCTTGCCTTAACGTTCCAAGTGCTAGAATTACAGGTAAGAGCCACCATGCTCTTAGTATATTATCTAATACTGAACTTTCCTGTTTTCCCAGAATAAATTTTCAAGTCTTCTGCAGTTCTCAGCATCTGCATCTTTTCCTTGGTCGTGGAATGTATTTCTGATTCTTTGTTTAGAGTCCTAAGTTACTTTAACGCCATTTCACTCAGTTTGATGAAGTAAGATACCACTGAAAATTTTAATTCTTTATGTTCCTGTAAAAATGTGTTGTAAGATCTTGTTTGTCCAATTGCCTGTTAGGCGTCCATGCATTTGATAGAAGAAACTTTAGACAAGCATGTCTAAGATCGGGTGTAACTCCTCCCCATCATAGTGACTGTCATTTATCCCAATTTAGTTTACTCCCTATGTAGACCAGACTTGCCTCAAACTCAGAGGTCCTCCTTTTTCTTCCTCTTAGGGGGTTGGACTAAAGGTGTGCATCAACACACCTGGCCAGTTTCCCCTTCTTCATAGGACACTGGCGATGTGTATTTCTTTGTGGGTACTAGCAGCTCTTCTGGTTGGAGTTGGGCATGTGTTTAAGTGAAAGCCAAAGGAATATCCATTATATATACATGTTTATTACCTCAGTCATTCATCAAGCTAGTGAGCAGGCAAGGTGTTTGTAGGTTTTTGTTTTTCTTCTTCCTTAATAAAGAATGCCTGTAAGGTACATCTCACGGAAGAGATGCTTGTGGAGGGGAGTGACCTCCCATATTCCTGACCTCCCATATTCCTGACCTCCCATATTCTTGACCTCCCATATTCCTGTTTCTTGCCCAAGGCTGAAGGCTTGGGCTGAGGGATGTTGTTTCATTACAGGGGTTGGTGTCATTTGAGGATGTCTCTGTGGACTTCACCTGGGAGGAGTGGCAGGACCTGGATGATGCTCAGAGGAAGCTCTACAGGGACGTGATGCTGGAGACCTACAGCAGCCTGCTGTCCTTGAGTGAGTAGAAGGCTACAGTAATCCTGTTAGCAGCACATTCCTTTTTTGTAAATACAGGAGCCACTTCAAAGAGTGGTGGTTGTTGGATTGGGTTTTTGTTTTGTTTTTCCTGAGCTAGTGGCCAAACCTAGAGTCTTGCACATGCTTGGTAAGCCTCTGCCCACCTAGCTTTCACTGACACATAGTAACTGGACATATTTATAATGAAAGTTGTCATTTCCGTACTTGTGTGCTGTACATAATGGTCAGTGTTTTATAAGTCTGTAAACTTAGATTTATCATTTCTTTCTATTGAGATCATTTAAAAGCCTCCTTCTTATTTGCTTTCTATTTATTTAATGTGTATGAATATTTTGTCTGATTGCACATGGTGTGCACCATGTGTGCCTGGTGCCCAGTGAGATCAGAAGATGATGTCAGATCTCTGGAACTGGAGTTAAGGACAGTTGTGAACTGCTATGCGTGTGCTAGGAACCAACTTCAAGTCCTCTGCAAGAAAACCAAGTGCTCCTACCCACTGAGTCATCTCTCCAACCCCTAAAGCCCTCCCTCTTACTTTCAAGTAATTGTTGCCAACAGTATTTAGTTTTTGTGTGCTATAGAGCAGTGGGAGTTATGTCTCCCATCCAGCTGTTTCCCTGCATCTATGGACCATCTTCTCTCCTTCCCTCTGTCCCTTACACCATTCCTAGGCTCTGGAAGCCAGATGTTCTTTCTTTGTGTTCAGGTTAACAGTAGCTTCCAGCCATAAGTGTGAATATGCAGTAATATGCAGTGTTTCTTTTAGCTTGATCTTCCTCACTTAATACAAGTATCTGTCAGTTACATCCATGGTCCCGTGAGAGAAAATTCAGGGCCTTTTCCAAGCTGGATGAGGTCATCCTCTCTGTAGTTAGCACACATCTGAGGGTGGACACTAAAGTAGATTCCATATCATCTCTTCAGTATACGATGCTGCAGTAACTGTGTGCACAGAGTTCTCGTCAAAACACTGAGGTGGATTTCCTCTGGATGTGTGTGTGTGTGTGTGTGTGTGTGTGTGTGTGTGTGTGTGTGTGTGTTTTCCAGGGGTTGTGTTGTGTTATGTGGCAGTTCACTTCCCAGTATTTTAGTAAGCACCATGCTGTTTCTCATAGTGCCTGTTAATTACATCTCTAGGAACATAGACTTTCCTTCTGTGTGTCCTCACCAGCGTTTGTAATGTTACGTGTAGTGTGTGTGTGTGTGTGTGTGTGTGTGTGTGTGTGTGTGTGTGTGGTGTATGTGTGTGTGTGTGTGTGTGTGTGTGTGTGTGTGTGTGTGTGTGTGTGTGAATGTGTATGGGTTTGTACATGTGAGTACAGGAGCAGTGGAGGCCAGAAGAGGGCTTCTCCCCTGGAGCTGGAGTTACAGGCCATTGTGAGTCTCTGTATCTGGGTGCTGGGAACTGAGCCCAGTTCTTCTGCAAGTTCAGGAAGTGCTTTTAACCCCTGAGCCGTCTCTCCAGCCCCGAGAATTCCAGTTTTCAGTGCTGCTCTGTCGACTGTGCTTTTGGTGTCGGGTCTAAGTTCACCTTTGCCTAGGTTATATCCTTATGTGTTTTCCATATTGGTTTTAGAATTTCAGTGTTGACCTGACTTCCTTGCATGGTGGGAGGCAGACTTAACACCTTTCTCCATCACAAGGTTCTCCAGCTTCCCGGACATTGAGATAGATCTTCCTTCCAAACGCTGTTCTTGTTGCCTGGTGGGGATTGGCTGGCTGTGACCCTGTACATTGACCTTTGGTTTTTCTGTTACGTAGTTATATTCTGTGCTTTTCCTTCCTGCCTGTGCAAGCTGTTTTGGTAACTGTCTCTTCCGAGTATGTTTTGAGGTTAGGTTTTCTTGATTGTCTGTTCTTTTATTCTTTTTGTTTGGTTGGTTGGTTTTTGCTTTTGTTTTTAGAGACAGGGTTTCTCTATGTAGCCATGGCTGTCCTGGAACTCACTCTGTAGACCAGGCTGGTCTTGATCCTAGAAATCCACCTGTCGGCCTCCCAAGTGCTGGGATTAAAGGTGTGTGCCACCACAACTACCCACCACAACTAGCCATTTATTCTTTTAATTAAAATTGATAACTGTTTCAGAATGTTATTGGTATTGATTACTGTGAACATATGAATCACTTGTGTAGTATGGACACAGATGTGGGGAATTGAACTTTCCTTGTGGTACTGGGCAGGTGTTAAGCTGTGGAATCTTTGTAAGCGCTGTTTATGTTAATGATAAGTGCGTTAGATTACTGTAAGCACCTCGAATGTCCTTTCCCCCGTCCCCCATAAGAAGCAAAGACTTTGAGAATTGGTAGTTTGATGAACTAGCTGCCCTGGTTGCCTTGAGCAGAAGAACTGACTCCCAGTTGATACCCGGTGTAACTCCTCTCAGGGCAGTACTGGCCGCTTTAACAGTCCCAGGGCATTTTGAGGACAACTGTCTGCTCTCACTCCTGAAGATGCAGTACAGCCCAGCACAGTTTCAAAGTTTCTAACAGACTTTTCCTCTCCCGGGTCTTGGTGGATTCTGGGTGACTCAGCAGTCATGTTCCCCTAGGGGTCAGAAGGGGGCCTGTCCCTTGTGGCCTGACAGAGACGGTTGTGACTGATGGAAAGTAAGTGAGGCTTTGACTGGGCAGACAGTCCTCGCTGACATGTGTGCCTTCCTGTTTGTGTACCAAGTCCCTCTCTGGCTATGGCCACAGACTGTTCAGCTCGCTTGGAGAGCTGCCTAGGAGACGCCCTTCTGGGCTTCGTCCCCTGGTGTTCCAAGAAAAGGCTTCTCTCCAGTCAGCTCTTCTTCCCTGACTAGTGGAGTGAGCTGATCTGGTAATACCAAGACTAGAGTAGCAGAGACGGGAACTGAACCCAAGACACCAAAAGATGATTTTATCTTTAAAAGAAAGGAACTCTTTCTGTTGTTGCTCTGTTGCTGTTCGTTTGTATGAAATTCTTTTTTTTTTTTAATTTTTATTTATTTTTTTTAAAGATTTATTTATTATGTATACAGCATGTATGACCAGAAGAGGGCACCAGACCTTATTACAGATGGTTGTGAGCCACCATGTGGTTGCTGGGAATTGAACTCAGGACCTCTGGAAGAGCAGTCGGGACTCTTAACCTCTAAGCCATTTCTCCAGCCCTGTATGAAATTCTTATACATTGTTTTTCTCCTGCTTTCCTCTGCTTCCTGTTGTATTGGGGACGTGGGGGGCGGGGTCGTACGGGGGAAGGGAGGTTCAGAGCTCACTGGTCACTCATCTGATCTTGCCAACTCCTGCATCTTTTGTCTGAGGAGCTTTAGACTTTTGTTGATTCAATGCATTGTAAAAATTTTTTACTTGCTTTTTTCCCCCTTGATCCAGGTGGTCAGTCAGAATAACCCTTTTATTCTGTATGTATTGCTTTTATTTTAATGTCCTCAACATTGGTTATAAATGCCATGTTCGCCGGGCGGTGGTGGCGCACGCCTTTAATCCCAGCACTCGGGAGGCAGAGCCAGGCGGATCTCTGTGAGTTCGAGGCCAGCCTGGGCTACCAAGTGAGTTCCAGGAAAGGCGCAAAGCTACACAGAGAAACCCTGTCTTGAAAAAACCAAAAAAAAAAAAAAAAAAAAAAAAAAAAAAAAAAAATAAATGCCATGTTCTCATAGAGTGTTCATATTGGTCCAATCATTGCTCGGAGTCTGAAACCAGTATTTTGTGTCTGGGGTTACAATTTGCACACTGTTTCCTATTACTAGATCAGTGTGATGCCAAACCTGAGTTGATCCTGAAGTTGGAGCAGGGAGCTGGGCCATGGAAGGAAGAAGATGCCCCAAACCAAAGGCTCCCAGGTCAGTGAATGCGCCCGAGGCAGGGGGTCCAGGCTAGTGAACTGTCATCAGGTGGTGGGAGTGTGAAGTTCTTTTCACTCAATTCTGCCATCTTCCAGAGACTAACTTCGTAATCAGATGCTTGCTGTCTTGTGTCCAAGGGAGGCTCTCCCTTCCAGGTGTACCCGCCTTTCCTGGTTTTGCTGTGTATTTTGTAATCTAGCAAGTTCTGCTCGCTCTTCTTGAACATTTCGTTAAGTAGTTACTCTAAACCTCATTGTCCCTTTCCCTCTGTGTTTATGTGATGCTTCATTGCAAGCATTTATTCGTGGCTTTATTAATGCATTTATCACTTTTTATTTGATTCCTCATAGACAGTGGTCTACTATGTAGGACCAACAGTGGTGACCCCACATTTGCCTTGTTTAAAGAGCTTCTGCTGAGTTGAGACACGAAATCTTTGGCATTGAAAGAATAACCACAAAAATATGTTTTCTTAGTTGAATAAATGAGTGAAAAACATAGGATGGTTCTAAAGCTAAAGCAGTTTTAAGGAGATTGTTTTAAAATTCGTATCAGATTAATTTTGAGACTTACCAATTTGGTACATAGCTCACAATTTGATAGGAACTCTAGTCTTCAGAGTGGTTATGTTTTCATGAGAAGTTCCAAAGTGGCATTAGTAGTTCTATGTTAATATTGAAAACATAGGTTTCAGGCACTCACCTGTGGAATTCAAATATGTAAAAAGATGTCAGAATCAAATAGTGCATATCAAGATACCAGAATTTATGTAATTTAAGGAGCATCTGCAAAGACTTCCTAGTAGGATAGACCCAAGGGGTGGTATGTTATCCAGGAGATCATAGGCATGGAGCCCAGATGAACCAAGGCCTGTTTAAAGGCTCCTGTTTGATGAGGAAATTGTAATATCTAGTTAGCCTTGGACCTTTTTCATTGTGGAGCTCACTCTAAGTCAACAGATTTGTGCGGATTTGCTATGAAATTGTAACCCAGGGCAAGGTCTACAAGAGCAGCAAGTGCTTTTAGCCTCTGAGTCAACTCTCCAGACCCTGTTTTACAATATTATTTCATGGAGGGGCTACTTCTTCACTTTTGTGTTAGAATTCTATCAGAATGACTTCTGTGTTGTTCATGTAGGGCAACTTTTATTTCCTTTCAGCTATGGAGAATGTGAAGAGCCTGAACAAGACCAGTTGGGACAATCAAAAGAGACATTTAAACCACCTGGTAATCACTGACAACTCTTCAGCTGAGAAGAGGATCAAATTTGGGAAAAGATTTAATATGAGTTCCAACCATGTTTTACACCTGGCTATTAAGAATAGGAACTCTTCTAAAATGAGATCTGAGATGCTTGATATATGGGAAAATGTGTATCTCCCCGGTGAACCCAGTGACATGCAGCCTATACAGGAACTTGATCACCTTACTGCAGCCAAGATGTCATGCAGACCTCCTGAGCCTCTTCGTCTGGATCACAGTGTTGAAAGTGGGCAACGGCACTTTCTGTATAGTCAACACGATGGAGCCTTCAATGGGAACACTGTGTGGACACCTAAGGTATTTCCTTTGGGAGATAATCCAAGTAAGTTAAAGGAATACGGGAAAGCCTTTGGTAAGTTAGGTCCTAGTGCCCAAGAGGGGCCTCACATAAGGGAAGACACTTTTGATTGTAACTTGTGTAAGAAATCATTCTCTGACAAGTGTAACCATACTCAGCATTTTAAAACATGCATAAAAAACAAATATGATAAATGTACTGATTGTGAACCCACATTCAATACAAAACCAGGCCTTATAAACCTTCAGAGCACTCTGAATTCATGGGAAAAGCCCTGTGGATGTAAGGACGATGAGAAATGCGTGTGTCAGGTGCCAAAACAGAGGGTTAATCAGAGTGTCTTCTCAAGTAAGGAGAGTAATTGTGTGAAAAAATTATGCCCAAAGTTAAATTTCAGTGTGCACCAGAGACCTCACACAGGTAAAAAACCCCATGAATGCAATACATCTGCAAAAATAAGCAACCAACCTCGTAGGCGTCACAGATGTGGGAGAACCTATCAATGTAAAGTATGTGGGAAAGCCTTTAGGCACACACAAAATCTCTACTTACACTACAGAACTCACACTGGTGAGAAGCCATATGAGTGTAAAGAATGTAAGAAACTATTCAGTGTAAAGTCAAATCTCAGTGTACATCAGAAAACTCACACAGGCGAAAAACCCTATGAGTGTAACATATGTGGGAATGCCTTTAAAAGGAGGTGTGACCTAACTATACATCAGAGAGTTCACACAGGTGAGAAGCCCTACGAATGTAAAGAGTGCAGGAAAACTTTCAGTATCAAGTCAGGGCTCATCGTGCATCAGAGAATTCACACAGGCGAGAAACCATATGAGTGTAATGTATGCGGAAAACGTTTTAACCAGAAGTCAAATCTCTCTACACATGAGAAGATTCACACAGGTGAGAAACCCTTTGAATGTAAAGAATGTAGGAAATCATTTAGTGTCAAGTCATATCTCACTATACATCAAAAAACTCACTTGAGTGAGAAACCTCATGCATGAAATCTGGGGAAGCCTTCTAACAGAAGACAAACCTCTACAGACATCATAGAGCTTGCACAGGTGAGAAACCCTAGGTTCATAAAGAATGTAGGAAAAGTCGTTTGTCATCGCTCCCTGAACCTCGGAGAGTTCAGAGGTGAAGATCCCTGTGGATGTAAAGGCTGGAGCAATTGTCAGTCTTATGTCACATCTCGTAATTAGTGAACCCCAAACACTGGTAGGTACCAGTGTGGGATATGTCCAAAGACTTCTGCCAGATGCCAGACTTGAGTTGTTAGAAAACTCTTACAGGTGAGAAACCCTCTGAATGTAAGGTCTGGAAATAATCAGTCCTCAGTAAGACTGGAGAATTCACACTGATGAGAAGCCCTGTGAGTGTAGTTATGTGGAAAGCCGTTAGTCAGAAGTCCATCTCTGTGAATTTGAGTTCACACAGCTGAGAAGGCTTGTGAATATAAGGAATGTAGGAAAGCATTTCAGACGTTTGTCACCTCTCCATGTGTCTCACAGAATTGAGAGTTGAGAGATACTTATCAGTGCAATCTATAGAACGGTCACTTGCCACATGTCAGAGCTGTCTACACATTAGAGAAATCTCACAGTTGAGAGATACTTATCAGTGCAATCTATAAAATGGTCACCTACCACATGTCAGAGCTGTCTACACATTAGAGAAATCTCACAGTTGAGGTACTTATCAGTGCAATCTATAAAACAGTCACCTGCCACATGTCAGAGCTGTCTACACATTAGAGAAGCCTCACAGTTGAGAGGCCTTCTGATGTAAGGACTAGGAAACATTTCCAAAACTGTACATCAGAGTGCTCAGAAATGCAAAGGGGAGGAGCTCTCAGCAGCAGACACAACTCACTGCACGTCAGACATACACAGCCAAGTAACTGTTTGGTGCAGTGTGTGGAGAAACCTGTTCCCAGATATCAGATCTCAGCAGTCATTAGGTGAGGAGCCCTCTGAATGTGAGGAATCCTTCGCTGCATACCAAAGAAGACACATAGGATAAGCCATATCAATTCAAGATGTGCAAAACCTTGGTTCTGTAAGATGGACACCTACCTCCACTGGAGAACCACATGAACACAAAACCCTGCGAATATAAAAACTGAAAAAAACCTGTGAATGTAAAGAATGTAGAAAATATCTCATATTCTTGGGCTGTGTGCAAGAGCTCACACAACTAAACATGCTCCCACCTAGGTAAGTATAACAGACATGTGTGCGCATCAGAAAACCTCTCACTGCTGAGAAACCACAAGAGTGGTTATGTGGACAAGACTTTTACCAAATGGAAACACTCTGGCTAGCTCATGGGCTGGAAGTACATTAATGCAATGGATGTGGACAGCACTTTTATAGGAAGTTGACCTCCACATTGGAGAATTCATTAGAGATGGAATGCTGTTAACGTGGGAAAGCATATCTAGAATGGTTATGGATATGGAAAATGTCATTGTGAGAAGTCCTGTTAGCAGAGGTCTCGTGTGCTAAGATTTACCTTTTTGCTCGAAGACTGGCAGCCTGTATGTGTAGTGTTATGGAGAGAACATGGCCAGAGCTCTATAGGAATTTTAACATTTGTGATGATTCTTTTCTTTCCTGCCTCAACCCCCCAATTCCTGCAGTACATTATCCCTGGATTTGTACTCACGGTCTGAAAGCAGATAAGATTATCTGTGGAGAGAAGTGGTGTAGGGAAGGACACTGATTTACAGACATGCTTCATTGGAGAGAGCAGAGGTTTTATATGTGTTTATAAATCTCTTGTTTGTATGAGTGATAGAACCTTTTTGCAACATAATGCAAAATCATTGTAACCCATTTTAAAAGTATTTTAGACAGGGGACCTTTCATACTAGAATATTCACCCAGGAGAGGGCCCTTCTTGTTACCTTTGTATTTTCACACCATTTTATGGAGAAAAAGAAACATGAAATTTCAGTAAATTCTAAATGCCTTACCTGGCACCAGCATTTCATTAAGGAGATACAAAAGTATGTTTCATGTGTGAAACATATGTATATCCATACACATTTTTATGCATCGGAAATCATTCATAAAATGAAATTGTCCGTTTCTAAGAAGTGTTAATTATAGTATTAAAATTCTTTTTTGAGCTGGGTGTGGTGGCATGTGTCTTAAATCCCAGAATCCAGAAGGTAGCAGTCAGATATCTGTAAGTTTGAGGTCGGCCTGATCTACATGGAGTTCCAGGCCAGCAGGGCTACATAATGAGACCTTGTCTCAAAAAAAAAAAAAAAAAAAAAAAGATTGTTGAATATGCCAGATGGTAACTATTTTTAATGGTGCCTGATGCAGTGGTTTGGTCTACATTTGAGGACATCTGTGTTTGTCACACCACAGTTTGAGAGATGCAGTTGACACTAGTGGATACCAGGAATGCCACTGAACTGAAGGACTGTTGTCCTTTCCTGAGGAGGTACGGACAGATAAGTGCTCGGCCCGGATAGGGCACTGACAACAGACTGAATACACAGTTCTGTCCAACTGCAGTCCCATCAGTGAGTTTGTGGAGGTTTCAGGAGTATGGGTGAGAGGTGGCCTAACAAGCACAGGAGTGATCAGGAGCGATTCCGCAGCTGCATCACTGAAAAGACCCCAGCCTGGGGAGGACTCCTGAAAGCTGAAACAAAGTGGGTCGCATAGGGTTAGGCAGTCTCCCTCCCTCCCTCCCAGCAGCCCTTCCCGCTTTTACACATGGGAATGGGCCTCGTGAATTTATACATTTTTCTGGGCTTCATGAGACTTAGGGGTTTATTTCCTAGTCTTAAGGAGCCTTCCTCCAGGATGGGAATGTTTTAATTCAGAAGGTACTGATACACATCAGGCACAACATACCCTGATGTATGTAAGGTTTGTGCATATGATTTTATCACATTAACAGATGTTCTCTGTATGCAGGGACATGCAGGAAATAAACTTATTGTAATGGTTATTGTGATTTCATTAAGGTTTTCTACATTAAATACTATCCTAACCTGTTTACATCTGGTAAGTCTCTAGTTTGTATTTTCTTAATCTTTTAACATATAAGTGTATATGGTGATTGTCACCAACTATCTGCTAAGTATGGATGTTTGTGTTTTTCTCAGATGGTGATGTCTTAAAGTAAGCCAGTGTTTCTAAGAGAATAAATATCAGGGTAGAAAAACATGAATAAAGATATTTTTCACAGCTATCTTGTGAATTGATTTAGAACTTTGTGAACAAATGGTACGTGAGGGTTTTGGGGATTTGGCTCAGTGGTAGAGCACTTGCCTAGCAAGCGCAAGGCCCTGGGTTCGGTCCTCAGCTCTGGAAAAAACAAACAAGCAAACAAATGGTGCGTGTTTCCCTCCTCTGAGAGAAAGTCTCAGAATAAGTTCCTTTTCAGTAGTCTCTCATGTTTGCTTAAAAGAATAGAACCAGTTTCAACTCTCAACATGACATGTCTAAAGTAGATACTGTGAATGCTACCTAGAATTAGTAAACAGTCAACATAGTAGTGAGAGTCACAGTTTACAAGTACATACTAATAATTTGGTAGGAGGCTGCAATAGAATATTCTTTGACTACACAACACCATCTTACACTTTGCCAAAGTGCAATTTGGCTTTCGTCTCTTCTGGTTACGATTCAGAGATTTATCTCAGCTGTACTTATTATAATTAAGTGAGATCAATCTTCCAATTTTTTTTTTATTTTTTACTTTTTAAATTTTTTTTCTTTTCTTTTTTTAAATTTTATTTTATAATTTAATTTAATTTTACATATCAGCCGTGGATTCCCTTGGCCTCCCCCAATCCCCATCTCCTCCAGGGCAAAGACTCCCCTGGGGATTGAGTTCAACCTGGTAGATTCAGTTCAGGCAGGTCCAGTCCCCTTCTCCCAGGCTGAGCTAAGTGTCCCTGCATAAGCCCCAGGTTCCAAACAGCCAGCTCATGCACTGAGGACAGGTCCCGGTCCCACTGCCTGGATGCCTTCCAAACAGTTCAAGCTAATCAACTGTCTCACTTATCCAGAGGGCCTGATCCAGTTGGGGGCTTCTCAGCTATTGGTTCATAGTTCATGTGTTTCCATTCATTTGGCTATTTGTCCCTGTGCTTTTTCCAATCTTGGTCTCAACAATTCTCGCTCATACAAACCCTCCTCTTTCTTGCCAATTGGACTCCTGGAGCTCCACCTAGGGCCTTGCCATGGATCTCTGCATCCGGTTCCCTCAGTCATTGGATGAGTTTTCTAGCTTGAGAATTAAGGTGTTTGGCCATCCTATCACCAGAGTAGGTCAGTTCGGGCTTTCTCTCACCTATTGCCAGTAGTCTATTGTGGAGGTATCTTTGTGGATTTCTATGGACCTCTCTAGCACTTTGCTTCTTCCTATTCTCATGTCTTCATTTATCATGGTCTTTTATTTCTTGATCTCCCTCTCTGTTCTTGATGCAGCTGGGATCTCCCGCTCCCCTAAGCTCTCATTCCCTCAAACCTTGCCCTTCATTACCCCCACCCACATCTCACCAATTTCTCTGTCACTGGGCAATCCCTGTGTCTTTCTTAGGGTCCTGTTTTCTAGGTAGCCTTCCTGGAGTTGTGAGTAGTGGTCTAGTCATCTTTATTTTACATCTAGTATCCTCCTATGAGTGAGTACATACCATGTTTGTCTTTCTGAGTCTGGGTTACCTCACTCAGGATGATTTTTTTCTAGATCCATCCATTTGCCTGCAAACCTCATGATGTCATTGTTTTTCTCTGCTGAGTAGTATTCCTTTGTGTATATGTACCACATTTTATTTATCCATTCTTCAGTTGAAGGGCATCTAGGTTGTTTCCAGGTTCTGGCTATTACAAACAATGCTGATACGAACATAGCTGAGCAAGTGCCCTTGTGGTATGATTGAGCATTCCTTGGGTATATGCCCAAGAGTGGTATAGCTGGGTCTTGGGGGAGATTGATTCCCAATTTTCTGAGAAAGCGCCATATTGATTTCCAAAGTGGTTGTACAAGCTTGCATTCCCACCGGCAGAGAGTTGGCATAGGAGATCACTTCCTAAATATAACACCAGTAGCACAGACACTGAGAGAAACAATCAATCAATGGGACCTCTTGAAACTGAGAAGCTTTTGTAGAACAAAGGATACGGTCAACAAGGCAAAGTGACAGCCTACAGAATGGGAAAAGGTCTTCACCTATCACCTTCACCCCTAGCTCCACATCCTCTCCAGCATAAGCTGTCTTCAGTGTTTTTGATCTTAGCCATTCTGACAGGTGTAAGGTGGTATCTCAGAGTCATTTTGATTTGCATTTCCCTGATGATTAGGGATATTGAGCAATTCCTTAAATGTCTTTCAGCCATTTGAGCTTCCTCTGTTGAGAATTCTGTTTAGTTCTATAGCCCATTTCTTAATTGGACTGTTGGGCATTTTGATGTCTAATTTCTTGAGTTCTTTTTGTTGTGTTTTTTTGAGAGAGGGTTTCTCTGTGTAGCTTTGTGCTTTTCCTGGATCTTGCTCCTAGACCAGGCTGGCCTCGAACTCACAGAGATCCGCCTGGCTCTGCCTGCCGAGTGCTGGGATTAAAGGCATGCTCCACCACCGCCCAGTTCTTGAGTTCTTTATATATTCTGGATATCAGTCCTCTGTCAGATGTGGGGTTGGTGAAGACCTTTTCCCATTCTGTAGGCTGTCACTTTGCCTTGTTGACCGTATCCTTTGTTCTACAAAAGCTTCTCAGTTTCAAGAGGTCCCATTGATTGATTGTTTCTCTCAGTGTCTGTGCTACTGGTGTTATATTTAGGAAGTGATCTCCTATGCCAATGCGTTCAAGACTACTTCCTACTTTCTCTTCTATCAGGTTCCGAGTAACTGGATTTATGTTGCGGTCTTTGATCCACTTGGACTTAAGTTTTGTGCACTGTGACAGATGTGGATCTATTTGCAGCCTTCTACACGTTGATATCCAGTTATGCCAGCACCAATTGCTGAAGATGCTTTCTTTTTTCCATTGTACATTTTTTGGCTTCTTTGTCAAAGATTGTATGTTCATAGGTGTGCGGATTAAATGTCAGTGTCTTCAATTCGATTCCATTAGTCCACATGTCGGTTTTTATGCCAGTACCAAGCTGTTTTTATTACTGTAGCTCTATAGTAGAGCTTGAGATCAGCTAAGCATATGACCTAGCTCTGTCTGTTAGCCTAGTGGAATGGGGAGGGGTGAGAATTCCATAACAACTCTTAGAATAGTTCCTGGAGACATGGAGGGAGTCTATCTTCTGTTACACACTGGTCTTTTCAGTCATAATTTCTGATTGATAATTTTGTCTCTCCAAATGTGGTTCAAGGATGCGGGCTGTTGACATGGCTCGGCAGGTAAAGGCACTTATGGCCAAGCCTGAGAACCTGAGTCAATCCCCAGGACCCACATGGTGGAAAAAAATTGACTCCCACTGGTTGTCCTTTGACCTCTACAGGTACCATGGTACAAGCACATGTGCATACACAAAATGTGGACTAACGTGGGCAATAAATAGCCTATAAGGAAACTGCTGTTTTGAAGGACTTGGGACATGTATAGAAAACATTAGGTTTCTCTTGGTAAATAAGCAACAGCCATGCACTTACCCAAAACAAGCACAGTTCCAGGAGTTGGGAGGCTGATTCAAGATTGTACATAGGGTGAAGCCAACATAGGGTGCATAGGGTGTCAGTCTGTCTGTTTGCATGCTCTTCATGCCCACCCCCCATGATTACAGAGAAGTCAGGCATCACTTCTGCATCTTCCCCTTCAAATAGCCCTTCTGTCCCTGGTGACACCTTGTTTTTAGCTCCCAGATTATAATTGTAGACAAATCTTAAATAAATGCACAAATTTAAAAGGGAAAGTAGTTATGTACATAAGGAAATATATAGTCACATTATAAATTGACCAGAGAATAATTTATTAAATCTTATTTCAGAATTAAAATTTTTTGAAGGGAATTTTTCCAGATGCTTGAAAAATTCACTGGAGCGTGAGTTTAGGAAGTTCCTGAAAATTAGAATAAGAAGGATGCGGGCTGTTGACATGGCTCAGGCAGGTACAAGGATGCAGGCTGTTGACATGGCTCAGGCAGGTACAAGGATGCGGGCTGTTGAGATGGTTCGGCAGGTACAAGGATGCAGGCTGTTGACATGGCTCGGCAGGTAAAGGCACTTATGGCCAAGCCTGAGGACCTGAGTCAATCCCCAGGACCCACATGGTGGAAAAAAATTGACTCCCACTGGTTGTCCTTTGACCTCTACAGGTACCATGGTACAAGCACATGTGCATACACAAAATGTGTACTAACGTGGATGAGAATGTGACTGCAGAAGCATTAATTACTAGTTATTTACAGTAGGTTTTTTTTTGTTGTTGTTGTTATGTTTTGGTTTTTTGAGATGTGGTCTCTATGTTGCCCTGGCTGTCCTGGAACACCCTATGTAGGCCAGGCTACCATAGGACTCAGAGATCTGCCTGCCTCCATGAGTTCTAGGAATAAAGTCATGTGCCATCAGGCCTGGCTTATTAGTTTGAACACGTTGATAATGGCACCAGACAATACATGTATGTTAATTGGACAAAAGAGGAAATGGATATACAAGTAGAGGATCGTTATTGTGGTTCTGTTATTCCTTGCACGTCTTACGTCATTCAGATTTTATGTGCAACAAATGTCATCTGTAAAGCACTGAAGTCTATTCTCCAATTTATTGAAATATATTAATAAACTCTTTGTTCCTGTTCTCTGAAATTAAAATGTATTCATGAACTCAAGTATTAAGGTCAGTGGGTAAGGGAGCACAGATAGTTCGAGGAAACTCATGGGATGGGATGGAGAAATGACTCATCAGCAAAGTGCTTTCATTTCATGGTGAGATCCTCATCTGATGAAAAGCCAAGCAATGGTTGTGGTGCATCCCTGTACTCCTCCTATTGCTGAGGTGGCAGCGAGGAGGATTACCAGAGATCATTAGGCAGCTATTTTTGTCTAATAGTTGGGCCCAAGGCTCAGTGAAAGATCATATCATATGTGCATTGATTACTTTTGTGTAACTATGATAAAAATAAGCTACCACAACCATAAGTGAATTGTGGAAGAGTTTGACTTAGAATTGCAGCAGGATGAGTCCATCATAGCAGGGAGGTAAGGCAGCAGGAGCAGGAAGCTAAGACATCATGTCTCAACAAATAATAAGCAGAGAGTGAACAGGAAGTAGGATGAGGCTATGAAATCTCAAAGCCTGCCCCTAGTAACATCTTCTAGAAAACCCATACATCCTAAACCTCCCCAAACAGTGCTACCAATTGGAGACCAAGTGTTCGAATGCCTGAACATATGGAGACATCTTAATTCAAACCTTGGCTCCCAGAGGCTCATAGCCATATCATAATGCAAAATGTGTTCAGTCTAACTCCAAAGTCCCCACTGTTTTAACACTGTTTCAAAGTCTCTTCAGAGACTGCTGGCACTTCTTAAAATTGTAACTCCTTATAAAATCAAAAAGCAAATTACACACTCACAACATAACAGTGCAGAATATATATATATATATATACCATTCCAAAAGAGAGTAATGGGACCATAGTGGATGGGGCCTCAACAGCTCTCTGAAACCACAGAGGAAGCATCTGTAACCCCCTCACTCTTGCATCCTTCATTCCTCTAGAGCCAATATACCGTGTGGATGATACTGCACAGTTCCACTGTCACCTTTGGATGGACTCTGCCCACCTTGAACCACATTAGCATCAGCTTTTGCATTCAGTTGCTTCCTAGGAACATGAAACTCTTTTCCTTTTCCTTTCAAAAGGTGGAAGCTTATCTGGGTGGGATCCTGCCCTGGAGGAACCCTCCCCTTGTTCTAGTGCAGATGAGGTCTCATTAAGGGTGCTAATCTTCTTAACAATTATAGCCTGTCTTCTAGCACAAGCATTGTAGAACTGCATAAATATCAACAACTATGCCACAATTTCAACATTATGATGTCTTGAAATTTCCTCCACCAAAGAAATTAACCATTACTTTTTCATTTACCCTCAAGCAAGTCCTTAGGACTTCCTCATGAGGCAGCTAGATTATCTACCAAAATATCACATGAATGGCCGGCCTCTTACCAAGTTTCTAATAGTGTTCCCTTCTGAAACTTGAGTCTCCACATTCTTCATAGTTCTCAGCACCACTGTATTCCAAGATCCTACTAGAACGGCCCATTAAGCTCTGTTTACAGCATCCAACAACTTTTCTAGTGCAAAATTTCAAGGTCTACATCCTTCCAAAAAGCAACATGTTCAGGTATAGCAAATCTTTCTCTGTACTGCCAGCTCTCAAATAACAACACAGAGATTTGTTAATTATAAAAGCTTGGCCTTAGCTTAGATTTCTCCCACTAGCTCTTGTAACTTAACTCATTTATTTTAATGCACATTCTGTTGCATGGCTTGTTACTTCATCTCTCCATACTGCTGATGCTGCTTTCTCTGTATCTGGCTGGAGACCCTGCCTTTCTTCCTTTCTGAGTCCTCTCTGTCCCTAGAAGTCCTACCTAACCTCTTCCTGCCTAGCTGTTAGCCATTTAGCTCTTTATTAAACCAGTCACACTGACACATCTTCACAGTGTAAAGGAATAATCCACAACATTCAGGTCCTTCAGCAATACCCCACTCCTAGCATCGACTTATATATTCATTACTTTTCTGTTACTGTGATGAAATACCATGACCCAAAGTGACTCTTGGTAGAGTTTGTTTTAGTTTACAATTCCAGAGGGATAAGAGTCCATCATTTTGAGTAGGTGTAGCAGTAGGAGAAGGAAGCCTGAATGATCACAACGCCTCAACTACAAGCATAAAAGAGAGAGCAAAACAGAAGAGAAACACAACTGTGAAATCTGTTAAGCATGCTCAATAAACTCATGGGTTCCTTAAGTTGGACTATAATGTAATATAATTTTTTTTTCAGTCTGTCATTGGTTCCCTGTCTGGGTTTTGTGGATGTTTGGACATCCCCAAGAAGAGCCTCACTGAAGTGTCAGAAGAGGGTGAGTTATCTCTTCTGCTTATGTTGGAAAAGGACCATGATAAGAGCCCATTTGCTGCATCTAGATTGATAAGTCTCTGCTCTGGCCTGGGTACTAAGGTCTCTAGATCTGAAACCACATCTCAATTCTACCTTAAGTGTTGCCTGTTTTGCCATTTCTGAACTGGCAGCTGTTCTAGCAAATAGATTATTCTTAGAAGTGTGAAGGATCATATTGTTTTGTGCCACCTTAATGGACCCTAGCTAATGGTATGTAAGCTGCTGTGTCTGAGTTTCAAACCAGTTCAGTAGTCTAGACTCTGGCATGCCTCTTTGCTCAGTTCTTCTCTGCTAACTCCAGCAGTATTGGAGTTTTTCTAGGCATGGCTCACAGGGCATCACCCTGACTTAGGTTAGAAGCAACCATCCTACAACAGGTCCTCACCAGAACCACTTGAGCAAGTGCTCAGGCATGTAGTGGAAATAATGTTTGGATTCTAGAAAGATAGATGGACAACTGAGTTCCTCAGAGATTGAGAGAACTCATTAGTACCCAGAAGGACCTATCATCTCAAATACCTTCTCAATTTAGTCCAGTAAATATTAAAGATGTCAAATTATTTAGAGGAAGCCAGAGGGGGTTGATGTTTTGGTGTTATGCCGAACAATAATTTTTGTTGTCAGAGAAAGTGTTTTCTAACTTCAAGATTGATGACACATGAAGAGGGAGGGAGGGAGAGAGAGAACAATCTGAGCACTGTTTCTACATAAAAAGAAGGAAACATAGGTAACTCTTAAGTCGGTTATGTGTTACCTTAGTTTTCTAAATACTGGGTGAATTTGAATTGCTTCCTACAAACCATTCTACCTGTCTAAACTCTCTAGCAGCTTTTACAATTTCAGTATTAAGGAAATAAAAGACAATCCTATTCATACCAGAAACATGGAGGCATTTTACTTTCTGTTTCACCAAGTTTTTGAAAGGGAAGAGAGGCACTAAGGTCCTGTTGGGCTGTTACGGATCAAGGGTTTGCAATAAGCAACTTCAGCTATGAGAACAAAGTTTTGTGAGTGTCAGAAAAGTTTGCTGTGCATTGCCAAGGTATATTAGGAGCATGACTGAACTCGGTCACACTTACCATGTGCTACAGGGGTTGGGCCTGACCCAGGTGAGGTCTCCTTTAGAGTAGGGCAAGGGCACCCTGACAAACTTGGTTTAGGTGGGGGCTGTTTGCTGTAACTCCACAGAAAACCATGATCAGAATCAGCTTTTTGGCCATTTCACAATTGAGTTAGAGGACCAGCATCAATGCATGTGAGCTGCCAGCTGCCTAGGAAAGCAAATCTTGAACAAAGAGCGAGAAAATGATAGGGACACAGTAACCACTGAACTGGGCCAGTGTTGCACTCACATCTTTCCTGGAAGTTGCATCTGGAAAACTATTCCAAATAGACAGAGAATGTCATCCCTACAGAGATGGGATAACTAATCATGTATGACCTGGTAGTGCTGATAGAGCATCAGGACATCATCTCTGCATCAGCTCCCCTCATCTTATCAATATTAATGTTAGCAAAGCAAGATTTTATTTATTTATTTTAATTATGGAGAGTTCAATCTCTAAGAATGCTACTGGTAGGTAGGCAATGGTGGTTCAAGCCTTTAATCCTAGCACATGGGAGGCAGAGGCAGGTGGGTCTCTTGAGTTTGAGAGGCCAGCCTGGTCTACAGAGTTCCAGGACAGCCAGGACATAGAGAAACCCTGTCCAAAAAAAGAATGTTCCCAGTAGGCATCCATCCCTCACAACACCAACCTCCATCATGCCTTAGCAGACTGAGCAAGCCATAGAGAGCAAGCCAGTGAGCAGTATTCCTTTATGGTCTCTGTTTCAATTGCTGCCCTGACTGCCTCAGTCATAGACTGTGACATGGAAGTGTAAGCCAAATAAAACCTTTCCTCTCCAAGTTGTTTTTGGGCAGTGTTTTATCACAGTACCAAAGAAGCTAATAGCTAATTAGGACAGTTTCTTATCAGCATCTTAAAAATGCTGATCGTAAGATACAAATCTCAGATATCAAGGGTTACAGATTGATAAGGAAAAACAGTTTTGCACATTATACAAAATTATTTTATTCAAGGCAGTTAAGTGTAGGGCAAAAAACATCTTTAGAGCTAGTGCAGAATGTATTCTGACAAATGACTTGTGCTGTTGGTGATACAGCAGTGTTCAGTATGCCTTCCAGCTCAGTGAGAATTAGGCAACCTAAAGGAATCTTCAAGAAACCGACGACAGCAGTCACTTCTGTTCAGTGGTTTTCTATTGGAAATAGAGTGTAGAAAATTGGGGAGGGGATGCAAACAAATGACAATGAATTGTTGACTACCAACTCAGCACTGATGCTGACATGACAACTGTCATTCACAGCTCTTTAATTTAGGTGCCAGCTCTGAATGACTTAGGGAGTTCATTTGTCCACTTCTATATGGGCAATATTCCTATTAGATCAGCTAGCAGGCTTTATATTAGCTTTATAAGCTACAAAAAAATCTTGCTTAAGGGATTATTAAATAGCAGTGTTCACACATACTTACACTAGGAGAAAGTGAGGAAAGTGCATAGTACTGTTTGAGAAAATAGGTACCTGTGCTAGAATAGTATTTGATGTAGAACTGTTTAGTTTATGCATGTATAGGGGGCTGAAACCAGAGTCTCACAAATGTTACCCATATACTTTACCATTTAACAAAGAAAAACAAATACAAAGCAAATACATTTTCTATCCTTAACCTAGGTCTCACCAAAGGAATTTCCCATCAGTATAAAACACCTGCATACATGTGAATGAGGGAATGCTTTGTGCACTTTGTGCAGCTGTTTACAAAGCATGTCTGGCCCCGATCTACTGTGTGCCAGTACCAACTCCCAACCTCCAGTTACAACCACAAATGTTCCCAGACACTGTACTCTGACAGACAATAACATCACTCATATTATTTATTGGCACATGTATGCCTCCATTTGAAAGTTAGTATTAAAGTTACAAAGACTGGTAGTTTTCCTTCATTACAACTTCTGACATTTAAGTTTTGTTCAAAGTTTCACACATTATCAACATTTAATTTATTCAAACTGTTCAACAGAACTTTTCTAATAAAGTATTCTCAATTTGCTATGGAGGTTTCCCTTGTGTACAAATTTTGAAATATTAAAGAGCATGTAAGCTCTCTCAAAAATTTCATTAAGTGAATTAGTTATGGAGATTTGCATTCTTTTCAAAATATCATGCACAATGATTTGAGAAAGTATTCCTCAACTAAACTAAGAGTATTTGGGCATAAAAATGAGAGCCTCACTGCTCTCTCCAATCAGTTTTATTTCTCTTAAATTGGTGACTCTCTGACAATGGATGTCAAGGCCATCTTGCAGGTCACATTCACTTCAGGCCCAGAGCTCATGTAAACTCAGGGAGAAAAAAAAAACTTACAGCATTTCTGTGGGCCTGGTAGAAACAATGACCATCATATATATGCACATTTTTCTGTAGGCCTGTTTCATGGTCAGACAGACTGCATAACAGAGACTGTGTTCCAAAGAAGACAGCCAACTCATGCCACACAGAATTTTCTATATAAATGTAATGCTTGCTAAGGTGGCCTTCTCCAAAAACATTGTCCTCAATCATCACGTTTTTTAGAATATCTCCTGTGTGTGAGTTGTCTGATGCCTGCTGATAGTTTCTAATAAAAGGGCTTTCCACATTACACTCATCGGCATTCCCTCAGGTGAATTTTCTGATGCACAGTGAGGGATGACTTATGATAGAATGTTTTCCTACATTCTTGACATTCAAATCGTTTCTCACTTTCATGAGTTATCTGATGCCTGTTCAGGTATGATTTCTGATGAAAAGCCTTTTTACATATCTTACATTCATAGGGCTTCTCACCTGTGTGAGTTCTCTGATGTACAGTGAGATGTGACTTACTGTAAAATGTTTTTCTACATTCTTCACATGAGTATGGTTTATAACCTGTGTGGCTCCTTTGATGGACAGTGAGGGATGACTTATGAAGGAATGTCTTCCTACATTCTTCACATGAGTATGGTCTGTCACCTGTGTGATTTCTCTGATGCCTGCTGAGACTGGACTTCTGGTAGAAAGCTTTCCCACATTCTTTACATTCATAGGGCTTCTCACCAGTGTGAGTTCCCTGATGCATGCTGAGGTGTGACTTCCGGTGAAAAGTTTTTCCACATACACCACATTCATAAGGTTTCTCACCTGTGTGTGTTTTCTGATGTACAGTGAGGTTTGATTTACGATTGAATGTTTTCTGACATTCTTCACATTCATATGGTTTGTCACCTGTGTGAATTTTCTGATGGATAATGAGGTGTGACTTAGAGTAGAAAGTTTTTCCACACTCGTCACATTCATATGGTTTCTCACCTGTGTGAGTTCTGTGATGTACATTCAGGTCTGACTTACAGTAGAAAGTTTTCCTACATTTTTTACATTCGTAGGGCTTCTCACCTGTGTGAGTTCGCTGATGTATAGTGAGGGATGACTTATGGTAGAAAGTTTTCTTACATTCTTTACATCCATAGGGTTTCTCACCTGTGTGAATTCTCTGATGCCTGTTGAGATGTGACTTCCGGAAAAATGATTTCCCACACATATGACATCCATAGGGTTTATAACCTGTTCTCTGATATCTCCTGAGCTTTGGCTTCTCGTTAAAGCTTTTTTCAGATTGATACATTTCATACAGCTTTGTTCCTCTGGGGACTCTCTGACGTACATTTTGCTGTTTTTTCTGATGAAAAAATTTCTTACATTGTCTACATCTGGAGGATCTGACTCCTGCATGTATTCTCTGTTTTTTGTGGTATGATTTCTTAATGAAGGTTTTCTCACAATCACTACACTTGTAATATTTCTGTACTTTGTGTGTTTTCTTATGTTTTGTGAGCTTGAACTTTGAACAGAATGTTTTCTTACAAATATTACATTCCCACGTTGGTTCCCTTACCCAAGTCATCTCTTGTGCATTAAGAGCTAACTCATCAGATGCTTTCCCAGACTCACCAACTTCACTGGAACTAGGTGCAATGTGGAACCTCTTATTTGTCCATAATGCCTTTGTGTTGCAGGTTGCTTCTTGCCTACAACATTGAAAATGATGTCGAGTACTTGGAGCTCTGTTATACAACCTATGATGCTGTGCATGTATGGGGGGCTTGCTAGTGAGGGAGCTATCAAGTTCCTTTCCAGTCTTCATGTTATCAGGCTCATTAGGGCGAAGCCCATTCTGCCATACATTAAGTGCTGCAGGCCTCATTCCTGAAGAATTTCCATTCTTTACAGTCATATTTGAAACATTATTTGACCTCACATTAAATATTTTTCCTAATTTAACATTCTCCTTAGTCGACGTGTTGCTGTTGGTAATTACAAGGTGCCACAAATGTCTCTCTTGATTGTCCTGGCTGGTTTCAACCAGTTCATTTACTTTCTGGACATCTAAAAGAAAACAGAAGTAGCCAAGATCATATATAGCAGAAAGATAAAGCATTGCCTTCTCATTCTCACTGCATTATGATTTCAAATAATATTGATATATGATAAATACAGATTTGTCCCCAGTGAATCTATCAATTAGACTTGACAATGTAAAATCACATCACTTCATTGATTTAAAATGTTTTATTCAATCGAAACATGAGCTAGTTAAATATTCACCTATGCCTAGCTTTATATTTCAGTACACTCGTTTCCACCTGCTATTTTCCTGTTCCTTTATTCTAGTTCTTAATCATCCCACTTTCCTTTCCTAACTGACTTATAAGGTCAGGTCCTTATCAGTTAGCTATCCGCGAATGGAGATTCATATGGTGTATCTTTCACCTAATCAGAAATACAGTTTAGACATAGGAAAGGATTGATACCTGTGTGTTTAGTTTTCACTTTTCTATGAGGAACCACAATAGAAACTTAGGGGGTTGGTTTATAAACACAAATGACGTTATTCTCACATGAAAACAGCTAACTCTATCCCTCTGGTTTCCTAATCAAAATCTATTTTATGTTTCCTAGAACCCTAAGAGGGTCAGGAAGCTCCAGCCTACCTCCAATGGATTTCATTCAGGAAACAAATCCATGCCCATCATTCTTTGAAATGTTTTTCTGGATATTTCTGAGATTCACAGAACTGTCATTCTCCACCTAGGTTAAGGTACATGCACCCATGCTATGTAACTCTTTGCTTCTGGAAGCTTCTATTTTGTATTAAGCTGTCTTCTACATTATAAATGTAGCCTTCTACATAAATCTATTGTCTTCAAATGAGTTTCAGAGAGAGAGACTGCTGATGAGAGACTTCTACACCCACAGCAATCTCAACCGTTCAACATGAAATCCTGCTGCACTTAAGTCTCTTCACATCAAAGGCCTACTTGTCCTGTCAAGCCTAGGTTTCCCTTTCCATGCTGGGTCATTTGGTGGTGCTGAGTGTCCCTCACTTTCATGGATTCTGATTCTGTGGGACAGAAGACTTGATTCTAGGCTTTTCTATTTTTCTCATCAATCACCTTGGTTAATGCCTGAATAACTATAATGATAAGTATTTATATTAACCTACCGATTTCCAAAGGACTAAGATCATGACCACTCTCAAGTTGATATTTTATGCCCACTTATGTATTAGGTATACCAAATTTGGAAAAAAGTAATATCAAGATTAAACTAAATGAATAATAATCTCCTTAAAATTCCCTTCCATTTAGAATTTTCCTGAAATAAAACAGTGTATACTTTTATTTCTTGTTTTGTGATAAAACATTCTTTGTGACTCTTATCTTACAACCAAATATTTTCTGTGTTTAATTTTTTTCGACAAAATGTAAGCTCTTTATGTACAGATGCATGTTTTATTATTACTTACATGTCTAATTTTAAAAGTTCAGTGTTTAGGAGATAACCAAATACCATATGATAAAAGAACTAACAAAGTCAAAAATGCCTGGGGTAGAAAACACAAATAATTGAGAATTTAGAGAAAGTAGTGAACCAACTAACCAAAATTATCTATGAAGCTCCATATGGTTACAGAAATTTGTGAACTCAAGAAAATATGTAGCATAATAAAAAAGAGAGTAAAAGTTCATGTGAGACTTCTCCTTGGAGAATGTACACAGGAAACATCTGATGTATGATACCAGCTGACCCCAAGACTAGAACCAGAGCCATCAGTGAAAGCAGCTCAACATGGCCAGTGTCTATTAGATTCTGGTCATCCTTATCTGTTTGTCCAGGGTGCATTCACTGACCTGGCCGACTCTGCTCTGGGACTTCTTCTACTCTCCACGGCCCAGTTCCTTGCTCCAACTTAAAGATCACCTCTGGTTTGGTAATGCAGTGACCTGTTAATGGGAAATAACGTAAGATTGTATCAAATGCTAAGTCAAGCACACCTCAGAAAGACAGCACCTTTGGGAACTGGGTGATTGCTAGACAAATCTGTACACTTTGTGAGTGTCCACTCCTGTCCTTCATGGTCTGCAATCTTGCCTTGATTAAGTAAAGTTAAATGGCCTGAGAAAGAAAGCAAAGCTGGGGTGAGTGCAGTCCTGTGATCTCAGATGCCTGAGAGGCTAAGACAGAAGGAATACTAGTTGAAAGTCTGTCTAAGCAACTTAATAAGAGCCTGTCTCAAAATAAAAATAACAGAGTGTTGGGAATACAGCTCAGTGACAGAACACTTGCCCAGTATGCATATGAATCCCTAAATTAATCCCAGCACTAAGGATAAATAAATAGGAAAAGGAAATCTAAGAATGAGTTTAAAAATACTTAAAGAGACACAATACAATTATATTTTTAAAAAAGGAAGGAATGAAGGAAAAAAGGAAAGAAAACAAGTAAGCAGACTCAGATATGTAGGAGACAAGGGTGACTAAAATCTGAAGTGATCCGGCTGTCAAGATGGGTTAGCAGTAAAGGCACCAGGTACCAAGCCTCACATATGAGTTCCATCCCTAGGACCTGTATAGAGGAAAAAGAGCACCAAGTCTGCCAAGTTGCCCTCTGACCTCTAGATGCATGGCATGTGTGTGTGCTTAAAAAAATTTTAAGCAATCTGAATTTTGGAGCTAAAGCTCAACAAAAACTTAAGGAAAACAAAAAGGTGTGTGCCTCCACAGCAGAACTGATTAAAGTTTAGAATGTTGTGGTCAGATTTTGTTTTTGTTTTGTTTTGTTTTTGAGACAGGATCTTACTATGTAGCTCTTAATGTCTTGGAATCCACTATGTAGATCAGGCTAGCCTCAAATTCAGAGATCCACCTACCCCTGCCTCCTAAGTACCAGGATTAAAGGCATGTATCAGATTTGAAATGGAAAAAGAAATTAATTTTATTTATTTTTATTTTATCTGTATGAATGTTTTGCCTGCATGTATGTCTATGCACCGTGTGCATGCAGTGCCTGTGGATTCAAGGAGAGATGGCTGGAGCTCCTGGGACTGGAGCTACAGATGGTTGTTGAGTGGCCATGTGGGTATTTGAACCCAGGTCCTCTGGAAGAGCAGCCGTGCTCATAACTGCTGAGCCATCTCTCTAGTCCCCAATATTTTTTTCTTAATGAGGAACACCTTCAATACTTTTGGTTTAAGTATTTGTATGACTGGTGTTCAAAAAAGAATAGAGAATGGATATAAAAAACAAAACAAAACATTCAGCCAGGCACGGTAGACTACACCTGTAAATCTCAGCATTTTGGAGGCTCAAACAAGAAAATCAGGAGTTGGAGGCCAGCCTAGACTATTTAACAATTTCTAGGTAAGCATGAGCTACATGGTGAAACCTTGTTTCAAAAAAAAACAAACAATGAGAAGCAGAGGGGATCCCAGGAGTTTGCTAACCAGCCAGCCTAGCCTAAAGTGAAGGACCCTGTCTCAAGGTATCCTGGTTGGGTTTTTTGTTTTTGTTAACTTGACAAAGGCTAATTATCTGGGAATAGGAACCCCATTGAGAGAATGCCTCCAAGGAAAGCTTGTAGAGAAATGTCTTGATTAGTGATTGATGAGGGAGGGCCCAGGCCATTGTGGGCTGTGCCAAACTTGGGCAAGTGGTCCTGGGGTATATAAGAAAACAGACTGAACAAGCCATGATTGAGCAAGTCAGTAGCAGCATAGTCTCTGCTTCAGTTCCTGTCTTGGCTTCCCCTGGTGATGGCCATATAAAGCCTTTTATCCTCCAGTTGTTTTTTAAGATACAAAGGAATAAGGAGAGAAAGAGAGGAATACACCTAACATCATCCTATCCTCTAGCCTCCAAATGTTTATGCATGTGTGTGTGAACTTGTACAAATTCATGCACACAAGCACATATTCCATACACATATACACACCAAGTTTTTTAATCCAAATAAATTATTTAAAAATGAAATAAATGATTTAAAAAATCCAAATTCAAGAGAAATATATAACCATCTGGATGCAACAGATTTGCCCATAAAAGGTCCTGAGTTGTATTGTATATAATCAGACTGTCAAAAGCAAAACATGCATTAGAGGAGCACCAGAGACCAAGAGGAATTTTCCCCCAGGTGAGGACAAAAGATTGACTCAAAATTAAACAAAAACCAAAACCATTGCCAGCCCAGAATACTGTATCTAGAGAGGTTAACTTTCAAAACCTGAGAATTGGACTTTCTAAAATAAACAAAAACTAAAAGAATCCATCACCACTAGATCAGACTGTGGTAATTAATCTTATCAACTTAATAGGGTCTGGAATCAATAAGGGACAAGCCTCTGCACAGGTCTGTGTGGATTCTCCCAGGCAGGATTAACTGGGGGAGAAGCCCCTCCCCCAGTCAACAGCACCTTCTATCTGTGACTGGATCCAGTGAGGTCTGAGGCAAGCAGTGCTGTTTGTTGCCTTCCTGTACTTCTTGCTGGTGAGTGCATTCATCTCTGCTGCTAGTGTCATTCTTTCCTGATAGCAGACGCTAGCGTCTCCAGTTTCCAAAATGGACTGAAGACCAGCAACTCCCAGGATTCTTTCAGGCTTTAAACTCTAGACTGCACAGTGCCTCCAAGGACACGCAAGTTCATCAAGAAGTGGGTGAGGATACACATCTGTGCCAAGAGGAAGCTGGAGGAGCTAGCCAACATAATGGCATCAAGGAGGACTAGATCTCTTTTGCCTGTCCTCTTCCTTAATAAACCTTTATCACACAACACACACACCATATATACATAGTGTGCATGTATGTGAAACACTGATGAAAGAAAATGAGGACCCCAAAATGAAGATCTCATTGTCATAAATGAATTCAATATTGATAAAATGTCCACATACTCAAATTGACTTACCAATTATCTAAATATCAACAGCATTTTCACAGAACTAGAAAAAAGCCAGTCCTAATCTTTACAGAGAAACACAAAAGTCCCCAGACAGTCAAAGCATTCTTGGGAAAAAAAAAAAAAAGAACAAATCTGCTCATTACATATGTAACCAACAGCACAGTACTGGCATAGAAGCAGACAAACAGGCTAACGGAACAACAGAGAAACAAGTCCATACATTACAGCCAACTGGTTTTCACCAGAAGCAGCAGGAATATTTAGAAAGGAGGTTCCCTTCGATAATTAGTTAAAAAAAAAAAACTATACACTCCTGCATACAGAAAGATATTAGATCCCCTATATCTTACCATATTCAGAAATCAAATTAAAATATATCAAAGACATAAACACAAGATCTGAAACTACTGAAATAAAATACAGGGAAGCTGAATATTGATTCAAAGATTTTATTTCCTTTTTGAGATTGGCCTCCCTATATTGCCAGGCTGGTCTGGAAGTCCTAAGCCCAAGTAATGTTTCCTCCTCAATTTCAAGGGTGTGGGAAACACAGACATACACAATCACACTCAGCAAAGATTATGACATGACCTCAAACCACAGCCATCAACAGCAAAAACTGACAAGTGGGATTTCATAAATAAAAAACCTCTATAAATAAAGGCAAATGACAAGAGTCAAGTATTAACATATACACGGAAAGAAAATGTCCAGCTACACAAGAGGCTAATTTCTGGAATATACAAGGAATTTAACAGCAGAAAATAATTTAACTAAAAATTGAACAAGTGACTTGAATAGGTGTTTTCCCAAAGGCATATAAATAACTCACAAACTCATCAATAAATGGTCAATAGTTGTAAATATCAGAAAAATGCTAATCAAAACCATAGTGAAATATCATAACACTTGCAGCTCGAATATTATCAAAACCACAAACAACAGGACACAGAGAAAGATACATTACCCTACACTGTTGCTGGGAATATAAAATTGTTACTATGAAAAACAGTATGAAAGTTCCTCAAAAAAAAAAAAAAAAACTAGAAATAGAACTACTTTTATGGTGCAGCTACTACTGAATATATTAAAAGAAAATGAAATCAGTATTTTGAAAGATCATGAGTTCAAGGTAATCTTGGGCTACATGAAATCTTGTCTTTTAAAAAAAGGTATTTATGCATAAGGGAATATTAATCACTAAGAATTCAAAAATTATCTCAGGTTGGAACTGATGTATTGTTTTCACTAAATAAGTCAGGCACAAAAAGATAAACATTGCATATCCTTGTTTATATGTGGAAGACAAAGTTGCACTCAAAGAAACAGAGGCAAGAATGGTTATCACAGCCTAGAAGAGTATGCGAGGGAGGGACTGAGCGAAAACGGTTAATGCATGCAGGGGTACAACTGGATAGCCAGTATAACTTTCAGTTTTCTATAGCACAGAAGCATGACCATGGTTGAAAATGATTAAATGGTCCAAAATAGCTAACAGAGATTTAAATGTTCCCAATATAAAGATGTGATGTCTGTATAGACCTGCCAATTTCTATAGGTAGCTTTATTTATGTGTGTGTGTGTGTGTGTGTGTGTGTGTGTGTAAACAAATTTCAACTGTTCTTACTAACAAAGGACTTTCACTCACCCAAGGACTCCAGGCTCCTGTAGGTCTCCAGCATCACGTCCCTGTAGAGCTTCCTCTGAGCATCATCCAGGTCCTGCCACTCCTCCCAGGTGAAGTCCACAGAGACATCCTCAAATGACACCAACCCCTGTAATGAAACATTTCTCCTCAACTCAAGCTTTTGGGGCTATCAAAAGCTAGGAATGTGGGAGTTTGCTCTTTGTGAGTGTCTCTCATGGAGGCTGCATATTGGTTTATATTCTCTGTCACGGGATGGAAAAATCACTAATATTTTATGCTTCTGTACAATTTAGTAACACAAAAGACTACTACTACTACAGAATTTTCCTTTCCTAACAAAAATGGATGGATTATGTGCAGTAAAACATGCACAAGACCCTGGATTCAATTTGCAGTAACACACACATATACAAACTCTCTATCTTAAAAGGAAGAAAGAAAGAAAAAGAAAAGAAACCTTGTCTACAAGTGGCCTGGTAATCTATTTTGAATGAGGACACAGGCACACCTCATCCTTGAAATAATGTTGAATAAAGACACATGTCAGTGCAGAACAGGGGGATGAGGACTGCTACTCACCCTTGAAGTTATGCTTTACTGACGGCAGGCTTAGCTCTTCGACCCAATGAGGTCTCATGAGTAACAAGCCACAGAAGTCAAGTTGTAAAAGCACAAAACCATGGGCGGTTAATGAACCTATACATAGACCCTTATGTATGTGACTGTTCCTGGGCAATGGTGAGTTATAGTTATATGTTCAGGTGACTGACAACCCAGTGGTTCTGCATTTAAAAATGGTCTGATTCCAACAACAGTTTGTAACAAAGTTACATTTACAGTAATCTTTATATTTGCCTCTTAAATCTAAGATCTGCATTTTGAAAGCCATCTCAGGAAAGGAGGTCAGAGAAGAATGCAAATGGAGACTAATGAGAGAAGGAACCAGGTGACACATAATTACCTGCACTGGGTATATAGCCTTTGAGTACAGACTAGAAACCACCCTTAGCTAAGTAGCAATAGGACAGGTGGGGCTACATGAGATCCTGTCTCAAAAACCAAAAAAGAAAATAAAAGAATGCAGCTGTGGGAGCCCAGAGGCTTCCTAGTGAGAACTTACTCAGGGTCTAAGAATCTGAGCTTGCTTTACCCAGCAGGGCTGCATAAAGAGGTAATTTAACCACGGGCATGCTTACCAGGTGTTTGGAAGGGTCTACACTTGGCTGTACGGTGTGCTTTGATCTTGCAAGGGGGAGGTCTTTTGGGAGGTCTTTGTCTCTCTCCTTGGCATATTATAAAAAGCCCTCTTGAATAAACTTCAAGGCTGTTGGGTATTGATCCAGGCCCTCCTGAAGCTATCCTGTGTTTCTGTCTTTCTTCTTGTCTCCATCTTTCATTCTGTCTGATATTTCCTAATTCCTCTCTCTTCCACCTAAGAACCCTTCAAAAGTTGGGAGCGGGGCGGGGGGGGGGGGGGGGGGGGGGGGGGGGAGTGGGGGGGGGGTGGCGCATGCCTTTAATCCCAGCACTCGGGAGGCAGAGGCAGGCGGATCTTTGTGAGTTCGAGGCCAGCCTGGACTACCAAGTGAGTTCCAGGAAAGGCGCAAAGCTACACAGAGAAACCCTGTCTCGAAAAACAAAAAAAAAAAAAACAAAAAAAAAAACAAAAAAAAAAGCCCGCTCCCACATACAGCCAAGTGTGGTGGTGCACAGATCTCTGTTAAGTACAAGGCCAGCTAGGGCTACATAATGAGACCCCATGTCAAACAAGCAAACAAATGAACAAGCACATATACAAAGAGAGAATAGAAAACACATCCTAGAAAAATGAAAAAGCGAAAAAATTCCAGGACTAAAATTTGGTAATTGTCTGTTGTGCTTAGAGTAAAAAGAGATATATACTTTCAGGATGTATACATGATTAGCTAAGTAGAAAGTAATTTTGTAAAAATTAAGGGGAAGTTGTGGTGATAGATTGTGTACCCTAATAAACTTCCCTGAGGAAAAGAGAAGCAGAACAGCCAGGCACTGGTTCTTACCTCTATGAAATCCTCAGCCTAAAGAGATGAGTTCCTGTTTCCTCACACCTTATATACCTTTCTCTGCCCAGACATCACTTCCTGGGATTAAAGGCATGTGTGCTTCCCAGTACTGAGTTTAAAGGTGTGTATCACCACTGCCTGGCTCTGTTTCCAGCGTGGCCTTGAACTCACAGAGATCCAAATGGATCTCTGGCTCCCGAGTGATAGGATTAAGGGTGTGCCCCACCACTGCCTGACCTCTATGTCTAATCTAGCGGCTGCCTCTGTCCTCTGATCCTCAGGCAAGTTTATTAGGGTACACAATATATTACCAAAGGAAGTACAATGAATATGATATGTAATAGATCGATCTTAAAATGTACTGTTGGGTTAGATAGTTTGTTTTTGAGACAGTGTCTCATGCAGTCCAGGCTAGACTCAAACTCTGCGTAGCTGAGGCTGGCCTTGGACTCTCGATCCTCTTGCCTCCAGGGTACTGGAATTATAAGCATGTGAACCACCATGCCCAACTAAACACACTATGTTTCTGTGATTAGACATGTGAGAACATTCAACTGGCTACTGGATATAGGACCTGTGACTCCATAAGGAGTGGCACTATTAGGAGATGTGCCTTTGTTGGAGGAAGTGTGTCACTATGGGGGTTGAGCTTTGGGACCTCTTATGCTTAAGCTATGCTCAGTGTGATAGACAGTTCACTTCCTGTTGCCTGTGGATCAGGATGTAGAACTCTCAGCTCCTTCTCCAGCACCATGTCTGCCTGCACACCACCATGTCCCCCCATGATGATAATGGACTAAACCTCGGCAACTGTAAGCTAGCCCAATTAAATATTTTCCTTTATAAGAGTTGTTGTGGTCATGGTGTCTCTTCACAGCAATAGAAACCCTAATTAAGACAGGACCTAGCAATCAAAAGACAGTTTTAGCAGGAAAAGTAAGATTTCGCTAACAGCAGAACCTCAGTCATATGAAGACAAAAGAGTAAGTGAAATGGCTTCAGGAGAACCCAAGAGATTGTCAAAATAAAAGTACAGAATCTGCAGAAACATTACCATTCAGTGACTAAGGAAGAGAATCGGACCACAGGAACTGAGAAATACTCTTAAATACTTATCTAGAAACAAAGAAAAGCTCAATATTAAAAAATACATTAATGTATTTCACTGTATTCACAGTTCCACTGGTGGGAGTGTGTGATCTTGTGATCATCCTCAAAGACACAGAAAAGGCATTTTTTTTATTATTTATTTTATGTGGATGGGTGTTTTGCCTGCATGTATATATGTGTACCACATGCATGCAGTGCCCACAGAGGCCAGAAGACCTTGCATACCCTAGAACTGGAGTTACAGATGGTTGTGAGCTGCCATGTGGATCCTGGGAATTGAACCCAGGTCCTCTGGAAGAGTACTCTGTGTTCTTAACCACTGAGCCAATTTTTTTTTTTTTTAAAACAAGAGCCGTTTGTAAAGATTCTTGGCAAAAAAAAAAAAAAAAAAAAAAAATTCAGAACAGTCTTTCTTCTCATGATAAAATTTATGTCTTTAACAAAGAAGGCAGCATGACAGCCAAGGAAAAAGATGGAATGATAAGGATGCCCCATCTTTCCAGGCAAGGTTTGGTAGGCCTGTAATCCCAGCACTTGAGGGGCAGAGGCAGGAGGATCCAAGTTTGAGGCCAGCCTGGTCTACATAGCAAGACCCTATCTACAAAACTCAGACATCAACATAAAGACCCACCTCATGAGCACCAGCACTGTATAAGACATGCCAACCAAGTTAAATGAAAAGGGAAAAATGCGGATTATGATTTCCATATCATTTAGAAGTAAAAACACCTGACAATCTCCTGTAAAGTATTTCAAATAGAAAACTCAATAAATTAAACTATTAAAAATTAAATTCTAGGCCGGGCGGTGGTAGCGCACACCTTTAATCCCAGCACTCAGGAGGCAGAGCCAGGCGGATCTCTGTGAGTTCGAGGCCAGCCTGGTCTACCAAGTGAGTTCCAGGAAAGGCGCAAAGCTACACAGAGAAACTCTGTCTCAAAAAACCAAAAAAAAAAAAAAATTAAATTCTACATGTGAGACTATTCATACAACAAAAGCACTGAAATAAAACCCTGGCCGTACTAACAACAAAAGTATGCAAATATATAAAGGGAAAAAAGGGTGGGGGATTTTAAAAAAAAAGCAAATAGAGTAGCATATTTATGAAGCAGAATTTTATATCATAAAGACACTGACTGTCTGTAAGTCAATAAACTAATTTAACAGCAGTCCAATGGAAGCATCAAATTCATAGATGTGGGCAAAGGAATTTCAGTTTTTACAAGGAACTGAAGAAGCAAAAATAGGGTGTGATTAGTTATAGTTGCTTTCTCCAATCCAAATCCCTCCCTGCATTAGCTGCTTTGGGCTTCCATAACACGCTGCATTTTCTCAGTTCTGCAGGATCAAGATACCAGCTGATTCAGTTTCTGTTGAGGCTTTCCCAGGCTTATAAAGGCAATTTCCTTGATGTGTACTCACACAGTGCAGTGAGAAAGAACTCTCTCCCTCTTCTTTTAAAGGCCCTTAGTCCTATAAGATTAGAGACTAGCAAGTTTTCAACTGCAGCTAACTCCAAAATACCCTAACTCTAGATATCGTGACATCTGGTTTTAGTGGTCAGCCTCACCATATAAATTCATCTACAGCATTTGCCATTCATAACTCTGATGAAAAGTCAAATGCCTACTTGTAGTCAATCCAATAATCAGGTTTATAATCCCCCACTTAGCTTGGCTAACCAAACGGTATTGTCCATGTAAACCAGAGGACAACCTCAGATATAGTTCCTCAGAGCCATCTTCTTTCACACTGTGGAATCCCTAGCCTCCTTCCTTAGAGCCCTGGATCCCAGATCCCCTCTTTAAATACCCATTGGTATAGTATGTATATGGGGTCCTTTAAATAAAGACAATGGGCAGGGTAGGATGAGAGGAATCAGTACCTGGTGTTCCACTTTTGGGATGCCCCTCTCTGTGGACTTCATTCTTCTGTCCATAACAATGGAGACAGTAACACACATTTGAGTGTGTAGGCCTCATCCTGAGCAAATCTGTAATGATGTAAAGGACAGAAACGCAATCCCTACCTCCTTCTATGAAAGTACAGGCCCCAGAGCCAAGGGAAGAGGCAAAAAGGTGATAACCAATGACCCCAAAACAAACCATATAGTCTAGTTTTCAGTGATCAAGATTTCACACCTTTCAAGAAAGTTATTTTGAGTATTTTGCTTTTAGTATCCTTCACTGGAATTGCTCAACTTCATTTTTGGACTCTTCCTTGTGTAGAGAAACACAGTTGATTTTATTTTTGACCTTTTTTTGTTACTTTTTTCATGTCATATTTTTAATGAACACAGGGTCACCTCATCTCCAAACACATATGATCACGACCCTCTTCTTCCAATTTACATGACTCTTAGTCATTACTGCTGCCATGGGTCCTGGAGAACACCTCTACGACACTGATAATAGCAGTAGTGAGAATGGGTATGTCTTATTTCTCTTCTCAGGAAGTAAAAATATTGATTTTATTAAGTATGACATTAATTACAAGGAAAATGTAACAGTTCCTACACTGTTCTCCAGTTTGTTTTCTGCATTTACTGAAATGGTCATGTGAATTTTTAAAAATTTATTTATGTATGTGTATGCTTGTGCCACAGAGCACACATGGAGGTCTAAGGACAACGTGTGGAATTCGGTTCTTTCCTTTTACCTTGTGGGTCCTGGAGATCCAACTAAGGTTGTCAGAATTGAGCACCTTTACCCACTGATCCATCTTGATGGTGCTCTTGTGGATTTTCGATTGTCAATTGCCATGGCATATTACATTAAATCATGTTTGACAAATATATATATATATAAATTATATATATATAATCTCATACTACTGTTTCTAGATAAGGTAAGGGAATAAAGACAATAACATGCACATATATTACCTCCCATAGTTTCTTATTTACCTTCACTGGTGCCTTGTGTTTTCTTGCTCTACACCGCCGGGACCATCTCCTGTGGCTGTAAGTGACAGGTCTCTTCTTGTAGCTTCTCTTCTGCTTTCCAGTGTCAAGAGTTTGACTGGGGAGCTGACTCATGGAGTTCTCCACACGGTCCTGCTGCAAGTTCCTCTATGAAACCACACAGTGGTGAAGATGTGAGTGACTTAGAGCCACATTTACAGTGCGAAGACACATGAACTAAAGCAAAATTCAACAGAATGACCCTCAGTCTCCGAGAAGGAGTCACGCTGTGATTGGTCTTGTGAGCTTGGCAAATGCAGCGCCCTGAGTACAATTTAACCTTCTGTAGAATCGTCATAAAAGCAAATGCTAAAAATGCCTCACAATAATCGCAAAACACACCACGTACTGACACAAAGTTTTGCTGTAGTTATTTATAAAAAGCTTTTTAAGTTTCTTCCCTACATGTAACATAGTCTTAAGAAAACACTTCCAATAACATCAACTTAAAACTTTCAAGTCCTGTGGGAAATCATGTAAATTATAGCTACAGAACCTAGTCAAAGATGCAGGAATTCTGATTTGTTCTACTAACTGTTCTATTTGAGACTTTACAAAGTTAGGGGGGACGGGGGTTTTAAATGGGGTTTGAAAAGTTTCTAGCCTTTGTATTCTAACCATTGTAAAGAAGTCCACAGATTTCTTTGATGCCCAGGGCCACACTTGGGACCAACTTCCTACAACGCTGTCCCAATGCCTACTTCTCAGCACCACCCAATAATACATATCAAACTGCGGGTTCATCGAGGGATTAATCTATGATTGAGGCCATTGGAATGTCACCCCGGGAAAGCCCTCACACAGCCCGAGGTGTGTTTTATTAATGTAGTCGGTCCAATGAAGCTGACAATCAGGATGGTCAAGCACACATACTTCACGAAGTCATGAAGATGGAATAAGATGTACACAGACAGATCCATCGGGCTGGTGCCCTGGGAGCAGAAACGTAACTACAGCGAAGGACACGAATTCGGGGTGGAAGAGACGCTGCACGTCCCCGCTCACTACACTCTCCACACAAGCCAACACAATAAAAGCCGTCCTGATGAGGGGGAGGCCAGGGGAGGCCTCAGCTAGAGGCAAACCCTCAGGCATGACAACTAGACAATGGGGCGCCAGGCACAGCAGCGGTGGCACCGGGGTCAGCACCGGGAGGAGAAGGGCGCGGCTGATGACAAGTCTCCCTGCAGCGTCAGGGAGTGGGGAGGCTCGGCCGCGACAGGACCGGGGGCGGCGGGGGCACAGCTCCGCCCCGCACAGGCCTCCGGGAGCCACACCGTCTGCGTCCAGCCGGGGCCGGTTCCCGCGGGCAGCACTCACCATGGCGCCCCCGTCCGCCTCCCTCAGCTGACGGGCCCGAGGCGCCCGGACTGCCCCGCTCAGCTAACGGATCAAGCGCTACTAAGATGGCGCGAGACAAAGGCCCGCGAACGAGCGAACCCGCGAGGGCCCGCCCCCGCGCCCGGGACGCGAGCCTGATTGGATCACATCTCAGTCCCCACCCCCTCGTGCCTTGAGTGACCGCAGAGGGCACCAATCCGTGGCTGAGTAAGACAGTGCCTGAATAGGGACAGCTGCGAGTGTTTGTTTTGTTTTGTATCTTGTTTTTTCGAGACGAGGTAACCTGCGGTGACCTCGAACTCCTAACCGTCCTTCTGCCTCAGCTCCAAAGTGCTGAGATTGCAGGAGCTGACCACCGTGCGGGGCCCTTGTCTGCAGCTGTCTGAAGATAAAGCTCACTCCAGGTGGACGACGAGGTTGGGGTTTAATCCTGTTCATAAAGTCATCTGAATGACGAATTCTATGTAGAAATATGTTATTCGCAAATGTAAAGAAAGACAATTATTTTTAAATTTCCAGTAACGTTTCCTTTGATCTTTGTGTCTTTGATTTTGGTCCCAGAGCTTTGAACAGAGAAGCCGACAGAAATCTAACAGAAGCCATCTGTTGAAGAGGATGTCAAGGGAAAGAGAGATGGCTCAGTGGTTAAGAGCAAAGAGGATGTCAAGTACAAATAAAACGTGAGGCACGTTGTCATTTAAGAATTCCTGGCGTTCACATTAAAAAAAAAAAAATCGGACTGCGTTGATGGTAATTGTAAGACCCCTCGTGGGCACCCAGTGGCCAGGCCCCGCCCCCGAGGACCTCCAACAGCTAAGCTCTGCCCACCGAACACTCTTAAAGACCTTAAGGACCAGCGGGCCAAGCGCCTCCCTACACAGTAAAAAGTTCAAGCTCAGGACTTGAAAGCACACCAATCCCCGAGGTCACTCCAAGCTTGCCATCCCACCAATCCCCACCCTGGAAAGCTCCACCCCCAATAAACCCTACGTAAAACCCACCTCCCACTCACCCACCTGTATTTCTCCCAGGAAACCTTGTGTGAAGTTTATTGTGTGGCGCGATTTTGTGGTATTCCTTGGCTCCCAGCTGCCAGGATACCTTTGCCCTCAGAGCTGTAACACTTACATTGGTGACTTGATAGACTCTCCTGGTGCCCCTGTTCCCCCTCGGCTCTGAGCCGCACTGGGACTCGCATCCCTTCAGGCCATCTACAACAGACTCACCTTCCGGCTCACTGATCGCTCGGCATCACATCCACCCGTGGTAATTAGTAAATTTCCCTTTTGGGGGGTGTAAATGCTTCCCTGAGTCCGGGGAAGTGACCACTGAGCGTCGGCACTCCTCTGGTACTCTTGGAGGTGGAGGTACCCCCAGCCAAGAGCTGCAATCGTGTGTGTGTGTGTGTGTGTGTGTGTGTGTGTGTGTGTGTGTGTGTGTGTGTGTACATATATGTGTATATATATGCATACATACATAAACCTTATACTACTGTATGAAACCCTATATAAAGCCCACCTCCCACTGAGTTCTTTGTGCTTCTCTCCTGAGCAGAGGCAGCTGTGTTTTTCCCAATAAGTCTTTGTGTGAGGTTTGTTGTGCGGTGTGACTTTGTGGTATTCCTTGATTCCCAATTGCCAGGATACCTTTCGCCTCAGAACTGTAACACAAAAAGGACCAGTTGATCATAATATATTGTAATATCTCCAAAATAAAGTGCTATGGGCCACAGGAATATATCATAAGAACTCAGCTGGTTATGGCAAAGCCACTACCTGAAGGGATCAAGGAATTCCTTCAGAGGAAGCCAAATTCCAGGGAGCATTTGGTGTTATTTGGCTTGTTATATATCAGCTATTATCTGTTATGAAAATTATGTGTGCCTTCACAGCTTTCCCAATTGATTTTTTCCTAAGAATTGCTAACAGTGTGGACTAATCACTATTTGGACATATACATTTGAAGTATTTGGATAACAACCTCAGGAAAGACGTCCTTCCCTCAGGTCCATCCGTTTCTTCTCCTTTTAGTGCTGGAATCAGATATCTCCCTTAGCCACATTCAAGGACTTACAGGAATAACAGTCCAAACTACCACATAATAAGTCTCCTGAATTAAGGTAAATTCCACATGGAGACACTGCCTAGGTCAGGTGGACCTTAAGTAATAGCTTTGCACAATTTAGCTCGGACCCTCCTTTTCTTACAGCCTTACTAACTTTATAGATCTCTAACTCCTTTAGGAATATTTAGATAACCTTCTGCGCTGACAGCTGTGCACAGCCAGAACCCCAGTTCAAGCCTCCCTGTAATTATCATCATTAGCAGCATCCAGCCAGGTCCATCCCCAGATGGAGGAAAGTACCTTATCAGAGATACCTCTGTACTCTCTAAAACAGATATAAGCATCCAGACTATCAGTTTAAGGCCTGGTGGATGTGCTAATTAAGCTTAACTTTATCCTTCCCAAAGTCTAATCTCTAGTTTTAGATCCACCCTTAACAATTAACTCAGAACTAAAGGGTTCCAACTTACAGGCACATCTAGCTGTGATGGAAGCTGCCTAGCCAAGTTGCCTAGCGACGGAGCACACTTGCCAGAAATGGCGGGAGCAGAGATAGCTTGGAGAGATAAGGGCCAAAGGGATAAAAAGGCAGTTGTATTTTCAGAGAGCAACTTGACAGAGAAGAGAAGAGAATGGAAGAACTAGATGGGTAAGAATTGGAGAGGAACATATTGAGATGGGAAGAACTAGATTGAAGGGTTAGACTAGAGTACTAGAGGAACGAAATGGAAGATGAGGAAGAGCCAGATGGGGAAGAACAAGACGAGATGGAGAACAAGATGAGAAAGAAGGAGATGGGAGAGGAGCTAAGATGGGAAGGAACTAGATGGATGAGAACCTAGATGGGGTGGAACTAAGATGAAGGAATTAAGATAGAACTTAGAGAGGACAGCAGATAAATGTAGAGAGAAATCAGGCAAGAAAGCAACTAGGCATGAGAGCAGAATAGAAGCTGTGTAGAGAGAGAACTGACTCAGAAGAATAAAGTGTATGGACTAAGGAGTTTCATGTATATAGATTCATTTCTTTTTATCAAAGATTAATTTTCAGCTGGTTGTAGATTCTTTCTGGACCCTGGGAGGGGACTATCAAGGGGCTGGACCCCCGTAGCCCCTGATAATAAAGTTTAGGTAGCCTTGGCACTAAACCCTCAGAAAACACTCACATTTTAAATCTCTAGTACATCTTAGCTCTTGGCATGGTGACATTAAGGTCCTAGAATAGTGTGACATCTGCAGAAGAGTCTAATGGGCTAATTAGACTCACCTGACTTGGAATCCTGTCACTGTGGAGAGTGGAGATTGTATAGGTCTAGTGCCAAGCTCTCTTGGACTGTCTTTAGTCTCTTGAGAGCCGGTCATTGCCTACTTCTGCATTTTACTTTACGTTAACACAAGAGTTGGCTCCCTACTGGAAAGAAGGAAGGGCATTGCTCATGGTGGACCATGAGCTAGGGAGTTAGCTCTAAAATGATAAATGTGATTATTAAATCAGGATTGATCAAGGAAACGTGGAAATTAAAGAATAAAACCGACCTTCAACTGAAGCAGATTACCTTTTGATCAAGGGTCTCTTCATGGAAACAGGGACGATGTGCATGTGCCTCAGGAGGCTTGAGAGTTTTATGAGCAGGGGGCATTCTGGGGGTAGAAAATCTTATCTGCCTGCTTGTTCTCTTGTAGCCTCAAAGCTGTAATTACCAATGGAGGTTGGTATGGCCTTATCAGGAGCAGTGGATGTTCCTCTAGAGGGAGGATTCCTTAGTTTATGATGCCACTCTATCTTGGACTCACTTATCGGGAGCTTCCTGGATCCTAGCAGCCTGCAGATGTCATCAGTGTGTCAACACTGCTGCCCTGAGTACCTTAACGCACCTTTAGGCTTTGGATCATTAGCCCTTTAATGCCCACATCATTCGACCACTCCCCTGCTGACCTCTCAGGTTGGGCTGAGGGGAGCATGCATCGGGTAAACGAACTCCTCACCGGTTCAGCCTGTAGTGCACTCAGAATGGCCAGTTTCAGTAAAGATTACTTCAGTCTCCACCCAGTTCCTGGTGGGGGAACTCTTAAGACCAGGGGGTAGGGCAGGACACCCCTTCCTAGAACCTGGCCTAGCACCACCAGCACTCAGGCACCTTTCCCCTTCTCCTTAAGAAGTCTCTGCTCCCTCTGCTCCCTCCTTGGCTGCATTGACTTACTCCTCTTGGGTGTAAGACAGTGAACCCAGAAGCCACTGGCCCGGGGTAACTTTGGTGACTTGATTGTTGGGTACCCTAGCACTCTGGACTAAGAGATTGCCCGGGATGGAGCCAAGGGTAACTTTGAGTTCCTGAGTCCCCTGTAAGCGACAGATAGAGTCTATCTCAATGGACTGCTGGAGTCTGTCTGCCTCTGCCTCATTTTATACTTAACTCCAGAGTGAATTCCAGGCCAGTATGGGCTCCTTAAGACTATGTCTCAAAAAATGCAAGCAAGCAAAATCCTTTTGTTATAATTTTACCATGTATTAAAGACTAATACTAGTGTAATGATGGGCTTGTTTGTATTCCACAATACAGTCCAAAGATATTCTAATTGACTCATGCTGGAGAATGATGGTAGGACAATAATAAAAGTGTTTTCTGACCAGGTAGTGGTGGCACATGCCTTCGATCACAGCACTTGGAAGGCAGAGGCAGGCAGATCTCTGTGAGTTCAAGACCAGCCTGGTCAACAGAGTGAGTTCCAAGAAAGCCAGGGCTATACAGAGAGACCCTGTCTCAAAAAACAAACAAAAGATGTTTTCTGTTACTAAACTTCCATTATGTCTGTAAGAATGTAAAATTTTTTCCCCTACAGTACAAACTGTTGTACCTAGAGTCCCCCAAAGACCACCAAGAGACCAAATCCGATGCAAAAGCAAAGAGCCTTTTTATTGTTGCGAGTTAACCCGGGTCTCTCTGTCCATCTGACGCAGCAGCAGAGCAGGAGAGACCCTGAGTAGCAATGAAGCAGGGATTCTATAATGGTTAGGGTAGGGGGTCTGGGGAATTCCAACTCTATGTAGTTACAAGCTCAGGACTGGTGCTTCCTGCAGGTTAGAGACGCTTGGCTTGAACTGACTGGAGAGTTGCAGCTGCAAGGCAACGGCCACCTCCTCTAGCAGTTTATGTCATCAGCAAACCATTTTCTCTAACAGTAAGACGTCCCCTTTCTTTCTTTCTTTCTTTCTTTCTTTCTTTCTTTCTTTCTTTCTTTCTTTCTTTCTTTCTTTCTTTCTTTCTTTCTTTTCTTCAAGACAGGGTTTCTCTGTGTTAGTTTTGGTGCCTGTCTCTCTTGCTTTGTAGCCCAGGCAGGCCTCGAACTCACAGAGATCCTCCTGGCTCTGCCTCCCGAGTGCTGGGATTAAAGGCGTGCGCCACCACCGCCCGGCTACATCCCATTTCTTATCTGCAGGAAACTTGCTCCCTCTGACAGCTATGGTATACAATCTATAACAGCAGAAAACTGTAGTGGGTAGCCATTCTAGCTTGGTTCTGGAAGTTCCAACCCCCATTGAGACTCTGGCAACTGTCACGCCTACGAGGCGGGGCGAGGGGAGGCGCCTGGGGACCCGAGAGGTGGATGGGCCAGCGCTCGCTCTGGGTGCTCTCTCCGTGCCGGAACGCTGACCGGTACAGATTGACTGTGCAGAGCTCCGGAGAACACCGCTGGACTGCACTACACCTTCCCCAGACCCTGCAACCTACCCATTACTTAATTTGTGAGTTACGCCATTAAATAAATATCCTTTTAACTACGTGGAGTGGCCAAAATAATTTCTCCAATAGAAAACATCCCATAGGACATAATTGGTGCTTTGTTTATTATGCCAGTTATGTTATATCGTATCCTTTAGGTTATGGCAGGAAATGTCTGGAACTTATTTTGTGTGGCTCCTAATTGTCTGGGTCTAGGGGCAAAGGGGCAGCGCGTCCTCTGGTGGTTGTTTGTTTGTTTGTTTAAGAACAGTTTATCCAAGGGCCCCCTGCCTGACCCTTCCCTAAGATGGCTGCAACCCTGTCATCCTCTCACAAACACTGCAATTCCCAACAGCTGATAGCCTCAGTTCCAGCCCCAAGTGTTTCAATGTCACTTGCAATGTCGCGTGATGACTTGCTCAATGCAGAGTGACAGGTGTGCTTTCAGAGCCATGGCTTCAGTCAGATTCCTGAGGGAGGGTACTAGTCTTCTCGTATCCAGTTGGGAAGGCATCTAGCCATCCCTTGAGAGTGTCAACAAATGTTTGAATCCCTTAAAGGAAGAACTGCATGTTGTCTGTTTGCCAGTCATTGGTGGTTACTGCCCCTGAGGTTGGGATGGAGCCATGAAGGGAGGGGTCTGGACCCCCAGGATCATTCACAACATAGGAAATTTGGTCAATGGTTTTACAAAGACTTGTGCCACTGAACACTTGTTTGCAAGTGTGGTATAACCATGCAGTTCCGTAATGATTGGGGAGGGTAGAGAGGTAGAGGTGATCTGGCTGGCAAATGTGCATGGGAGATCTGGCCCCACCCCTCATCTGCCATAAAGTGGAGTGGTCAAGGGAGAAAAGACCTCCCCTCTCCTCTTCCCCTCTCTGCTGTGGGTGGGAGATCTGGCCCTGAGGTCATGAGATTGAGAGAGCTGGCACTGTCCCTCACCAGCTGCAGCACCCAGGAGAGCTGGCCCTGCACCTCACCAGGGCAGCACAGTAGAGCTGACCCAGTTGGCAGAGACACAGGTGAGCCGGCCCTGAGGGCATGAGAGCTGACCCCCCCCCATGTCTGCCATGTGGTGGCACGGGTGAGGGAAAGGTGCCCTCCCCCTCCTCACCTGCAGCAAGTGGGAGAGCTGGCCCAGGGTCATAAGAGTGGGAGAGCTAGCCCTGTTCCTCGCCGGCTACAACACACAGGAGAGCGGGTTCTACACATCGCCTGGCCATCACAGTAGAGCTGACCCCTGTTGGCAGGGACGCAGGTGAGCCAGCCCTGAGGGCATGAGAGCTCATCCCCCTCCCCCATATACCTCTTAGAGGAATCAGAGAGCAGACCCTGCCTCACACCTGGGCTCACAGTGGAGCGGACACTGGTCCTGTGAGTGGGGTGAACTGGACCTGAGGGTCCCAAGAGCAGGAGAACTGGCCGACTCCTTGCTGTCGGCTAAATTGGGTGAGCTAGCCTGGGCAGTGATGGAGAGCTCACCTGGGTGGTGATGATAAAGGAAAGCTGGAGGGCTGACCAACCCAGCTGCCACCCTGGCCCAGAACCAGGGCTGAGTTGACCCATCCCAGCATCCACCTCATCTGTGAACTGCTGGAGCATGTGAAAGTGCTGGACCTGTAGATCCAAAACTTCAGGATCTTCACGACACAGGGAAATCACAGGATAGCCAAGAAGAGCCCCAGTCTGTTACCGATGGTGTAGCAGACGCCAGAGGCTTCGGATCAGACCGATAACTCATAGCAATGAACACCTACAAGTAAAGATGTATGGACTAAAGGGTACACTGTGGAACTCGCTGGGCCACACTACAGCTTCCACACTGAAAATTTTGTTTGGTTGGTTAGTTGGTTGGTTTTCAGTTTTTCTTTTAAATTTGGTTTTGTTTTTTGGGGAGAGGTTGCAAGGGCAGAGAGTGGATGCAAGTGGTCTGGGGGATGAGTAGGATCTGGATGCATGATGTGAAATTCACAAAGAATTGATAAAAAGGAAAAAAAAAGGAAAAGAAAAAAAACCCTCCTATCTTAAGTCTAACCGTGGACAGTGTTTTCTCTGCCTTGGACCTGAGTTGGAGCTTAACAACTAATTGGTAATTCCAGTGTAGCGAGCTTTATCTCCCGGCCAGCGGTCCTTCAGTTATCCAGTGACGCTGTTCAGAGAGACTGCCACACGGCACAGAACCTTAGACAAACACCAGTTCATCTGCTGGGGGACATGAAAGGTGCAGGAGGTTTGTGGAACATTGGCCCTTGGCGGGCTAGCTACCTTTGATAGAATTTTTTAGAATTTTTTATTTCTTTTCTCACAGGACTGACCTCCAGGCCAGCTTACCACAAACGACATGGTCTTTCTCCCCACTTTCCTCCATCCTTGTCCTCTCCAGGCTGCTGCTAGATTTATAACTTGTCGATCCTAGGGTTTTTCTTTAAGACTCACGTAAATTGTCCCTGAGCTTCCATTTGAGCCCTTTTTGTTGTTTGTTTGTTTGTTTTTTGGTTTTTGGTTTTTCGAGACAGGGTTTCTCTGTGTAGTTTTGGTACCTGTCCTGGATCTCGCTCTGTAGACCAGACTAGCCTCGAACTCACAGAGATCCGCCTGGCTCTGCCTCCCGAATGCTGGGATTAAAGGCGTGCGCCACCTCTGCCCGGTGAGCCCATTCTTTTATCAATGAGACCAAGAACCCCAAGAGTGGATCTTGTTTCCTGGGTATCATATGGTGGCTCCTTCCTGGCTCCCCACTTTTTGTCCTGTTTTTAAATTCTTTACTAGGTGGGTAAATGAGCTTTTCCCTGCATCCCCAGGTGACATCAGAACTTCCTGCTGTGGACCTGTGGGCCCATGACCACAGTGTCCTTGCTATGTATGGAGGCACAATGAGGTTCCCACGGCATGGGCCCCTACAGTCCTGGGGCTAGGGGCACAGCGTGAGAGGAAAGCTCTGTAGATGCTACAAAAATGCTGCAAACCATAGCAGTTAAAACGGTGTCTGCTGGGGTGAAGCTCTTTGGTGAGGCCCAGGAGCCTGGGGACCACTTTCAGAGGACCTTGGAGAGAAGAGAGCTCAGACTGCCCCCACCCCCTGCTCAGGGCCTTAGGAGCAAAGCTTCCGCTGATGAAAACATGGAGAGCTAAGGGAAATTTAGGTGCAAATAAACCCTCTTCCTGGTTCAGGCTCCAGAAAAAAAAAACAAAAAACTGGACATACAGATGTACTGACACACAAGCTCCAGCAGAGGGCGCCAAGAGCTAGAAATTCCACTGGGCAAAATTGAGACTTCGATTTTCTGTTTTTTAATTTTTATTAATTTTATCCAGAGAGGGTGGCGTGTGCCACCTTTCTTTTTACCTCATTTTTTTCTTATTCTTTTCTTTTTCGTTGAAGCTAAATGCACAGCACAAGACAAACCACTTTGGCACTTAGGGCATTCACACTGTATTCCAACTAGCACCTGTATCTAATTTGAAAATATTTTCAGTGCCTTGAAATTCCAAAACCATAAGCGATCCAGTAATTCCACACCCACTTTCATCCTCCTCCTTCATCAAACCATTTAGCTGAATTCCTACTGGACGCAGCCTTTTATGGCCTTGGGCTGAACCTTCACAGTTGAGGCAGGGGCTGGGTGTCACAAAGCCCTCAGGGTTCCAGCTAGAGCCTCTGGGCCAGGCATCATCCTGGCTGGCATAGTGCACGCAGGCCTGGGCCAACAGCAAAAGGGGTTGTGCTCTGAGTCTGCATCCTGTGGGCCTGGGGGAAGCAGCTGCGGACCTCCTGGAGTGTGGATGGTGGACTCCTGAAATCCCGGCATTTGAGAGATGGAGTTAGCAGGATCAGGAAAAACTCTTAAAAAAAACTTAAACAAATGATTATAATAATGGATTTATTTTTAACGGGTATATTAAAATTATACATAGTTATGGAGTACTTGTGATGTTTTGATAATGTACACATGTGTAACATCTAAATCAGGGCAAACATCTGTTTTCTCAAATGTCTATCATCTCTTTTTAAAAATTTTTTATTTATTGGCGCACGCCTTTAATCCCAGCACTCGGGAGGCAGAGCCAGGAAAGGCGCAAAGCTACACAGAGAAACCCTGTCTCGAAAAAAAAAATTATTTATAATATTTTTATTTTTACATACTAACCACAGATCCATCTCTCATCCCTCCTCCCACTCCCCCTCTCAGCCTCCCCTCTCCTCAGCCCATCTCCCATCCCCTCCTCCAAAAGGGTAAGGCCTCCCATGGGGAGTCAGCAAAGCCTGGTACATTTATTCCAGGCAGGAGCAAGCCCCTCCCCACTGCATCAAGACTGAGCAAGGTGTCCCACCATAGGTAATGGGCTCCAGAAAGCCAGCTCATGTACCAGGGATAGATCCTGATCCTACTGCCAGGGACCCTCAAACAGACCAAGCTACACAACTGTCTCCCGTATGCAGAAGGCCTAGTCAGGTTCCACAGCTGTTGGTCTAATGTTCGTGAGTTCCTATGAGCTGGTTCAGTTGTCTCTGTAGATTTCCCCATCATGATCTTGACCCCCCCCTTGCTCATATAATCCCTCTTCCCTCTCTTCGACCGGACTCCTGGAGCTCGGCCTGGTGCTTGACTGTGGATCTCTGCATCTGTTTCAATTTGTTACTCGGTGAAGGCTCTATGATGACAATTAGGGTATTCACCAATTACCAGGGTAAGCCAGTTCAGGCACCCTCTCCACTATTGCTAGTAGTCTAATCTGGAGTCATCCTTGTGGATTCCTAGGAATTTCCCTAGCACCAGGTTTCTCCCTTACCCCATAATGTCTCCCTCTATCAAGATATCTCTTTCATTGCTCTCCCACTTTGCCCCTCTTCCAGCTCAACCATCCCATCCCCTCATGTTCTCTTCCTCCATCCTTTCCCCGCTAATGCCCTGCCTCCCACCCCCAGTTTACTAATGGCAATCTCATCTGTTTCCCCTTGCAAAGTCAATCCATGCGTCTCTCTTAGGGTCCTCCTTGTTTCCTAGGTTCTCTGGAGCTGTGGGTTATCATCTGCTTATCCTTTGCTTTACATCTAGTGTCCACTTATGAGTGAGTACATACAATGTTTGTATTTCTGAGTCTGGGTTATCTCACTCAGGATGATATTTTCTAGTTCCATCCATTTGCCTGCAAATTTCATGAGGTCATTGTTTTTTACAGCTGAGTAATACTCCATTGTGTATATGCACCACATTTTCTTTATCCATTCATTAGTTGAGAGGCATCTAGGTTGTTTCCAGGTTCTGGCTATTATGAGTAATCTCAATGGCTGAAAGACGGTTAAGGAATTGCCCAACATCCTTAGCCATCAGGGAAATGCAAATCAAAACGACTCTGAGATAACATCTTACACCTGTCAGAATGGCTAAGATCAAAAACACTGAAGACAGCTTATGTTGAAGAGGATGTGGAGCAAGGGGAACACTCCTCCACTGTTGGTGGGAGTACAAACATGCTCAGCCACTTTGGAAATCAGTATGGTGACTTCTCAGAAAATTGGGAATCTATCTACCTCAAGACCAAATGATACCACTCTTGGGCATATACCCAAGGGATGCTCAGTCATACCACAAGGATGCTTGCTCAACTATGTCATATCTCTTTTTAAAAGGAAATTTTATTTATTATAAATTATATGTATGTGTGGGTGAGTGCCAGTATCCACAGAGGCTAGAGGTGTTGGATGCCCTGGAGCTGGAGTTACAGGCAGTTGTGAGCAACCCACGGTGCATCTTAGGAACCTTCCTTGGATCGTCTGGAAGAGCAGCAAGTATTCTTAACCACTGAGCCAACTCTCCAGCCCTTATCCTACTGTTGCTACCTGTAACCAGTATAGACCCTCTGTGCATTAGCTGGCCAGAGCTTCTTGCTGCTGTTTAACTCTTAATTCAGCATCCACTCTTCACCCTGTCTCCCCTCTTCTGTCTCTAAACTCTGCTCACCACCATTCTACTCTCGACCTCTCAAGAGAGATCAACATTTTAGCTTCCATGAATGAGTGGGATGGTGCTGTACTCATCTTTCTGTACCTGGCTCATTTTACTTAACATAATAATCTCCAGTTCTGCCCCTATTGCTGCAAAAGACAGACCTCCCTCTTTTCTGTGGTTGCAGAGTTCCCCACTGCCTATCCATTCATCCTTCAATGGAGTGGGTTTATTTAATTTTTCTTGGCTGTCAAGAATAGGGCTGCAATGGATGTGGAGTGCATCTGTCATTTTTACATACTGGTGTAATTTCCTTCGCGTATATACTCAGTGGTAGGAAGCTTCATATGGTCGTTTTATTTCCAGTTGTTTGAGGGATCTCAGCACTCCATCATGGCCGCTCAGGAGCTCGCTCTAGACTTGTAGAGTGTAAGTCCTCCTTCCTGACAAGTGAGAGGAAGTTTCAGCTGGCATTGTGGCCTAGCTGGCACAATTCACGTTTTCGTGTGGTGCCCCCTCATGTTTATACATAAAATAACTTGTTTACCAGAGGGCGTGCCCCCAAGGAGGCATCCTGGGAAGGACTTAGGGCTGGACTTTCTCAATAGCTCCAGAGCACCTAAGTGTCCCTGACCATCTGCTGAATTCAAGTGAGCACTCCTTTTTGCACAGAGCCAGGTGGCCCTGCCTGGCAGCTCTTTTCTTACCCAAAGCTTCCAGGAACACCAGACCTTTAAGTCAATAAGAAGGAAGAGTGGGACAAATTTAGCCTGGCCCAGTACCTCACTCAAATGACAGGTATAAGCGTCCAGGACCTTACCGTGATGGGGGACAGGGAAGAGATGAGGAAGGATTTGGCCTGGATTTCTGGATAGGAGTCTCCGTAGTCAATGCCAGAATCAGGCTACTTTCAATACCAAGATCACAACGTTCCTAAAAGCAGGGGAGCTGGCGTGGCTGCTCCGAAGGTCTCAATAACCAGAGAACTTTATCTGAATCCCCAGAGCCTACAACTGGCTGGGATCCCAGCACTGACAGTCTATGTCATCCCCTTGGGCTCCTGATGGCCCTGACCTGGCCCAGCTGCCACCCTCCTGCAGGCCACCTCCCCTCATCTCCATGCCTGCCCTTATCCCCTGTTACCAGTGCCCTTATCTTCTAGGCTCAGTACAGCTGGTCGTGCCCCTTAGGAAGATTTTTTTTTTCTCTGTTGCAACTTCCCTAAAGGTAAGAGCTGGTTATTTTCCGACGGCAGTAACGGGACTCAACAGAAGCTGGTGAGTTTGTCTATTCTTCGATTTCTAGCACCCCCCTCCCATCACCCCTGGGAGACAGGCAGGCTCATTTGGATTGTGCCCTGCCTGGAATTTTCAGGGAACCAAACCAATTCCCTCAGAGTCATCAGAAGCCGTCCTGGAAAGCAGGCAGCAGGCTCAGAGGTAGGTAAGCGTTTTCTCCTTTAATAGCACTTTTCAGTGTTTTAGTTTGGACCTCTCCCCATACTCAATGGGCAGGGAGACTCCTAGGCAAGAACCAAAACACCCTTGCCGACACGAAATACTACATGTGACGGGCAGTCTAAGGCTGTACCAGGAAGGACCTCTTAGGGCTGACTGCTCTGCTTATTCTCTAAACTTATTCCAAAACTTATTCTCTAAACAGATTATACTAACTACCCTAAATGACTGCGTTTTGAGGGGCACCCCTCCCTGCCAAAGAGGAAGCTGTATCCTCTAACCCCAGCTGGAGAAGTTCTTTCAAGGCAATTGGACAGTGGTGGGTGTTACAGGATCCTGATGACTTGAGATTTGCCTATTGGAGCTGGTTTTTCTCCATGTGCCTGCAAAGGGCAGGGGCTTGGATAAAAACCCACCCAAGAGTGGGCGGTCAGGGGCAGCTCACTCACACACAGGGCCATCTGCAGACTCCTGAGGATGGAGTCTGTGGGAAACAACACCTTCTCTAGGACTCAGAACTCAGGTCGTGTGTGAATGAGCAGCTTTCTCTCCTAAGCTATTTTTCCTCTCTCCTGTTAGACTCCTAGCCTCTCTTTCATCATGTCTGGGGTGTGTCTAATCCTATCTGTCCCCAGTAGGGATGTCAAGGCCACACCGTGGAGATGCTACTCTGCCAAGCTTCTTGGTCACCTTCATTTTCCTGCAGCTCCTGCCTGCTGGAAACGGTAGGACAACCGCCCCTTCCGGACCCTGGGGGTGCCCAGAGTCAAGCTGAGGTCTCCAACTAGGGCTCAAGACTAGGGGAACCCTCATGCCCTCAAAGGGGAAAGTAGGTACAGGGGGAGCCCCTGCCTCCTGCATGGGACCTAACCTAGCCCTTCCGTTTGCATCTCTAAGGAAAATCAGATTTCTGTGTCCTTGGACCTCCTGACCCACTTCTGGCCCTGGTTGGGCAAGACAAAGAGTTGCCTTGCAAACTGTCACCCAACATCAGTGCGGAGGGCATGGAGCTGAGGTGGTACAGGGACCAGCCCTCTCCAGCTGTGCATGTGCACAAGGATGGGGAGGATGTGTATGAAGAGCAGATGGAGGACTACAGGGGAAGGACGACGTTCGTCGGCAGCCACATGGTCAGAGGAGAGGTCGCTGTGAGGATACGCAACGTCACCGTGTCTGATAACGGGACTTATCACTGCGTCTTCAAGGAGCACACGTCCCACAGCCAGGCCACCCTGTGGTTGAAGGTGGCAGGTGAGGGCTGATGTGGGGGTCTTTCCTTTCGCTTGGGGGCTTCTGTCAGCACCAGCCCCAATTCCAGACCGTGGCTTCCAGAGCCCCGAGTTCTAGAGCTGGAGAAGCTTTGGCGACAGCTACTTCAAGGCAAAACTCTCTTCCCACAGGCTCTGTGCACCGTGTCCCCAGGATGTAGTTCTGAACAGAGGGCTGTTTCCCATCTGCCTTCCCTTCATCACACTACCAGAAAGAGAGCACACAGAGTGGGGGTTCTGGGGGGCGTTGAGGCATGGCAACAGCTGGGATGTGGAAAGATAGAGCCTGAGATGGAGAGTCAGAGAGACAGGAAGACGGAGCGAGCAAGAAACAGATTGAAAAATAATGTCAAAGAAAAACAGAGGGAAGACAGGAACGCAGAGAGAAATAACAAAGAGACACAGGAAGAGAGACAGGGAGGGAGAGGCTGGAACAGATGGGGATGAAACAGAAAAAGAGACTGAGATTATTTGGGGACATGGAGAAGTTTCCTTTGTTCTTTGTGGTCACACAGACCCCAACTCCTTCCTTTTCCCACACTTAGTGGGAAACTTTGTTTTTCCCATTAACCCTCCCCTGCTTCGCTTGACTGTTTTATTAGGAATCACAATGCTGTATGAGTGATGTAACAGCACAGATGGGTGATATAGAGAGAGAGTCACAGAACCCACTGAACACCTGCAAGACGCCCGCCCCCTCATGGAAGCAACTGTAGTTACAGGATCTGAGCTGATGTCTCTTCCTTCAGGGCTGGGCTCATCACCCAGAATCCATGTGACTGGCACCCAGGACAAAAGCATTCGGGCAGAGTGTACCTCATCAGGCTGGTTCCCAGAGCCTAAGGTGGAGTGGCTGGACCTCAGAGGAGAGCCAGTGCCGGCTGAGACTCACTTCTCAGCCTCAGCCAGCACCGGCCTCTTCGCCGTGGTGTCCACTGTGACTCCCCAGGACAGGGCTGTGGAGGGCCTGACTTGCTCCATCTCCAACCCCCTCCTCCCCGAGAAGAAGGTGGCTGAGACTTACCTGCCTGGTGAGTACCTGTTCAGTTCTGCCATCAAAGCCACTAGCATAGGAGTCCAGGCCCTGAGCACCAGGGATGTTTGGAGAAAGCTGTGGGGGCAGAGCCAGGGAAGACCCTGCCTGCAGCCTGCCCAAGGGGGTCACGGGGATGTCGGTTTCCAAGATGAAACAGTGATAGAGTTGCAGGGAGATCTACCAGGGAAGCAAGAAAGTTACATCCTGATACTGGTTGTTGTTGTTGTTGTTTTAATAAATTTTTTTTAAAGAGAAGTTTTAGTTCATGGCAAATTTAATCAAAAAAGCGCATAGATTATCTTTTCTTTAAAAAAAAGCTATTTCTCTTATCTTATGTGTATGAGTGTTTCACTGAGTGTGTGTAAGTGTACTGTGTGTGTGCAGTTCCCTTGGAACTGGAGTTACAGAAGATTGTGAGCCACCACGTGGGTACTGAAAATGGGACCTGGGTCCTCTGGAAGGGCAGCCACGCTCTTAACCACTGAAATGTCTCCCCAGCCCCTGGATTTTCTACATAGTTCATCTCATAGCCATAACTCTCCCATGTATAAAAATCCAGAAAGGGAATGTCACAGGGATGAACAGGCAGAGACCCACCAGGGTGAGCAAGAATGTGGGACTCCGTGGTACTGGCTGTTCTGGGATGTGGACATAGGAGAATGGCGTCTGTCCACCTGTACTGCATGCCGCCCCCGAGTCCCCTACCCTCCCTAGTCACACCCTTTCTTCCACCTGCACCTGGAGACCCCTGGCCTTTCTTCTTCTTTGAATGGTTTTGCCTTTCTCCAGTGTTTCATAGTTGAAATCACACCAAATGCGTGCTTCTCAGGCTGGCTTCTTTCCGTTAGTGATGCGCATTTAAGCGTTTTCTGTGATTGTCCTTTGCCTGATCTCTTAGCTACTGTTCTATTGCTGTAAGGAGATACCATGACCAAGACATCTTACAGAAAAAAAAAAGGCATTTAATTGTTTACCATTTCAGAGGGTGAGTCCTTTGTCAACATGGCAGGCACCATGGTGGCAGGCAGGCAGACGTGGTGCTGGAGAAGCAGCTGAGAGCTCACATCTGATCCTGAAGTTGCAGGCTGAGAGAGAGACACTGGGCCTCGTGTGGGCTTTTGAAAACCTCAGCCCATCCCCAGCGACACACCTCCTCCAAAAAAGGCCACATCTCCCAATCCTTCTCGATCAGTTCCACTAACTAGGGACCAAGCATTCAAATGCAGGATCCTACTGGAGTCATTCTCTTTCACACTACCACACTTAATAAATCATTTATTTTGAGGGCTGAGTAACTATTCTACTGGTTAGAACAGTTAATTTATCTATTTATCTACTAAAGGATATGTTTAGCTTTTCATTTAAAGTTTTGTTTCTTTAAAAACGTGTTTTTTGACTTTTTGAAAAAGGATATCACTATGTAATCCTGGCTGTCCTGGAACTCACAATATAGGCCAAGCCGATCTTGAACTCACAGAGATCTGCCTGCCTCTGCCTCCTAAGTGCTAGAATTAAAGGCATTTGCTACCATGCCTGACAGAAGTTTTATTTCTAAATGATGTTAAACTTACAGTTTAATTCTGCAAAATTACATGGTTTGCAAAAATAGTAAGTCTCTGCACCACTTGCCCAGATTCACATTTTGAATCTTTTGCTACATTTTAATTGACTTGGTTTTCTTTTTCTACAAATAGCATATCTAATATCTATATCTTACCCATATGGCCATGCATATGCAACCTCCTCAGTCCACTCTCCCTCGACTCATACCATACTTTGTCCTGGGCTCCTGGGCCATGGACAGGTGTGTGTTGTTAGCAGTCCCAGACAGACAATGGAAGCCCATGGTCAGGGTAGGCAGGTTCTGTGTCTGGTGAGGGCTGTTCCATAGTACAAAGATCTTCTTGCAATGTCTTTGTGTGGGGGAAGGGCCAGGACCTCTCTGAGGTACTTTTTATAAGGGCATTGATCCTGGTAATGAAGCCCCACCCTTAGGACTTCCCTACCTCCCACAGCCTACCTGCACCATCCTCTAAGAGGCTGGGATTTCAATGTTTTGGGGGACACCAACAGGCAGGCTATAGCACTGTGTATCAGAAGAGATCTCATTTTTTTCTGAACCTTTTTTAGAAAGGTCTGTGAATACTGTGTCCCTTGAGTCTGGAATGTTGTAGTGTGTGTGTGTGTGTGTGTGTGTGTGTGTGTGTGTGTGTGTGTGTGTGTGTAGCAAAGACAGTCCTGTTATTCTTGATGCCCTGGAATCCTCTTAGCTGCCCTGTTCAGAAGGCCTCCGTCCACGGAGAGGGGACCAGCTCTGCCTCTGATCCTCACGGCACTGGGGCTTGTCACAGCAGCAATTGCCTGTGCCTTTGGGAGGTCGCACAAAGAGGATAAAAGTGAGGAAGAAGAAGCGGAAACAGGAACCAGTGCTGAGGCTGAGCCCTCCCACGGTGAGTGAGCCCTGACCCTCACACCAGGGACCTGGATGTCAAACTCTGGCCCGAGGCTTGTATCATCCAACACAGCAGGAATGGAATGACCAGTGGGGATTTTGGCTCTGGAATTTCCCAACCACAACCCACCCAGAGGAAACCCTTCATCACTGAGAGATTCCTTGCTCAGTTATTCTTCACAAGATAACTCTGGGCAGTCTACAGGGCCTCTTTCAGGGAAATGAATAGACAGGAGCTGGAAGCTTGGGCTTGTCATTTTTCTACTACTGAAACAAAATGCCTGAGGCTCGGTCATGTGTAAAGGAATGTTTATTTAGCTCTCATTTGGGTGTCTAAATGTCCAAGATCAGGTGGTCCATGTGGTGAGGGCTGTGTCAAATTATGGTAGATAGCAAGACAGAATAAGCAAAAGATTTGGGGATCAAGGTCACATGGGAACCAGCCAGGGTCCCCAGAGAACTAAAGATGTTCCCATGAGGTCATTACCTCAGAGGAGGCGCCACCTCTTAAGAGCTCCCCCACCTCCCACTGTTCACACTGAGGGCCAGGCTTCTAACCAGCAAACCTTGAGGATACGTGCCAATCACACGCAGCCCACAGAAAAGCCCGCATCTGGAGTACTGGCTATGGGGTGTGGGTGGGAAATTTCAAGTCTTCTGTCTGCTGGAGGTGGGCTCTGTGTCTGTGTCAGTTTCTCTGTCTCTGTCTCTTCCACACAGAGCCTGGGCCTCTGAGCTGAGTTTAGTACACAGTGGGAGCCATCTCGGGCTGTGCTCACACCTCCTCAAGAATCTTGTGTTCCTCCCTCTCTCGCTGCTTGGAGGAATAACAAAAAACAGTTTAAATGGGGACAATGGGGACAGTAACAGATCTCTAGAAGTAGAAGGGAAACCTTCATGTAGGAGACAAACCTTGGCTCCCTCATCCATGCAGGGCCAAGACAGCAAAAGCCCCCACGTCTGATACTTTTTCTGTCTCCACAGCCAGCCTGTCCCTGGACCCTGAAACCGGGAGCCCCAAACTCATGGTGTCTGAAGACCGGAAAAGTGTGAAGCGGTTGTTATTTGACCAGGACTTGTCTCCCAGTTCCAAAAGATTTGACCAAGACCCCTGCATCCTGGCCCAAGAGCGGTTTGATGCAGGGAGACATTACTGGGAAGTAGAGGTCGGGGGCAGGCGGGCCTGGATTCTGGGTGTGTGTCTGGAAAGTTTGGGACGGGAAGGAAGGATCCCCAAGTCACCTCAGCATGGCCTCTGGGCACTGGAGTTTTACAAGAAGAAACTCCAGGCCCTCTCCTACCCCAGGACCCGCCTGTCTCCTCCGCAACCCCTCTGGCGTGTGGGTATCTTCTTAGACTTTGAGGCAGGAGAAATCTCCTTTCACAATGCAGCCGACGGCTCCCAGATCTATGTGTTCTCTGGGCTGTCTTTTTCTGGTCCCTTACAGCCATTCTTCTGCCTCTGGACCCATGACCCCAGACCCCTAACCATCTGCTCAGTGGTCAGAGAGGCAGAAGAAGACACAGAATCCTCTGGAGGTCCTTGATCTCCCTGGGGATTCCCGAGACATCCCTAGGAAAGAGAGGCTCCTGCCTTCTTGTCCACCCTGGCTCCTGGTACTATTTATTGCATTCCTGTGTAGAAATAAGGCAAGATACCAGGGGTTAGATATGCTGCCTTTGCCAAATTTCTGTGCTGAATGCTGACACCACACCCAGCCCAGGATTTCTGAAGGTGTTGTAGTTTGGAGATGAGGCATTGAAAGAGGGTAAGGTTAAAGAAAGACATTGATGTACCTTAGCCCCATAAAGCTGGTGTTCTTAAAAGAGGGGGAGATCAGGACACATACATACCCTGTGGGGACTCAGAGAGGTGCCACTCACTAGCTAAGGAGACCAGCAGCATCTCCGATGTCTAGCTTCTGGGACTTAGAAAGTGGTTCCTGCCGAGTGAGAATCGCGTGACTCTCCTGTGCTGAGGTACTTTGTTATGGCTGGCCTCCCTCAGCGAGGAAGACTATACAATAAGCACAGCAGGGCTGTTTTTGTCGTGTTCTTAGAGGCATGTGTGGAATGCCCAGCTCAGTGGTGGGTTGTGCTCTGGCTGTGTGATAACTGGATCTTACCCTCCTCTTCCTCACTCTTCCTCCATCTTGTTCATCTTTCTTTTTCCTTCCTCCCTGCCTTCCTCTCCCTCCTCCCCACCTTCTCCCTTCTCTTTCTTCCTGTTAAATGATTTTTATTTTTAATGGTGTGTGTGTGTGTGTGTGTGTGTGTGTGTGTGTGTGTGTGTGTGTGTGTCCTGGAACTGTAGTTATAACAGTTGGGAGCTGACAGATGAGGAACAAAACTCAGGTTTTGAGTTTTGCAAGAGCAGCCAGGGTTCTTGGTCCTAGAAGCATCTCTCCAGCCTTCTCCCTTCTCTCTCTTTTCCCACTCCTCCAATCTCTTTCTACCTTAAATCAATCTCTCTCTCTCTCTCTCTCTCTCTCTCTCTCTCTCTCTCTCTCTCTCTCTCTCTCCTCCCTCCCTCCCTCACTATGACAGACTAGTTTCCAGCCACACAAAGGCAAAGATCTGAAGATTGCTAAGGCTTTGGTCAGAGTCCAGCGAGGACAGTATTGACAGAGAAAAGAAGCGGGGTGCTAATGGACACTTGGGAACACAGGAGATAAAGCTAGACCACGGGAACCAGCTCTCGGCTACCTGAGGTTCTTCCACTCCGAGACTTCGGGCAGAAGGGAGAGCAGAGCCCAGGGACTGGGGTGCTGCTCCGCTTGTTCCAAGGGTGCTGAGAAAATGCAGTCTGTCCAGTGCTGTGAGGCTGGAAGCCCCAAGAGAAACACAGAGTCACACTGTCCCCCAGACCCAAGCAGGGATCTGTTGGTGGGATCTATGTGGCATTCAGGATTCTGCTCCAGGGAGACTGGGACTTAAGGTTAAGTGCTCTGGCCTAAAAGCCATGAAGGACTCTTCCCTCCTCTGGAGACCAGAAATTGAACTGAAGTGTTGGCAGGGTTGGCTTCTCTGGGAAGCCTTGGGAAATCTACTCCAGGCCTCCCTCCCAGTGTGTGGTGGCGTCTAGCCCTCCTTGGCGGGCAGGAGCATGCTCCCCCTGTCACAGTCTGGCCAGAGCCTCTCTGTGTTTCTCTTTAAAATCTTTCTCTTAGGCACACTTACCCATGTCAGAGCCCACTTTAACACAGGCTGACTCCACCCTTTTGTAACTTGATTGCATCTGCAAAGACCCCTTTCTCCAAATGATCCTAGTCACAGGTGTGTGGGGTTTGGACTCCCGCATTTCTGGGGGGACACTCAACCTACCATACTGGCTGAGTGGTGGGCATACCCTTTTACATTGGAATGCCTCCTCAGAAGGAGGAGATCATTGTCCATAAGGGCTGTCACAGTTATTCGTGTTTCAGAGAGACAAGGTCCTCAGACACAGCTAAAGAACACCTAGTGTTTAGGGTTCACAGTCAAGAGCACAGCCGTGGTTAGTCTGTCTGTGGAGTAGCAAGGATATGTCACAAGCACAGGTGGCTCCTGAGCTGGACTTTGGAGAGAGGCTGGCATTTATAACCCTCTGCCTCCTGAGTGCTGGGTTAAAGGCATGAGCCACCACTGCCCAGCTATGTTTTTTTGTTTGTTTGTTTGTTTTGTTTTTTTAAGGATTTATCTATGTATTTTATGTATATGGGTGTTTTGTTTGAATATATGTCTGCACACCAGAAGGTGGTCCATGCCTTCAATCCCAGCACTAGGGAGCCAAAGGCAGGCAGATACCCGAGTTTGAGGCCAGCCTGGTCTACAGAGTGAGTTCCAGGACAGCTAGGGCTACACAGGGAAACCATGTCTCATTAAAAAAAATGTGTCTGTCTTCGTGTGTGTGTGTGTGTGTGTGTGTGTGTGTGTGTGTGTGTGTGTGTGTGTACCTGCAGAGGCTAGAATAGGGCACTGGGTACCTTGGAGCTGCAGTTAAGGCACTTGTGAACTGCCCCACACAGGGGCTGGAATCAGCACTCCTGTTCTTATGATGGAGTAGCAGGTCCTCTTGATTGCTAAACCATCTCTCCAGCCTCAAGCTTTCTTGTTTGAAGGGTGCAACATGGTGAACATTGGTTAAAGTGTACAATCAGTACTTTGTACAAGTATAAAGCAGTGCCATCAAGAGATCAGAGTCTTTTGCCACTAAAATTCCTCTGGATATTTTAGAACTTGATCCACACAGATGATTGCACTATAGGTAGCCACTGACCTATGAGTTTTTGTTCTGATTTCCCCTCTCTCATTTTTGGACTTAATTTGAAGTCAGTCCGTTTAAAGTGTGGAGCATTACTGATACCATTGAGTTGAGAACTTTCCTTTTCTTTTGTCCTCTTGGGCACATCTACATGATGAACTTTTACCTGTTCTGGAATTTAAAATAAATGGAATCATACTATCATTTTCTTGTCTTTCTTTACTTCTGCATTAGTTCATTTCCTATTGTCACAACCAAACACCTGTAGCTGGGAAACGTAAAATGTTTCTTGGCTGACATTTTTGGAGAGCACATGGGAAGACAAACTGATGAACCCCAAGTGGCTGCCCCCTCTACACCCTCCAGTTGTCTCTCCTCCTCTGTCTGGGTTTGTTGTTTTGTGTCAAGTTGTCAACTTGACACAGCTAGAGTTGTTATGGGAAGAGGGACCCAGATGAGGAACTGCTTTCCTCAGATTGCCTGTCAGACTGTAGAGAATGTAGAGCAGTGGTTCTCAACCTTCCTAACACTGCAACCCTTTACTGCAGTTCCTCACATTGTGGTGACCCCCGACCATAAGATTATTTTGTTGCTACTTCATAACTGTAATTTTGCTATGGTTATGAATTGTAATGTAAGTATATCTGACATGTAGGACATGTGATAAGTGACCACAGAGGGGTCAAGACCCACGTGTTGAGAACTGTTGTTGTAGAGGATTTTCATTGATGTATGTGGGAGGGCCCAGTGGGTGGTGCCATGCCTGAGCAGGTGGTCCGGGGTGCCATAAGAAAGCAGGCCGAGGAATCTAGTGAGCAGTGTTCACTCATGGCTTCTGCTTCAGTTCCTGCCTCCGGGTCTCTGCCCTGATTTCTCTTCCAGACGCAAGCTGAAATCTTTTCCTCCTCAAGTTGCTTTTGGTCATGATATTGTCACAGCTTTGTCAGACAGACAGAAAGGCCCGAGTTAACTCAAAACAATAAAAAGACTCTTTGCTTTTGCATTGGATTTGGTCTCTTGGTGGTCTTTGGGGGACTCTGGGTACAACAATGATACTTTATCACAGGAACTGAAAATTAACTAATCCAGCCACTGAACAGGGAGGCTGATTTCAGCTTCATGTTGATTTTTTATGAGACAGGATAACCAGGCTGGACTGAAACTCAGCTTCTGCCTCAGCCTTGGGAGTGCCAGTATTAGTTTAGGATTGAGCTTTTTGCTCACGATCTCCTGCCTGCTGTCCCTTGCTCCAACGTGGACATCCACATTGGTGAGCAGGGTTCTTCTTTAGCCATTGATAATTTCTTTAGTGCACTGTCATGGAGACTCCCAGAAATAGTATGTTACCAAGTCACTAGGCATCACTTTGTTGAATCCTGCTGGGACATTAACCACCATGGCTGGTTCGCCCAGGCTTCATGGAAAGGTAGGAGTCTATCTCTAAATGTCGGTGAACAAGCCCAGGGGACTCCCAAGGGGACCTTCCTCTATTCTGTCACTGTGAAGTCCTTCCCCATTCCACTCCCATATTTTCCCTTAATTACATTTTGTGTGCATGTGTGTGTGCTAAATCGAATGCGTATACACTGTGGCACACGTGAAGGTCAGAGGACAAGTTGTGGGAATTGGTTCTCTCCTTCCACAATGTGGGTTCCCAGGACTGAACTCACTCAAGTAGTCAGGCTTGGTAGTGAGTGCTTTTACCAGCTGAGCTTTCTCAACAACCTCCAATTCTCCCATTAAAATGCCCAGTGACTTCTGTATACATCTAGGTAGAGTTCAGGTCCCCCAAGTCTTTCCCTCCTGGGACGTCACCTTCCTGCTTAAAACTTGTGCTTACCCTTCACTGTCTGGTTTGATCACTGACAAAGGAAAACAGGAACTGAGCACCACTTAGCCCACATTTTAGGAGTCACTCATTTTAAGACTGTTCTGACCACCCGCTCCCCTACATGCTTATGGTGTCTTTTTCATGTCCCCCTTCATGTCTCTATGATTTACTGGCATGGGCAGCAACCATGTGAGGAAGATTCTAATGGATTTTCTCATTCTCGGGAGAACCATGAGTAAAACCATTGTGCCCACGGTAAGCTAGGGAAAGCATGTGTTTAAAGACCCAAGGATGGACTGTCAAGACGGGTGGGTGGGTAAAGGTGCTTGTCACCAAGCCTGATGACCTGAGTTCAGTCTCTGGGACCCTAGTCAGAGAAGGAGAGGACTCAATCCCAAGAGTTTTCCTCTGACCTCCACATGCTTGCCCATGGTGCATGCACCAAAAATAAAAAAAATGTAATTAAAAATGAAAGATGTCTTAGTTGTTGGTGTGATCTCCAGAATGACTTACCTAGAGCTTCATAAACTTCTGTTAATGAAGTCTGATGGGAAGCGGAATACTATTCAAAGTTATTGTGAGTATTGCTAAGATATAAGCACATTTTGGTCATTTTTGTTCATATATGTCTATACTCATCATCCAGGCTCTATTTTTTTCTGTTGTCACCAATTCATTGAGCTAAGATGTTTTGTGCACCATGTGCATGTAGTGCTCACAGAGGCCAGAAGAGGGCGCTGGAACCCCCGGAGCTGGAGTTACAGACTTGTGAAGCCTGACGAGAGTGTCACAAACCAAAATCCTGGTCCTCCGAAGAGCAGCCAGCACCCTTAACGCTTAGCTCTTAGCTCTTCCGTGACTAGCTATGAACCACAGTCAAAATAGTCTCAAAAATAATGGCCACAGTCTACATGGAAATATTGAGATTTCTGTAACATTTCTAAGAACTTTAGGTGCGGGTGAAAAGCGGCAGGCTGTTTGCTTCAGTCTCTCTCAATCTTCCTGAAACTTTGCAAATGGCTGGAAATGGGCTACAACTCAGATACCTTCATCAAGAGTAAGTATCAGTGTTAGTACGCAGAGCCAACTGTCCACCATGTTTTGTTTTTTCCTAATGCAGATGTAAATGAAATAGCAATGGAATCATGGTAGTATAACTTTCCCCAAGGAGGGCACCAGATTGAAGAGGCGGTGTTCAGCCAAGCACTTGTGGGGCCTCCATGTTTACCTTTGCTCTTGGTGGAAGCTGGGACGGTTAACCTAGGACTTAAATCAGGGAACCCCGCCCTGCTGGGATTGGCCTGCCTTGGCCCAGGTGATGAACCGCCATTGTGCTTTCAGGCCCTGTTGGTTATTTGGGGGTCAGGGAACTTGGGCTCTGTTCAAGCAGTGAGGTCATGGTCCACCACATTTTATATCCATAGATAACCCCGAAGGAGGTGGACAAAGCCTCAAGTGGGGTGTGGCTTTAGTCCATGAGACCCCCCTACACCTGGAAAGTGTGTATTGCCCAGAAAATTGGATGTTGGCCTTGAAAAGGAGTCAAAGCCAAACCCAAATGTAGATTAAAAGTATGCCTTTTCAAATTATTGCACTTTCGACGTGTATCAACGGTCGGGGGAAAACTAATTTTGAAGCACTTAGGAGCTATATCAAATGTGTAGATGGGTAGGTAAGTGCTGGAGCTGACCAGTAGTAAATACAGCTTGACAAGTACAGTAAAGGAGGTGGTGTGGGAGGAAGGGGGACCTAGGCAATTAATTGGCTTGTCACTGTCAACATCTCAATACGATTTTTTAAAATTCGTTTGAGACAGGGTCTCACTTTGTAGTACTGGCTGACCTAAGTCCTGGGGTCAAAGCTAGGGGCAGTGCCTCCCCCACTGAATCATCAAGCGAGCTGAACCTGTTTAGAATCCAAGAACGGTTTGAATGAACCGCAGCTGCTGGGTGTAGCGTGCCGCACTAGTAATACCTCTGCCAGGCCACCAGAGGGAGATTCCCCACTCCGGCCCATGTAGAAATGGCTATAAGGTCAGGAGTCCATTAAAGATTGTCCGTTAAGCTACCCAGCGATTCCGGTTAGTTCTGAAAAGAGGCTTTGGTATTCACTGACGGGCCCTGAGGGTGGACAAAACCTCTGTAGCTGGCAGCCTTGTGGCCGTCCCTGCATTGCTGAGTGCGGAGCTAGACACTGTCAGCTCCGCGGCTCAGGGACCTCCGCGCTGGAGGGGCAGAACCGCAGCAACACCTGAGTCACCAAAGCCCTAAGCGCGTTGGGAGGTTGGGCAGGCTGTAAGGGAGCAAGGTTCTCGTGGTCCACGTAGGCGGAGACAAAGGCAGGAAGCAGACCATCAGAACAAACGGCTTACAGCATTAACTCTCGGGCTCTGACAAACGGTCGGACCCTCGGGCACGCAAGGTAACCCGAAAGCCCCATTGGCTGCTCTGTGGAGACTTGTCCAATCAGAAGAGCTCAGGAAGTCACCTCATTTGCATATGACCAGAATTCTATGAGAGTGATGTTTTCCAGGCATTTATCTTCTTCCTTCCCTCGGAGATCCTTGCTTTTCCTCTTTGGGGACAGCTGTCCACAGAGGAGGAGTGCCCCTGGCCTCATGACACGTACTAATAAGATTTAGGAGTGTATATAACGGGCAGGGTGGGGAGCCGACCTGTATTTAGGAAAGGTAAAGCAGGCCTTAGCAATGGATGGGAGGCAAGACCCTTGATGATTGACTGAGCATGGCATTGACCTTCGGTCTGTAATCAGAGGCTACCATACACCCAGGAACCTCTTCCTCTGGCCGGAAAACGGAGACAGCCTCTTTGCACTTTCAGCTTGGTGGGGACCACGAGTTCAAAGTGAAACAACCCAGGGCAGCGTATCCTGAGATTTGCTCATGTCCTTTCAGGTTGTAGGACTGAGGCCAAGGAATGGAATTTCAGAACCCAGTCATCAGAATACCATTTATGAACGGAACCACAGGGACTCAGGTGCTGCCTGTGCAAAGGGGGGAAACAAATACTTATCCTGCTGCAACCCCACAGCTCATGCCCGATCCTTGGGGCAGCCTGTCCAAGCATCCCTTGCAGCTATTACAGCACATGTGTGCCTGCCCTTGCTTGCGCCCCACAAGCCCCCCAAATGCAATCTTGCTAAAAAACCAGACTACTTGTGTTGTGAGTTTAATCCTGGTTGGCTTGTGTGCTGTATCAATGGTGGTGTTTCAGCTACTATTTTTGCTTCTAAAGCCAGTACAGCCTTGTTTGTCTCCTAGAAATTCCTTAACAGTACACATTTTCATGAATGACAGTTAAACAGAGAATCTTTGTTTCAGCTCAATTATCTATCTCCAAGTCAAAATTCTCTTATGGAAATAAAGCACCTCATGTGGACATCAAGTGGCACAGAGCTCATGAAAGAGTCCCTTTCCCAGGACTTTTAGCTATCTTCTGGTTTTTCGGGGGCCTTTGCTTGAGAAAATGAGGTGGATGTGAGAATGGCCTTTGAACTGAGCTCCCTGTGGACAGGTGCAGCCAGCCCTCACTTAACTATGGTGATGAGGGCAGACCTTAGAGCCACAGCCACTTTTCACTGGGGAAGAAATGCCTGAGGTTTCACCCAGAACCTCACAAGAAGTCCCCAAAGGGAGTCAAGAATTTCAGCTGCAGTCTGCAGGGGGTTGCTGCCAGAGAAGCCCTGGATCAAGGCCCAACTAAATGACTTGCATGTTGGAATACAGTTGGCCTGTTCATGGGCTCCACATCTGTGGATTCAATTAGAGAGAGAAAAAAAAAAATACCAGAAACACACACACACACATACATGTCCCTTATCTAAAGCATATCCTATACTTTTGACCTCACCATTTCCCCCAAACTATATAAACTAGTTCATAGTATGGGTTCTATTAGACATTAGAAGTAATCTAAAGGTGGTTTATAGAACACTAGATGTTGTACGCAGGTTAGATGAGGACTCGCACAGGTACCTGAGCACCGCCCCGTGGACAGGCACTGAGGACACGTCCTCTTTATTAATCCACTGTATTGGCCTGTTTTCTAGTATGCACACTACTTGTAAGGCTCTTCACCAACTCTACTCAGCATGATAGTACTACTGCAGAAAAACCAAGCAAGGTCTGTCTGAAGTCGGCCTTAATCCTGGCTGTTTTTCCATATGGGGAAGGCCCTAGCAAAAAAAAAAAAAAAATACCTGCTGCTCCTCCCTGCTTTTGGTATATGGGGTGGGGGAATTCACAAGATTTTTCCAAGTAGCCACTAAACTCATGACAATCACCCTGCCTCAGTTTCCTGGGTGTGGCTTGCTTGCTTTCTTTCTTTTTGAGACAGGGTCTCACTATATAGCCTTGCCTGGCCTGGAACTTTAGCTAGGCAGACCAGGCTGGCCTCAAACTCACAGTTTCAGTCTGCCTCTGCCTCCCAAGTGCTGGGATTAAAGGGATGTCCCACCATGCTCAATATTTTTTGAAAGTTGGTATTCTCTTCATTCCCCACATCCCAATCTTTTTCCATTTCCAATCCCATAGGCAACCGGTCCTTCGGATTCCATGATGCCTGCCTGACATGGTCTCTCAGAATATCCAACCTGTAGCCAATGGATTAGGTGCAGACAAAGGATATCTATCAAAACAATGCAGCATACCACCCACTGTACTTACCTTTGTAGACAAATGTCAGAAGGATGGACACATCTGTATAGACCATGTGTATACTTCAATCTGGCTGGTTTTCATTTACCATGGTACCTTGAAGCCCCTCATGTAAAACCTATCCAGTTCATCACATTTCATGGGCTCTACCCTCCATGATCTTCCACCTCCCTAGCAAAGGAACTATGGTGGCCTGTCTTGTAACAATGTGGTAAGCAGAGTATACACTACCTTGAAGACCTGGGAAGGAATGTCCTTGGGTCACTGTGCCTCTAAGTCTCAAACTCCTGAGAGCTGACACTGAGCCAGCAGTAAAGATGGGGAGTAGAGTGTGGGTGTCTTTGGGAGTCTGACCTTGGCTTCTGCTGTGTCACTGTGAAATCTCCTCCAATGGTAGCATTAGGAAGGTGAGACCTTGGGAGATGATTGGTAAAAAGGGTGGAGCCTCACAAATAGGAGAAGTGTTCTATAAGGTCCTAGAGACCTTTTTGTTGTTTTTTGAGACAGGGTTTCTCTGTGTAGTCCTGGCTGTCCTAGAACACTCTCTGCAGACCAGGCTGGCCTCGAATTCAGAGATCCACCTCCTAGAGATCTTTTGTTCTTTCTTCCCTGTGAAAACACAAGACATCTATGAACTAGGAAGTAGGCCTCACTAGATACGGATTCTGCCACCAAACCTGACTCAACTCCATCAATGGCGCGATGGGGAAAGACGACAAAGCTGGCCAGTGCAGGAGGGACCCAGAGGACTGGTGGATCCCCCTCCAGGGAGAAGGGGCCAGTGAAGGATCTGGTGGGTCCTGGTGCTGAGGTGCTCAGAGGTTCAAATTCTAGAGTGGACCAGGGTTATGGTGGGCATGGGGAAGTGTCCTATGTGGCAGTCACTTCGGGTGCTGTTGATAGTATGTGTGGATTGCAGGTTTTCCGGCAAGCAGAGCTATGATGCAAAGGAGGCTTTCTCAACTTAAGACTGCACTTCACATGTCCAGTTGGTCTGCTGGGAGTCACAGGGACAGGAAAGAGGGAGTCTCTGGGGCATGTCCATCGGGGTTGTAGACAAGGTCATATGGTTTTCTAGACCAATGCTAAAATCTGAGGGATGAACCTCACTTGTTTCTGAATACAAGTGGCCAGTCCGATTGCCTGGCATTCTCTACACCTGCCATTCAACTAGTCTAGTTTCCATTTTTGGCCCCAACAGAGGTCAGACAGGCTCAGGGCTACTGCCCTCACTGCCACCTGCACCTGTTCTTGCCTTCCTGTTCTTCCCTGGCACTCAGGCGAAGGGAAGCTCCTCTGCCTGCAGGGAAGGCCAATCCTGGGCATCCAGTCACCCTGAATATGAATGTGACAAGTCTGTTACCTTCCAGCCCTGGGTGCATCTGCTCACCTGGCTGGCCCTCCGCAGGACCCTGTCAGGTGGGCTAAGCCAGAGTCCCCTCGGCAGGGCTCCTCTTGGCCCTACTTCCTGGGTGTAACTCCCACAGTCAACACGAGCTTTAGGATGACACCTGCCTCTCTCCCCGACTGTCTCAGCGACCGTCTGCTTATCCCGCTTTCACAAGGATCAAAGGCCCTGGACCCAGGTCAAGAGCAGGGGTCGCAGCTATGTGGACAGATTAGGAGGTAGAGTCAGAGGCTGGAGCAAACCACTTTATTCAGCACTGAGAACCCAGCCCACCTGGGAGTCAAGCTGGAGCCAGTCACTACACCCAAGGCCAGGGCCTTCTGAGGACAAACACTGCTCCCCCAAACCTACATGGGTCTGAATCTTTGGCCCCGGACCTGTGTCTGTCCACTCTGCTGGGTTGTGTTTCTTGAACTAGTTATCTACATACACAATGCTGCAGGCAACCACGCTACCGCTACGCCACAAGTTTTGTCAAATTAACCTACCGGAGAAGATATGAGGTGAGAAAAGCCAAAACTACAGCGAAGGGAAGCACCAGGTGGCCTGGAGATGCCACCCCTGCTGCTCTTCTGTGGGGAAGAGGGTCCTTCCGTGAGAGCGGGTAACAGTAGGGAGCACTTTGGGGATACCAGTGACACTCAAGGGGCACAGAGCAGAAGGCAGCTCCCAGGGTCCGGCCCAGCAAGACCCAAAGGGAGGGAGCGGGCCTCTGCAGGGTGGAGAATGCTTCACCTTTCTTCCCCAAGAGTAGGGTCTCAGCCACACCCCAGGGCCTCCTGCATCTCTATTCCCTGGCACTAATACAGGCTGACTGTAACTGGTATGCCCGAGAGCCTTGCTGAGGGATGTCTGGGGAGCCAACCCTGCCATGGGCACCAATGGGGAAGGGGCAAGGTGTGGTTCCAGGATACTGGAGGAACATCGCCACACTAGGCCCCGAGCCATGGCGGAACAAGAAGGGGCTTCAGAGCTGCCCAGTGGTCTGACAGGGTTGGGACACACGGAGGGGAATCCAGGACTGGTCTCTACTAGCAACAGGTAAGAGCCTGAGCACATTCAAACCCCAAAGAAAACTAAAAACACAGCTGAGAAACGGAACTACGTGGACGACCAAAAGCGAGGCACTGCTGACGCTTCACCCCGGCCAACGTGCTGTCGGTGTTGACGGAGATGGGGCCTGTCCAGGACGAAGTGGTGCCAGGCAGAGGTCTCAGAGATGTAGGTAGGGGTGCTGCTGGCCAGCTGTGGAAGGTGGTTCCTTCTGCCTCATGCTCCAGGGGGCCAGCCTGCCGCTAAGCATCATCACTGCAGGGAAAGAGAAAGAGACAAAAGGAAAAGGCAGTGAAACAGAGAAAATGAAGGGAGACACAGAGATAAAGATGACAATGAGCCTGAGAAATACACAGAAAGAGACAGAATAGGCAGTGAGACAGACAGCTGCTCTCCTGAGCACAACACTTCCAGAACCAAGGTAACTTGACAACTCACTGAAATCCATCTTTGGACACAGGTCCAAAGCCTGTGTCTCCAAGACTGTATAGCACCCATCACCACCAGGACTGGATAGCCCCTAACAGCTACCTCAGCTACATGTGGCTGCTGAAGGCCACATTACAAGCCCAGGCTCAGACTGCCAAGCGGGCTGCCTCAGGCCTCAGGTGTTGGCCCAACCCCTGGGGCAGAGATGAGGATGGGAGAAGACAGAGGGGGCGTCCTGGCTGCTCTGCCCAGGAGTTTGAGGGGTGAAAACATCCCTCCCACGTGAGACCCAGGGTCACCTCATCTCTCCCTCAGCTCTAAGTTCCTTCCTACCACTTCCCTGACATTCAGACCTAGGCCACAGCCAGGGCAAGGCAGGCTCCCGGCCCCAACCTTGCTGTTGGGTGATCTCCCTTCACTGGGGCTCTGAGCAGGCCAGAGATGTGACGTGGAGACACGCTCACTCCCCACCGGTGGTACCTGCAGAAGCATGCTAAGGCCCAGGTTCCGGTGCTTCTTCTCCAGCTCCGACACAGCCTGCAGTAGGGACCGGAAGCGTTCTGCCGGATCAGCCTGCTCATCATCCTCAGAAACACCCTCATCCTTCTCAGCCTCCTGCAGAAAGTGTTCCTCCTCTTCCACGAAGAAGGCCCGAAGCTTCTTGTAGTCAGTCAGGGCCTTCTTTCTTCGGTCCATGACATGCCCCTGCAGGGGGAGTGGGAGAAGGGACAACAGTCCACCTTAGCCCACACCCACCGCTACTGTGTCCAAAGAAAGAGAGCCCTCATCTACTCTGAAAGAAACTAAGAAATATGACACCTCAGAATATATTAGCTGGCTCTTCTGAATTAAACCTACTTAAAAAAAAAAAATCAAAGGTGAGAGAAGATTCTCTTGCATTGTTTTCCTAAGCAAGAAGTGATATCTCCACATGAAAGATGCCCTGTGGACCCTCATGGTGGTGTTAGCTTGGTTCTAATGTAAGGTGGCGTTGACAGGACCTTTAAGAGGTGGGGAATGAAGCCCAGCAGTAGCAGCACACACATGCCTTTAATCCCAACACTCAGGAGACAGAGGCAGGTGATCTCCGTGAGTTCGAGGCTGGCCTGGTCTACTGAGCGAGTTCCAGGTCACTGACAGGTGTGCCCTCTGAAAAGACTGATGCTGGTCTCACAGGCTACCAGCTGGTTCCCAAGGCAGCTGTTACAGAGAGCGCAATCCTGGGTCCACACACTCCCACCATGAGACCCCACTAGAGACAGGCAAACAGAGCCTTTTAATCTCTGATGTTCAGCCTCTAGAACCAATAACTTGCCTTCTTTACACAGTACTCAGTACTCAAGTCTTAGATAATTGTGTTGCAGCAACAGAAAAAGGCTAACCCAACTCCCTGTACAAAGCCAAAGGAATGGCATTCTTATCAAGGCTGGAAGATGCTGCATGGACCTTGTTAAAAGAATTCTTTCATGTCTCCCAAATTAATCACCTGTCCACAACCTGCCATTCTCCGTCCAAGTCAATGTATTTGTTAGATATAACTGCTTCTCAGAGCTGTTTCCTCATGAGGCCTCTCATACCACTTGAACTTCTATTAAGGCAACCTTCTGTCTCCCTGCAGGAAATGCATTCCCAAGACACCTAAGTGTACAGATGCTCAAGTCCCTTTTACAAAATGGCCTAGCACTGCCATAAGCTATCTGCATCCTTCCACATGCTGCAGGTCATCTCCAGCTGACACAATCTACCTAACACAGCGTAAATACTTCTTAAAGAGTGTAGCGGGGATTCATCCCACCAATTAGCCTTGAGGTATAAGCTGGATCCACTTGCTCCCGGGCAGAATGGACAGTGGCTGTATTCCTGAGTGTATCTTCCCCTTTATTATCTTAATGAATCCTTGTTACTCCCTTAAACAGACTCTGTGGATTTCGCTTAAGAGTTTCTCTCCTATACTGTGACTAGAAGGAAGCTTATGTATTAAGTACACACATACAACAACTACAGGCCTACGGTCTATTTATGGTGCTTGCTTTGTGTGATTATATTCAGAGCCTCTTACATGCTGGACAAGCATTCCACCAATCAGCAACATCCCCATTTCCAATCAGAAGTCTGTTAAGTCCTTGGACACAGAACCCACATATACACTGCTCAGCTTATGTGAAGACCCCACTCACAGCTTCCCAAAGGTGAACTCGGGGACCAAAGCCCTGTCAGAATGCACAGTGACCTTCCACCAGCCACTTTCCCTACTGGCCTCTGGTGAATCCGAGAGCAAAACATCCATCCTGCCACCCCCAGCCACTCTTCAACCAGCCTAACGTAGATAACAGAACTAAAACAGACACTCCAAGTCAGATCTTCATCCTGGCTCTGAACCACACAACACGGGCGATAGCCATGTTCCTAAGGGAAGAATGCTTTCGCTGAAAAGGATGTAAACACCAGCCAGATAACTGCTGTCTGGACAAGCTCCTCCCTCTGACTAACAGGATCCTCATCTTCGTATTAAAAGCCTCTATGTGCTAGAACTTGTCCTTGGAATGACTGTGGGCTCCTAGTAAGCTGGACATCCTCAAAGCCTTCCAGTTTTGGGGAGGGGTAGAGCAGGTGGCTTCAGCCTTCAGCACAGGCCATCTGAGAGCATCAGGGCTTCTGTAGTCTACAAAAACACTTTGGTTTTATATTCTTAAAAAAATAGGAGGGTGGAAACTGATGAACTTTAATATCTAGAAGGAAAAGTCAGCAGAGTTTAAATCAATGTGTGGTTTTGTTGACAAGTAACCTTAAAAAACTGTAACAAGATGTCACCTTGGTGTTTAATGCCATGGAAGGTATGAGATGAAGGCAAGCTGCTAAGTACCAACTTTTTGTGTCCCCTCAAATCCCTGTGCTGAAACCTCCAGGTAATGGTGTTAAAAGTAGTGGGCCATGCCAGGCGGTGATGGTGCACGCCTTTAATCTCAGCACTCGGGAGGCAGAGCCAGGCAGATCTCTGCGAGTTCGAGGCCAGCCTGGTCTACAGAGCAAGATCCAGGACAGGCACCAAAACTACACAGAGAAACCCTGTCTTGAAAAAAACCAAAAGTAGTCCGCCTTTGGGAAGTAGTTAGTCCTACCAGAGGAGATGGGATTGGTGCCCTAGCCCCAGAGAGCTCCTATCCCCCGTCTATGTGATGATACACTGATAAAGGCTACCAGAAAGTAGCCCTGATCAGATATGGACTTGCCATGGCTTGCCTGTGGACTTCCAGCCTCCAGAGCAATAATGTCTGTGGTTTTATATGGCAGCCAGAAAACAGCAAGTTCTACTGGGGTTGGTCAGAATCAAGAGTACTACAGAGTGTCCTGTGTAGAAAAGGGAGCTCAAGCTTACAGAACTTCATGAGAAGGTAAAGCATGAGAAGGAAAGAAGATCCCTACTGACTTCTGACTAGACTGTGTCCCATGACAGTACCCTGGCATTCATTAAGTCCACACAGAGACCCCTCCTCCAGCCAGCCAAACAGCAGCTCAGTTTGGTTGTCCTGCTGGTTCCCCATATCCAGGAGACCCCACTTGCCTTCCACACAGCAGCCGCTGATTCTGCCTGACCATGCAGGTCCCGGGCATCATTTAAGTCCTTCCTCATGATTTCCACGGACCCCTTGTTCTCCTGGGAAAGAAAAGCTGGTTACAGAATGGGAAGAAGGATTTGGATACCCAGATCAGCAGTCCAGCCTCTGGCTGCTGCAACTTGTTTGTCTTTTAAAAGTGGGGGTCTCTTGTGCTTCCCACTTTGTCAGAACTAGGTACTCAGCGGACAGTTCTAGGTTTGCTGTGTGATTGCATGTTTTTAAATACTGGTTCAGACAACGGCTTTCCTCTGACTCCTCCACGTCCTGCTTGGTCTCTGTGGAGATTGCTGTCTTAGGAAGGGGGAAACAAGCCGCTGGACAAACCCTGGCAGCATGTTCTGGCAGAGCATCCGGGTTAGGACCCCGATGTAACCACTGGCTTCCACCCCAACAGTGTTCACTAATAGCGACTAAATCCTATTCTGGAGCTCATGGTGCATCATTCCAGAACATAAGGCTAACAGCAGCACCCTCAAACACACTAAGCTAATGGTTTCTCCTGCGGGGCAGAGACCAACCAGGCATCACTCACTGCCTTCCTACCTGGCCTCTCAGAAATAGACACCCTGCCCCTCTCTGGGCCTGGGAATGATACTCAAGACCCCTGGACCCTGGCTTTGCCCGGAATGTAATGGGCAGTTTCTACCCAATTGCAAATGTCACATGCAATGAACCAAGGGAGCACAGCAGAGAAGGTTCCAGAATGAGATAGACAGGCAGTCCCTCAGAGGGCTGCAAGGGATGGGTAACTGGCAGACAGAAGCCCACACTCAGGTCTCCACCAGCAAGTAGATGGGTGGGGCTTGCCTCAATGAGGTCACAGCCGGATAGGAGGAGGAAGAGGCCTTAGGGAATGGATCTGAAAGGATATGGGGGGAAAAATGACAGTCTAAGGGCGGTATAGAGATAAGGAACAAGTAGGCCAGAGAACTGGGATGAAAGGGGACAAAAGAGCATGCTCTAGAGATGAGAGATCGAGGATCAGAGCGGGGGTCCGGGAGATGGTTAACACAAATCGGGGAGGACCGAACTCACGGACTCCACGATTCAAGAACATGGCAGGAACCCGCGGGGTAGGGAGGGTGCAGGGCTGGAGGGCACCGCGGAGACTCAGGGTGGGGAGGATTCTGGGCACCCATGGGATGCGGCAGAGGGAAGAGGAGGTCAGCGCCCCGATGGAGAGACTGACTCCAGGTGAGTAAGGCACAAAGGTGAGTGGTGTGCGGGGCCGCCATGCGCACCTTGCCGCGCAGCGCCTTCCTCCAGCGCGGCTCCCATTCGGGCGGCTCCGGGCCCGCGGCCATGCGGCAGGCGGAGCATAGCGGATCTCCGTCGGCACGGCACAGCAGCTGTAGCGCGGCCTCGCTGGCAGGGCCGTCGCGGGCCGGCGCCGCGGCCGCCTCCTCGAGTGCCAGGAGGCGGCGACTGAGTGGAGGGCGGCCGGGTTCTACGGCGCGCTGCCAGCAGTCGTCCGCACACTCGGGGCACGGGAAGGGCCCGTCCTCCTCGGCCCAGAAGCGCACCACGCACGCCCGGCAGAAACGGTGGCCGCAGTCGGCGCGCACCGGCTCGCGGGGCGCGCGCTGGCACAAGGCGCAGACGGCCTCAGCGGGGCCCGCGGGGAGCGCCAGGGCTGCGGGTGGCGGCGCCGGCGGAGAGGGCGCAGAAGAGCCGGGAATCGGCCGGAGAGCGAGGCCGACAAACCTCAGCCCGACGACGCAGAACCGGACTGCGCCAACGCCGGGCACGCGCGCGCGCACGGGGCGGGGTTCGGGCTGCCGTGCGCTCTGACGTCCAGGTCCTGGCAGCTGCGCGCTCCTCCATCCAGGTCCTGGCAGCTGCGAGCTCCTCCATCCAGGTCCTGGCAGCTGTACTCTCTTCATTCAGGTCCTGGCAGCTGTACTCTCTCCATTCAGGTCCTCGTAGTCGCGCGTCGCCCCGCCCAGGTCGGAGCAGCTGCGCACTCATCCACCCTGGTTCTGGTGGCTGCTCACCTCTTTGTCCTGTTGGTGTCAGTCGTGGGCTCCGAACCCAAATCCTGACAGCGATGCTCTCTGTGTCCTATAAGGTTACTCACACTCATACTCCAGGGTGCCGCCGCAATATCATAGATAGTTGCTCGTCTCCCATAGATAACTCGGGAGGTGGTCTGTCAGGGGAGACTTTGCATCTCCTGAAATCCAGGGTGAATGAAAGTTTAGGGTGACTTATCTCTATACCTTCAACCCAGAAGCAGGATAAGACAGGTCAGGTAGACAGAAACTCCTAAAATGATTAGCATGCCTGTGTAGTCAAGCAGGCGTCTGACCAAACTACAGAAGATAGCGACATAAAGTGGAGGTGGAAATGCCAGGTGCTTTTACCTTGTGGGCCCAAATGAGGAGTCAGTGCTCCTAAAGCATAAACAGCTTCTAAGTGCCTCATGTATATCCACGACCCAACCAATACCACCACCCCACCACCACCCCGTCTCCAGAACTGTTTTCATCTGCCAAATCTGAAAGACCATCCCCACCATTCTCCTTCCCATATTTGACTTTTCCTATCATTGATATGTCATAAACTGGAACCATTTAGAATTGTTCTTTTATTGTTTTACTTGCATAAGGAATTCTCTTTTTAATTCAAATGTTATTTAGCAATATATGATTTGGTCACCAAATTAGTAAATTTGCTGTGGAAAGTTGTAATCTTACTGGGGGTGGGGGAGCGTTGTGGAGAATAGAATCTCAGTGGTATAACTGAATTTTGTGGGATTGGTTTCTTAAGTTCTTGGTGGCTACAGTTCTAAAAATCTCAAGGCATTAAATGTGTTGCTCATCTTCTCACTATCTCCACTCCAGTTAGAATCAATTTATCAGTGTCCTGTAGGGAATCTAGGTCCCTGTTGACTTGCCCATTGTCATGTGAATTTTGACTAGTCATTTAGTGATGTATATGATATATATATATATATATATATATATATATATATATATATATGCCAGTTTTATAACATAAAACAAGTTGTGCCTCTTGGGGGACCTCAACTTGTTTCATTTGCAAGCTTAAGTGAAACTTGAGCTGTTTCTTGTAAATGTCTTAATAGAAGAAAACGAAATTTAAGCTCCGCAGAGTGGCAAGGCTGGGAATAGGGTTTTGAATCTCTCGCAGATGATAGTCTTAGGAATTACTGAGATGCAAACTCAGGCATCAAATATTACTGTTGCTTATTGTTAATGTCTTGTTAATACAGGTTCAGCATCCAGAGAATCAAAATCTGAAACTATTAAGACTGCTAACATGATGTCACAGGTGGGAAAAATTTCCCATCGTGAGATCCATTCTGAACTGTCTACGCTGTACAAAAATACTATCAAGGAGAAAATTAGTTCTTAAAAGCGTGAGTTACTGGTGAGGCTGCCCCATATACTGGACCCTTTCACATGTGGACAGTTCCCTTTCCACTTTCCTATTATATTGTAACACAGTTCAGAGGTCCTTGTCAGGACGTGGGCATCTTTCAGTCACCACATCATGAACCAAATAAATGTCTTTATTTATGTTACTCGGACTCAGAAATTTTATTATAACAGTCCAACATGATCTGAAAAATGAAGATATGGGAAGATACTCAAATCCAGTGTTCATCTGAAAAATGTAGAATTAAGCAACAGCGTCACACACAAAGTGTCACATTATACTTAGCATTAGATAATGGAATGCCCACTCAGTGCCAGGGACCTGGGATGGCCATTTTGGAGCCACTCCTGCAATACAGATCAAGCCAAACAGAGACACCTTTAATCCCATGAACTTTATGTCTAGGTAGCCAAAAGAACTCTTCCTTTTTTTTTTTTTTTTTTTTTTTTTTTTTTGGTTTTTCAAGACAGAGTTTCTCTGTGTAGTTTTGCCAAAAGAACTCTTCCTAATGATTGCATTCTTACCAGCGTCCAAAGGGGCATGTGGCAGCATGTTAGAAGGCAAGAGTACATCCATAGGAAAGTGCAGAGGGGAAATACAAGGTCACATACCACAAAAACAAGCCTTGGACAATGCCAAAATATGGACAGTGTATAGTGAAAAAAGAAGAAATTGAGCCGGGCGGTGGTGGCGCACGCCTTTAATCCCAGCACTCAGGAGGCAGAGCCAGGTGGATCTCTGAGTTCGAGCCCAGCCTGGGCTACCAAGTGAGTCCCAGGAAAGGCGCAAAGCTACACAGAGAAACCCTGTCTCGAAAAACCAAAAGAAGAAGAAGAAGAAGAAGAAGAAGAAGAAGAAGAAGAAGAAGAAGAAGAAGAAGAAGAAGAAGAAGAAGAAGAAATTGAATGGTATATGTACTGTTCAGGGTTCCCTAGAGAAACACAACAAATAAAGTGACAGAGAGAGAGAGAGAGAGAGAGAGAGAGAGAGAGAGAGAGAGAGAGAGAGAGAGAGAGAGAGGAGAGAGAGAGGATTTATTAGTGCAGCTTACAGGTTATGGTCCAACTAGTCCAACAATGGCTGTCTCCTGATGGAAAGTCCAAGAATCTAGTAACTGTTCAGTCCACCAGGTTGGATGCCTCAGCTGGTCTTTAGTATATGCCAGAATCCTGAACAAGTAAGTTCTAATACCACTAAAGAAATGAACTTAGCAGTAAGAGTGAGAACGAGCAGGCAAAGAGCAAGCGCTTCCTTCTTCTGTGGTCTTTATATAGGCTGCCCGCAGAAGATGTGGGCCAGATTTAAGGTGGATCTTCTCACCTCAAAAGATCTGGATTTAGGGTGGTTTTCCCAGCTCAAATGATTCAGTCAAGAAAAAAAATCCCTCATAGGTGTACCCAGCCCCCTTGTGTTTTAGTTAATTCCAGATGTAGTCAAATCGACAACCAAGAACAGCCATCACAGCATGTACATGGAATTTATGTAATCCAACAATGCTCAATGCTCACACAGAACAGCAGTGAGTTTTGCAGGAATGCACTCCAAAGAATATTATATAAGCAGGTGTAGTCAGTTATCCACAACTTAGGAGTCTTCTTCAGATTGAGATTGAAAATATATTGTAAATGTGATGTTGCCATTTGTGTGTACTAAACACTACTATGCAGCCATATCTGTACTAAATCTATACAGTCCTGTTCATTTCCTAAACAATAGAACAAATATTCACACAGTAATCATATCCTATTTAGTATCATGTCATCTAGAAAAAAATTAAATTAAATAGAAGTATCCATGTAAATATTATAATGTTTTAGCTGACTATAGTGGTACATGCTTTTAATCACAGCACTCAGGAGTCATGGCAGGCAGAGCTCTGTGAGTTTCAGGCCAATTTTATCTACACAGTAAGTTCCAGGCCAGCCAGAGCTACATAATGAGACCAAAACTCTGTGTGTGTGTGTGTGTGTGTGTGTGTGTGTGTGTGTGTGTGTGTGTGTGTGAAACAGAGATTTTTGTCTGAGGGATTTGGGTGTCCTTAAATGTTGTTATCCCTGTAGGTTTAAAGCCAACCTCTTCAACAGATATGACATGTATGCATATATATAAATTTGAATTTTTTTTCTTCAAATTAAAAAATCTAATTGGGGATCAGCAAGATGGCTCAGTGGGTAAAAGTTCTTGCTGTGCAAGCCTGGAGACCTGAGGTTGATCTCTGGAACCCAGGTAAAGGTGGAAGGAAAAAATTAACTCCACAATGCAGTCCTCTGACCCTCACACAAGCACTATGGCATGGATGCCCACACACATCTCATACACACACACACACACACACACACACACACACACACACTAATTAATAATAATAAATTTTATAAGATAAAATTTAAAAATTAGTTGTATTAGAGCACATCTATATTCATCTAATTGACCATGGCCATATCCAACATGGTTCTCAAGTTGTTACTGAGGTCTGATCCTTAAACTCGGGGCCTTATGCATCCTAGACAATGACTTTGCCTATCTATAATCCCGGCACTTGGGAAATGAAGGCAAGAAAATTGTGAGTTCAAGGCCAATTTGAGCTACATAGCAAAACCCTGGCTTAAAAAGAAAAACCAGGGCTGGAGAGATGGTTCAGAGGTTAAGAGCACTGGCTGTTCTTCCAGAGGTCCTGAGTTCAATTCCCAGCAACCACATGGTGGCTCACAACTATCTGTAATGAGATCTGGTGCCCTCTCCCCAGGCATACATGAAGGCAGGATGTTATATACATAATAAATAAATAAATCTCTTTAAAAAGAAAAGAAAAAAAACGAAACCAAGCAAAAACAACAAAAACATGGCAGCAATGGAAAGCAATGCGGAAGGAGATGTGGGAAGAGCTACACTGTAACCTGAAAGTTGGGACAGCACATAGGCGTCCTGGACACTGCCTACATGTGGCATCCTGGAAACCCAGGCTGGCACACAGGCATGGCCAAGGTGTGGCTGGAAGAGCACTCTTCCGATGCCATGCATGTTACACGGGGAAAAGTATACAGCAAAGCGGAGGGTTAAGCCTGAAGATCAGTTGTCCTTTCCGAATCTTCAGTTCTGGGGATCAAATGAAGGCCTTGCGTACACCAGGGCCAGCTGTCCACCATTTAAATACACCCCCAGCCTATGAGCTGCCTTTTGGATTTGATTCTAGGGATAAACATTAAAAAATAGTTTATCCTTTTGACTTTAAAATTGCAGCAACTCACTTGAGAAGCCCACACTCACTCGAGGGTGTAGGTTACTGTCCTTTACTTAAGCCTCTCTCCCTTTTTAAACTGTTTAAATTTTAAAATACTTACTTTTATTGTATGTAGTTTGAATATTTTGCCTGCCAGATGCATGCACACCACGTGAGTACATAGTGCCCAAAAAGGCCAGAAGAGGACTTCAGAACTAGACTTACAGACAGATGTGAGCAGCCATGTGAATGCTGAGAACTGACCTCAGGTCCCCTGCAGCAAATTCAAGTGCTCTTAACCACTGAGCCATCTCTTCAGCATCCTCTCTCCTCTCTGGATGCCTGTGCTTAAGCCTATCCTAAAACCTTTTCTTTAAAGAAGATTGTGTTTATATTTATGTGTGTGTGTATGTATGTATGTATGTATGTATGTATGTATGTGTGTGTATGTCTATACATGTCTGTGGGTACCTGTGGAGGTCGAGAAGGACATTGAAGGCTATGGAATCAGAGCTGCAGGAGGCTGTGTGCCATTCAACACGGGTGCTGAAAATCCAGCACTGATCCTCTGCGAGAGTAGCTCAAGTGCTGAGCCATCTCTCCAGCCCCAAACCTGTTAATAAAATACAATGCTGCTTCAAAGAAAATTGCTTCAAACCAGTTACTTAATAACTACTACCTTTTCAATATGTTAGATGTAAAAACAAATGTTTCAGATGTTTAAAATTCATCTGAATCCTAAAATCTAACTATACCTGTGATGTTTACAAATATAAACCAACAACAACAACAATAACAAACATAATATTAATAATAATAATGTGTTTGAATTACTCTCTATCTTTCTGAAACAATTCCCTCAAACTGACTGAAGCAAACTGGGGTTTTGTTTATAGAGCTCTGGATAGATGAATGATATGAAACTGAAAATGAATGGACTATAGGGTTCTGAAGTAAATGAGAGATTAACTACCAAGAGGCTAGATATAGAGCCCTGATGTTAATGATTAACAGGACACTTTAGTGAAGGGATAGAGCCGGGTGGTGGTGGTGCACGCCTTTAATCCAGCATTTGGTAGGCAGAGCCAGGCGGATCTCTGTGTGTTGAGGCCAGCCTGGGCTACCAAGTGAGTTCTAGGAAAGGCGCAAAGCTACACAGAGAAACGCTGTCTCAAAAAAAACAAAAGAATAATATTTGGAAAGAGCAGAGTATCACGAAGGTAACACATGTCATTGTAAACAAGGGGACTAGGGCAAGTAAGTTTTGAAAAAAGAGAAGAGGAAGATCACATCAGATATTCCAAAACAAAATTCTTGGGCCATGAGGACAGTTGTGCGCAGTAACCCCTGTAGTATTCTCTGTGAATGGCGGCAGTACCCTCTGTACAGGGCTGTACTCCTGATAGAGCCTCATTGGGCACACCTGCTTCACAATTATAACTTTTGGTTAGGGCTGGACAAAGGCATTGGCTGACTTCCCGGGGAAGATGGGAAGAAATGTCTATTTGCCCCAGTTAAGACACTGTTATATAAAAGAAACAATTCCACCAAGTTCAAATTGGTGAGCCAAGTAAGTTTATTGGAATTACTGACAGGACTTGGGAAGGGGTTACTTATAGGATCATGGGTGAATCAACAATTATATTATCAAGAAGTTCCACCTCAGCATGGATGATAACTCGGGAAAGCTGCATCATGGGAATTCCCACCTCCAGCCAGCCTTCCACTCCCTATATGCTCCAATAGGAACCCCCAAGACCCCCAGGATAAAAAACAGGGATGCAATTATCTCCTTTTCCTGTGAGTGAATATTAACAGCCCCACTACCATTACCATAAACCTAGATGTCATTCATTCTTCGGGTCTTCACACATCTCTGCTCTATGATGACCGGCAGGATGGCACGTCAGGCCTAGAGGAGATCCCTTCACTATAACAAAGAGTGGCTCTATTTTTGCTTCTGACAGCCTTCACAGTGTCGTCGTCGTCGTCGTCGTCGTCGTCGTCGGTCTCCTGCTCTGTTGGCGCCACCATACTTGAATTAAAAAAAAAATAAAATTATCGTTTAAGATAAGGAGACAAAGCCCAATCGAAGAGTAACAAATCCTTGGCTGCAGGATTAGGACGTGGGTGGAGTACTTGGTGCCTTGTGCACAGCGGGGGGGGGGGGGGGGGGGGACTTCTTAGCCGGTGGAGAGAAGTGACTGAGAAATCCCAACACACTACCAGTGCAAAGAGACTGACAGGGAAATATGGAGGCTTCCGGGGCAGGAGGGGGATTGTCGGTTGTTAATCTGCAGCGGTGACCGAATACCATGGGCTGCATCATTTATAGAGAAACACTTATCTGGGTTCCTAAAGCTGGGAAATCCAAAGCTGAGGAGCTGCATCTGGTGACAGCCTCCTTGCTGTGGGGACTCTGCAGAATAAAGGTGTTCTCAGAGCATCATAGGGTGAGACAGAGCCAGCTGTAACAAAAACACCCCAGCGGTAACCCACAAATCCATCGGTCCAAGAGTGGGTTAATCCAGTCCAGAGGCCTGGGGTGATTTCAGTGTGCTGCGGTCAATGCACCCTCCTACCGACACCAGCCGCACAAGCCGAGAGCTGCATTGCCTGCTGCTCCCGCTCCGAAGGCTTGCCTACGCGGTCCTTTATCCCATCCGAACAGGCCAGCTTACCTCCTCCCCTCCTGGTGAGGAATTTGTTCTTTCACGAGCGTTTGTACCTCCATATTTTCTCCCTTGTTCTTGGACACCACAATGATTTCCTTAGATATGTGTGCTCTGGTTGGGAGTCAGGGGAGTAGGGAACCGGGGGCAGGGCAGGCTCTGGTGTTTCCTGGGGAAGGTCGGGGTGTGACCTGCAGCTTGCTTATGGCTGCATCCCTTCCTGATTCTCTCGCTCATCTCCGGGTCCAGCTGCCTTTCCCCATCCCCCACCCCCAGCAGTCCTAATGGGCCACCGTGACTCCTCTGCCCCTCCTCCCGACCCTTCTTTTTGCGCGAACGCCGCCTCTTTTGAGAAAATACATACTCTCATAAATTCCGAGTCGGGGAGAGTACGCAGTCATATCTTCTCTACATACTGCTCGGAAGCCGCTGGTTCACTCCCAGCAGTCCCTAAGACGTTTAACTACTGTGCTTAGGGGGAGAAGCAGGAAATTACTTAAGGGAATTAAGAAGGAAGTGGTCACTCGCAAGGAAGAAAATTTCGCCAGAGCCCCGCGGCTGGGGCAGGTAGACAGGTGCACAAAGGCACCAAATTTAGGGTATGTGCGGCTCTCAGAGCTGGGGATGGTAGCCCGGCTTTTCTCGGACTTATATTGGTTGCGAAGATTTGCCTCAATAGCTCTCACCATCGATCATTAGAGCGGCTGTGGAGAACTGGCCACAGAAGACCCTTCGGCAAACACTGGCGAGAGGAACAGGCCAGCTTACCTCCTCACAACCCCATGCCTCGGTGCGGTCAGCTGAGCCCCTTGGATGCCCAATCGGAGAAAACACCGTCCTTAACTGAAGGACTCTCCAGTGCCCCAGCTGCTGCCGCCACAGAGAGGTCCTGGAGTCAGGGTCCTGGTGGGAAGGAAGGCCTTTGTCCAAAGGATGCCGGCTGGAAACTGCAGAGGACAAAAGATGCCTAAACCCCGTTCCTACTTCAAGCTCGCTACAAACCCCAGAGCCTGCACCTACTTCCTGGAGCTCCGAACTCAAAGGTTCAACCGGGCAGGAAAGCCTGAAAACCTGTCCTCTGTATTCTGCAGACCCCCTTTTTTCCCCTGAGTAAAAGGAGTCTAGATGTCCAGTGCTACTGCTCCTCCAATTATCAGCCTCTTTGGGGGACCCCCTTCCCCTAATGTATGTCACATTGGCCATAATAGTGTATCACTTGTATTAATTGTGGGAATTTTGAAAGAACCCAGTTTTGTTGCTGGGGTGAGAGCTGGGGTAGAAGAGAAGGATGTGTGCTTGTCATCCACAGCGGCACCCAAATCCAGGATGTCAATGTGCTTATGAATGCCAAAGACGTCCTTTCCACATGTGGACTGATGGCCTCCAGGGCCAGGCTCGTGCTTTAGAACCAGTGAAGACAGGGAAAGGAGGTGCAGACAAAAATGAAACCTTTTACCACCCGCGTTTAAAGTGTACCCACGGGACTGCTGGGGGTGGGGTGAGGGAAGGGAGCCGAACAGGAGATGGGCAAGAGAATCAGGAAGGGATGCAGCCTTTAGTGGCTGCTACCGAAGCCATCGCTTCCCAGACAGACTCTCTTTTTCATTGTCTGCTCTTCATTTTCAAAATTACATTTCAATTCACATCCTGAGGTCAGAGGACAAGGTGCTGGACTCCTTCCCCACTTCCACTGTGTGGACCCCAGCATTGGACTCAAGGCTTGACACTTAACCACTGAGCTAACTCTAGTGGCCCTCCTTTCTCTCTCTCTCTCTCTCTCTCTCTCTCTCTCTCTCTCTCTCTCTCTCTCTCTCTCTCTCTCTCGTTCTCTCTTCCACTTCTTTCTCCCTGGTTCTTCTTCCTCCCTTCCTTTCCAGTACCTGCCCTCCCTTTCTCTCCTCCTTTCCTTCTTCCAAGCACAACCCTCCAGCTTGCCAATGTTTTATCTGTAATGTAAAATCTGTTGGTTTTGCCAATCTAAGCAACTGGAGAGGTTCTCCAGACCACTGATGTTGCATTATCAGTAACAGAATGCTGCCATGGGAAAGCCAAGTGCTGTAATGGAAGCGTGTGTGCCAAAGTGATCATGTATGGCACATATTCCGAGGGGCTGGAGCAAGGGAAGGGGATGTTTTGTTTGTTTGTTTGTTGTTTTATTTTGTTTTGTTTTTTAAGACACAAATGAGGAACTGAGCATGGTGGTGTACACCTTTAATCCCAGCACTCAGGAGGCAGAGGCAGACAGATCTCTGTGAGTTTGAGGCCAGCATGAGTTCCAGGACAGTCAGAGCTGTTACACAGAGAAACCCTGTCTCAAAAAGACAAAAACAAAACAAGACAAACAAACAAACAAAAGCCACAAATGAGAAGGAATGTGCAAGATATTTTTAAACAATAATCTTTGGCCAAAATTACCAATAGCAAAAGTGGCACCAGTCTGAGATTGAACAGGCACTTGATGGGAAGATCTTCATGTAGAAGTAATTGATGTGTGTGTGCGCGCGCGCGTGCCTGAGGCATATTAATATTAAACTCAGACTGTATCTAACTATCCGATGGCCCTCAGTCCCTTAGAGGGTTCTGCAAAAGCGCCTGGCTCCAGAGTCTTGTAATGGAATACGATGTCATTTGTGAGTAAATAGCCTTTCCCTCACAACCTCTCGGCTTTGCCCCTCCACGGCTCCCTCCAGTCTGTTAAGATTGACAGGAGTTATTTTTACTCTGACAACTTTTATGCTTTATACAATACCAGATCCACTGGGTATGTTTTTATAACAACAGTAAATGATCCACAAAACAGGAAGTCTTCCTTCAGGATCACCCACCATAGGTGAGTCATAGGCCACTGCAATGTGGCCTTGGAGTGAGGGAGAGAGACAGGCTGTTGTTCATTCTGCACACTGTGTAGACACCCAGGAGCACACTGCCAACATGGACTGAAAGTGACTAAGATGTTGACGTCACCGGGAGGAGCCCTGCATGCAGTTGTACTTGTAAGTTTCGTTTAATATTGTCTTCACTTGTCATTAAATAGCCTTAAAAATTAATGAGCCAGATGTGGCAGCTGTTATCTTAACCCGCTGGAGATGGAAGCAAGAGCATCTGGAACTCAAGGCTGGATGAGGTACATGAGACCTTGTCTCAAGGATAACAAACTCCATTGTAAAAGCCAGCCATGATGTGGTGGGGCCTCATCACTTCTACATTTTTTTTTTTTTACACATGCTATTTTTGGAAGTGAATGCCTATGTTTGCTTGCAAACATGGTTGTTACTTTGGGAGACTACATTGACAGTGGGGTTTCTGCACATTGTAGAATATCTTGGCATATATTGCCAGCTTTCCTCCTTCAGGGCAGGGCAGTGTTTTTGCTTGAGCTATGGAGCGCCGCCCCCCCCCCATCTTAGTAGGTGAAACATTTGCCATTGTTTTAACAAGCATCTGTTTGCAATTAATATGATATATCAACAGCAGTAGTTTTTTTGTTTTAAGATTTGCTTTCCTATTCCTGTTCTTAAACAATTTGTAAATGTTCTCTAAATTATACAGATAATTCTAATATTAACCTTTTGACTCTTGGTAGTTGCAGGTAATTTTAACCCAAGGTTTATTCACATTGTGTGTATAGGAGGGTTGACACCCAAAATGTTTTCTTTTTTTCCTAAGTGATTTTTGTTTGTTTTTGTCTTTCAGGACAGGACTTCTGTGTGTAGCCCTGGCTGTCCTGGAACTCGCTCTGTAGACCAGGCTGGCATCAAACTCAAAGATCCACCCGCCTCTGCTGCCTGAGTACTAAGATTAAAGGCGTGCGCCACTGCTAGACTCTAAGTGATTTTTTTTTTTTTTACAAAATTGTTTTGAAAGCATTTTCTCATGCTGATAACTAAGACTCTGGTTCCCTTCCCCTGAAGTCTCCCAATATGAAAACACACAAGGCCTCAGCAGCTGGAGTGAATAGGTTTCCAGGTTGGTTTATTCACCAAGCGTTGGGTGGGCATCTGCTGGCTGCCATATTGTCTTTTGCCCTGTAGACACTGCAGAAACAGCCACATCTCTTCGTGGGGGATTACAGTTCACTCTGTATTTTGGTGGGAGATAGAAATGCTGTGTGTTGCTGTGAAGAGCTCATAGGAATTATGCACTAGTGTGTGCAGGGCACCTTGCCAGCCTGTTCACCCATATGAGCTCACAGCATCTAACAGGCATTATACTATCACATGAAGGAACGGAGGGGCGAAGAAAGTAGATTACATGCCCCAGGTATGGTAGCTATCCATATCCATATCCACCTTCAGACCAGGATTCCTCAACTGTGATATGCAGATCATAACTCAAGTGTGTTTAAAGCCAGCTCTCCAAGTGAGGCTGAAATGGGAGCGATGTGAACATACAGCCTTTTTATTTTCACTCAGCACCGTGTGTGTGTGTGTGTGTGTGTGTGTGTGTGTGTGTGTGTGTGTGTGTGTGTGTGTATACGCGCGCACAAATTGTTATGCGAGGCATAACTTCTGTAACCTGCTATGTCCTGTAAATATGGTACCCATCCGTAACGTTACGTCAGCCTTAGCTCCAGTTCCGGGCATTATGGACATCCCAAGAATCCCTTTCCCCAGATAAATATCTACCTGGCCACACACTCCCAGTGAAACTGCCTTAGTATGTTTTCAGATTTCCCAATGAACTGTTGAAATTCGCTCATGAATTCTCATAGGAATGTCTTTGCTTTTGTTTCCCCTGAAGAGAGGCTATGATATGAAATAAATGGCAGTTGAAAGCTGTCATTTCCTCCAACTAAGCAGGCAACAAGCTTCTTCCTCGTTAGCTGTGGATGAGAAACAAATGGCCGGCGATTTGGTTCAACGAGAGTCGGATCCGGCAGTACTGTCCCTTCAGCCACGTCCACAACTGCCAGAGATGCTAAATCATCCCAGTTATAACAAAGGGTTCAGACAAAGATGAGACACCTGAGCCGGCTCAGCCAACGCACTTTCGGATTGGTTGCGATACCGTCCAATAGGAAAGAAGAACCGGTGTCTCCTAGTTACAACATTTTATGGTTGTCCAATCAGATGATACTACTTTGGAGCCTTCATTTAAATATGAGGATGACAAATAACCTTGCCTTCACCGTCTCTGCGTTCGTCTTGGTGCAGCCAGTGCAGCAGGATGCCGGAGCCTTCCCGCTCCACTCCAGCCCCCAAGAAGGGGTCCAAGAAAGCCATTACCAAAGCGCAGAAGAAAGACGGCAAAAAACGCAAACGGGGCCGCAAGGAGAGCTACTCCATCTATGTGTACAAGGTGCTGAAGCAGGTGCACCCCGACACCGGCATCTCCTCCAAGGCCATGGGCATCATGAACTCTTTCGTCAACGACATTTTCGAGCGCATCGCCAGTGAGGCCTCCCGCCTGGCGCACTACAACAAGCGCTCGACCATCACGTCCCGCGAGGTGCAGACGGCCGTGCGTCTGCTGCTGCCCGGGGAGCTGGCCAAGCACGCCGTGTCCGAGGGCACCAAGGCTGTCACCAAATACACCAGCTCCAAGTGAGGCGCGGCGCGGGCGCCACCAACCCAAAGGCTCTTTTCAGAGCCACCTTCCAATCTCAAAAAAGGAGCGTGCTACCTGATGTGATTGGGATCTGTCATTCACTTGATGTGCATTAGGATGGGGCGGGGGTAGGTGCTGGACATTGTGACTCTGAGGTAATACACGCCTTGTTTATAATACATTAATAAAGAAATTGGTCTGGTTTAATTTTGGCCACAGAGAACGTAGTTTAGTAGATTGCTTCCGGAGACATTTGGCATGGACTGCGCGGTTGGGGGTGGGGGGGCGTCAGCAGCAGAATCTCTTCTCATCTTCCCACCCTCTCCACCCTCCCTCCCCCATGTCCTGCTGAGTGCGGTGTTGAGGCTCAGGTTGTGCTCTCGGAGCCATCTTCCTCCGTCTCTTTGCTCCCTTCCTCCCCTTGCCAGGATTAGACACTTTGAGATCTTCCAGCCAAAGACAATTTAAGTAGGTCTTCTGTAGTCTGCTCGAAACGCCTAAAAATGCGACGCTCAGCCCTGCTCTCCAACCTTTACCGCTAAGCCAAAATCTTGCCAGTGAAGATTCTGGTATTTTACCCACGCATGTATTTAAACGATGAAAGGCCCTTTTGTTTCATCTCAGTATATACGTGTGTGTGTGTGTGTGTGCACGCACGTGAGTATATATCATAAAAATGTGTGTATACATTAATGGAACTCTAGTAAATGGTGAAACATCCTTTTAAATAAAGTAAATTAGTACCTTTAAAACAAAAAAAAAAGCTACATACGCCGTATTCAGTTTATGTTTGCAGTAATAAGTGCAAGAACAGTCCAAACCACCCTCCCTATAAAATTCCAATACGAGTGGTTCATTGTGTGTCAGAGAAGCCCATCTTCCATGAGCTCCTAGTCGCCCCTGGTTCCGATTACATGTCGGCTTCACGGATGGACAATGGCGGTCTTTCTCCTCACACCCGTGACAGCCGCTCATTTGTCAACATTTAACCTCTTACTGTCTCACACAGGAAAGGAGAGTCTTTCTGTTGGTAATTTCTTCTTAAAACGACAGCTTTTTCCCTTGCTCAAAATCCTTAGTTGGTTCCCTAATAATTAGCAAATTTGGACCGTCTAGTTCAGATTTGGGGAATAGCAGTCTTGTCCATGTTTCAGACTGCACGCCCTCAAATCCCTGATTGTCCCCTCCAACCTTACTAACATTAAGTTTTTCAGATCCAGAGAACAGGTCATTTGCATTGTCCTAGTTCTTGCTATTATAAATTCTCACATATTTGTTGTACACTTGCTACACTTGCCAATTTTTCAATTTCACCAGTTCATTTCACTGTTACAACATGGAACTGGGGACATTGTGTATACAGTTAGTTCTCTCGGTTTTCTATATTACAAAATCTCAACAGCAGAGACAATTTTCTGCCTTCTTTGTCTCCTCCTTAATATTCACACTCTACAAGAGGATGAATCTTCCCCATTCCGAGCTGTGGTTGCCAAAGGAACACACTTGGGCAGCTTATTCTGAACTTCCAGCTTTTGTCAGAAAAAAAAAAAGAAAAAAAGAAACCCTAAAAAAAAAAAATGAAACCATTGTATTAACAACCATAAATGTATTGTTAGAGGATTATCCTTGAAAGTTGTGATTGTGTGCTAGATTTGCTCACCAATTCTATCTTTTGTACTAAACCGTGTTTAGACTCATCTGCTAGGTTCATCTTTCTTCTGAAGGCAAAGGTTCCAGTTTACTGAAACCATGTATTGTACCAGGCCTAGATGAAGCAGTTGCAAGTGTTCCTTTAAAACCGGATACTTGGGCTGAAGAAATGGCTCAGGGTTAAGAATACCTATTGCTCTTGCAGAGGACCTGGGTTCAATTCCTAACACCCACAATAGCTGGGTCATTAATGGCTCACAACCATCAATAATGCTAGACCCCCCTCTTTTGACTTCTGCACACACGTGGTACACATAAATGCAGGGGAAACACTCAAAGCTAAAATTTTAAAATGGATGCTTGACTCCGGGCCTGGCCATGCAGCTCTGTAACAGAGTACTTCCCTGTATAATGAGAGCATTAGAGGCCTTGACAATCACTTGGCATCAGTTCAGAGAGGATTGTAGTCAGCCTTTTTCTCTTAATGTAAATCCTGTTTGTGTTTTGTTTGGTGACGGGGTCTCACTATGTAGCTCTGGATAGCCTGGGACCTGATATGCAGACCACACTGGTCTTGAGCACACGAAGATCCACCTGCTTCTGCTCCTCTCAACTGACATTTGAGGTCTACACCACCATGTCTGGCTTCCAAATCCTCTATTTTTGAGACCATTAAGAATATTGGCATGAGTCCATGGTGGTGCATACCTTTAATTCCAGCACTAGGGAGGTAGAAGCAGGCAGATCTCAGAGTTCCAGGCCAGTGTGATCCATATAGTGAGTTCTAGACCAGCAAGGCCTACATGATACCTACATTGGGGTGTGTGTATATGTTTGTGTGTGTGTGTGTGTGTGTGTGTGTGTGTGTGAGAGAGAGAGAGAGAGAGAGAGAGAGAGAGAGAGAGAGAGAGAGACAGAGAGACAGAGAGAGACAGAGACAGAGAGAGACAGAGACAAAGACAGAGAGACAGAGAAAGAATGTGAAAGAACTGTTGACAGGTCTCGACTTTGATGATGGATCATGGTTTATGTTTTCAATTATGACTAAAGAAGGAATGTATTGGGTAAACCGGTTATGACAAGGCTTCTATTACTATGCACTTTTTTCTATCTTTTAAAAAAAGATGCCCATAAAGATACATGCTCAGCTATGTTCATAGCAGCACTATTTGTAATAGCCAGAACCTGGAAACAACCTAGATGCCCATCAACAGAAGAATGGATGGAAAAAATGTGGTACATATACACAATGGAGTACTACTCAGCAGAGAAAAACAATGAAAGCATGAAATTTGCAGGCAGATGGATGGAACTAGAAAAAATCATCCTGAGTGAGGGTAACCCAAACCCAGAAAGACAGTCATGGTATGTACTCACTCATAAGTGGATTCTAGATATAAAATAAAGAACAATCAGACCACAGCCCATAGAACCATAGAGGCTATATATATAGTATGGAGGTCCCTAGGACAACTGTGGCTTATAATAAATTTCGGTTTTACTCAATTATTGAAAAAAAATAGCCAAATGAATGGAAACACATGAACTATGAACCAAAGGCTGAGGGGCCCCCAGCTGGATCAGGCCCTCTGAATAGGTGAGACAGCTGATTGGCTTGATCAGTTTGGGAGGCAACTAGGCAGTGGGACCAAGTCCTGTGCTCATTGCATGAGTTGGCTGTTTGAAACCTGGGGCTTATGCAGGGACACTTGGCTCAGTCTGGGAGGAAGGGACTGGACCTGCCTGGACTGAGTCTACCAGGTTGATTGCAGTCCTCAGGGGAGGATTTGCCCTGGAGGAGGTGGGAATGGGGGTAGGCTGGGGCTAAGGGGAGGGTGTGGGAGGGGGGAGAATAGGGGAACCCATGGCTGATATGTAGAACTGAATGGTATTGTAAAATAAAATTAAAATTAAAAAAGAAGAAAAAGGAAAAAAAGAAAAAAAGATGTCAAGTGAAAATAATGCTATATTCCACACACTGATTGCTTGTGCCCATGAATGGATTTGAAATAAACAACCCAGGCAGTGGGGAAGAAGAGGACTGAGTGGCATCTCAGTGGTACAACCTTGGCTAACAGACTAGAGGTCCCGAGTTCAGTCTCCCACCCACCCCCTCCTCCCATCAAACCTCAATGGAAGACTCATTTTCACTAACGTAACAAAGCTTAACGATTTGTGTCTTAAACAACTGTCTGCTCTCCTGGTGTCCCTTTTTAAACACTGTGATGACTTGGTTGACGTGTTCAAATTTCAATAGACAATTCTGGAGAATGGCAGTTGGTAAAATGTAATATACATATAATTGCTGTTGGCAGGATTTGAGGCAGAAAGAAAACAGAGACAAATTCTCAAAGAAAATAATCCAAAATATCTGTTAAAGAATTTGGTTTACTTTGTCCTGACTCTGGTGTTAATGTTCTAATAGGTATTTTTAAGACTAATTTAAAAAAAAAAAAAAAGTCCTACACTGACATTTGCATTTTTGCAGCTACTTGACAGGATAAAAATACTTCAGATGGTAACTTTAAAACGTATGAAGTTGTCAAAATCCTTTTATGTGGAAAGGGATCGATGGCTCGGCTCCGGTAGGAAGTTCCAGCGGAGACACCGCCCCCCCCACCGTCCCCCCCACCCCCTCCTTCCAACTGCCCGTTGGCAGCGGACCAGACGGACCAGACGGGACAGGCTCCCTTTGACTGTTTGGGGAAAAAAATAAAATTTATATTACTCCTTGCTGGAGACGGCGATAGGATTCTCAATATATCTCATACCGGTTCAAATAAATATAGCCAAACCAAGGAAAGTGGTGTTCTTTCCACGGTTAAGATCTCCTGCCCAAACGTTCCAGATCAAGATGGCATTCTCAAATAAATGCTGAGTGCGGACAATTCTGTTACCAACGCTTCACTGAAAATAAAGCAGCTTTAGGAGAGGAACTCATTTGCTCAAAACAACGGGATTCTTTCCCAAATCCTTCCATCCCCTAGCCACTAAAACTGCTGGCGGCTGCAGCTGGCTACATCCAGCTCTTTTACACAGGCATTGCGGGTGTCGCCGCCGTACCTTTTCAAGCCCTGTTCCAGCATACTGTTGTGCAGGATCTGTTGGGATGTAATGCCAGAATGGTCATATCCAAGGGATCAAGACGCCTGTCTGTTCCAGGAAAGGTTCTAAAGGAACGCAGATGCAGAGGCCACCCAGCGGGCACGGCACCCAGAATCCCACTACGCTGGTGACCTCGCCCACCTGGGGAAGACTGGAGGCTTAGGGAGGGGACTCACGCCCCTTGTCTATCCCTTGACCATCGTTCTCATCCCACCCTCGGGAAGAGCAGAACAGCTGCAGCCCTACATCCCTCACACTCAAAAGCACATCTTAGTGGTACCCAGTAACTGAGAATCTCCCTCAGGCGCGTGGCAGTCACCAATGACCACACACGCTGTGTTCAAGACCCTTTTAAGGACTGCATGGGTGGCTCTGAAAAGAGCCTTTGGATTGAGGACGCCCGCGCCGCGCCTCACTTGGAGCTGGTGTATTTGGTGACAGCCTTGGTGCCCTCGGACACGGCGTGCTTGGCCAGCTCCCCGGGCAGCAGCAGACGCACGGCCGTCTGCACCTCGCGGGACGTGATGGTCGAGCGCTTGTTGTAATGCGCCAGGCGGGAGGCCTCGCTGGCGATGCGCTCGAAAATGTCGTTGACGAACGAGTTCATGATGCCCATGGCCTTGGAGGAGATGCCGGTGTCGGGGTGCACCTGCTTCAGCACCTTGTACACATAGATGGAGTAGCTCTCCTTGCGGCCCCGTTTGCGTTTTTTGCCGTCCTTTTTCTGTGCCTTGGTGACGGCCTTTTTGGACCCCTTCTTGGGGGCTGGAGCAGATTTGGACGGATCAGGCATATTGGCTAGCTGCTCTCGGGAAACGCGCGTGTCCGCCGTACCAACTCTATTTATATGCCTTGTATTCAAATGAAGGATCAGACTTTACTCGCTTTTGATTGAATACAATTGTACACTACGTCATCTCAGGGTAATGTATATGCAAATTAGGAGGCGCCGGGTTCTTTTTCTGATTGGCTAGTGCTGCCGTCCAATAGAAAGGCGCAGTCTGGCCTCCCTCCTGATCATATATAAGAGCTTGCTGGCGCTTACGAGGTCGTTATCGTCAGCTTAGTTTCTGGTTTGTGTTCTTCTTTCTGATCATCAGTTGAAGATGTCTGGTCGTGGCAAGCAGGGCGGCAAAGCTCGCGCGAAAGCGAAGTCCCGCTCGTCTCGCGCGGGCCTGCAGTTCCCCGTGGGCCGAGTGCACCGTCTTCTCCGCAAGGGCAACTACTCGGAGCGGGTGGGCGCCGGCGCCCCGGTGTACCTGGCGGCCGTGCTGGAGTACCTGACGGCCGAGATCCTGGAGCTGGCGGGCAACGCGGCCCGCGACAACAAGAAGACACGAATCATCCCGCGCCACCTGCAGTTGGCCATCCGCAACGACGAGGAGCTCAACAAGCTGCTGGGCCGCGTGACCATCGCGCAGGGCGGCGTCCTGCCCAACATCCAGGCGGTGCTGCTGCCCAAGAAGACCGAGAGCCACCATAAGGCCAAGGGCAAGTGAGGCCCTCCTGGTCGTTAGTGCTACTTAACGGACACCAAAGGCTCTTTTCAGAGCCACCCACAACCCCAAAGAAAGAGCTGTACACTGAACCTGTCGCCAGGTGCTGGCCAGGGCTGGGAATCCCGATTCCTTCCATGGGTTCGAGCATCTGCGCCTGGGGCGTTCCCGGCTGAGGCCAACGGCTTCCATCTGCGGTTGGTTGGCCTGGGCTTGGTTTGGAGGCTCTGGCGGTTTGTCCCCACCACTGCCCCGTGTTAGGCACTCGGTTTCCGTTAAGGTTCGTGTTTAAGGAAATGCTTGGCATAAGGCTCTCATAGGCAAGTGCTGGTGTTTCTACTGAAACGGAGCGAATTGAAACGCTTACAGTTACACCCGAGACATTCGAGTTAGGATCTAGCCAGGTTTAGATTTCCAAAAGTGTCTGAGGGGAGGTATTTCAAATTTACTTGTTCATAGACGTGTGTGTGTGATGACAACTCAAAGTTTCCTGGTTTCTTTTGTGGGAGACACGGAGCGACTCAGCAGTGCTGCCCCACCTGCTTACAGTGGTAGATTACAGATGGGCATGGTCCTGCAGGCGTTTGGAATTGACCAAACAATCGGAAGCACTTAAGTAGCTTAATCTTGAGGAACAAAATAATTGGTCGGTTTTGGTAAAACTATGTTTGAGTACAGCAATGTTTTCTAATAAATTTAAAGGAAAGCATTATTAGCGTCATATTAAGTAAAATATGAGTTTTTAGAGAGAATTGTGCCTTCCACAGGCAGTATAAAGAATGGCTGGAGAGTTCCAGATCAAATAAACGGGAACAGGCACATTAATCACTACCAGTGGGAAAGGGAGAGTTGAGGGGATTAAATGAGTTATAGTACTTAAAAACGCCAGAGTCAGAAGTGTGTCCCCTTTCTTGTTAACTATGCTATCCTCTTTTTAAATTTTAACAATACAGGGCAGCAAGACAATTATGTAATTATTACATAAATTATATATACCCTATCAAAACTGGGTCTATTCAAGCCTGGGCTCCTCAGACACCATCTGTAATTACAAATCTATTTATAAAATATCAACGTCTTAAAAAGCTATTTGCCAAAGAATAAGCAATTTCCTTAACTGTAAGTCTCGAACACGAAATAGACACAAAAACTGCATAAAGATTATACAGTCTGCTAATGAGTGTCCTCAGTAAAACAAGTCCAAGGGTTGGACCTCAAGATCTCCCCCGTTTAGCTTTAGTTTGTATGTATTCATAGATCCGTGTAGTTCCTTAATCTCTTGAGTGGCAATTCAACTCTTTAGGAGTTGGGTGGAACTATTTAATGGTGTTGGGAGGCACTGTGGAAGGAGATGTACTGGAATAGCTTCTCATCTACCTCTAAGGCTCCTGTCAAATGGACAACCACCACCCAAAAGGAATATTTAATTTTCCATTAGGTAAAAGGTAATACAAAGATGTAGCTTGTCTACCTCTCAGGGTTATGTTGCCAGTGAATAACTAAAGAGCACACATTCTGAATGTGTCTACAATATTACAGAAAGCTGCACTGAAACAGTTCTGACCTACGATCTGGTCATCTGGATTACCATTTCCAGAATGTGAAGTGCCTGCCAGTAGCAGCTACCTTGAGAGAAGTTCACTGGATTAAGCACCACATAGCCCATGCCTAGGTATGTGCCCAATAAAATGAAAATACACATCTAACAGAAGCTACACAGATGCAGTAACAGTATCATTTATACAATCTAAAGAGGGAACCCAACTATTCATCAGCTGATGAATAGATTCACAAAACTGGTTTGTCCTCATAATGGACGATTAGTCAATGAAAGAGAATGAAGCGCTGATTCATGCACAACGTGAATGAATCTTGATGTCCAGAACAGGCACGATCAAACAATAGCTGCAGGAGATGAAAGGGGAGAGAATAAGAGTACAGAACTTCCTTGTGTGGCCATGGAAGAAGACACAGGTGATGCTCACAACATACGAAATGTGCTAAATGTCCCAAAACTGCTCACGCAGAAATGGTTCATCATATCTTGTAAATCTCACCTAAGTTTTAAGAAACTTGGAGTGTGTACCAAATAAGAGGGCAGAGGGGGGCTGGAGAGATGGCGCAGTGAGTAAAAAGTTTGCTCTGTGAGCATGAAGACCTGGATTCGATGCCCAGAACCCATGCAATGCAGGGCCAGGTTAGCGCTTGACTAGTTCCAGTGCCTCTAAAGAAACAGGAGATGCCCTGGAAGCTCACAGGCCAGCTAGCCTGGTGTACACAACAGCTAACAAATCGACCCTGCCTCTGGGGGAAACTAGAGAACAATACCTGAGATGGTCCTCAGACCTCCACACATGAGGCACATGTTTGCCTGCACTCATACACATACATACATACATTCATACACGCACATGTGCGCGCGCGCGCACGCACGCACGCGCGCGCGCGCGCGCGCGCACACACACACACACACACACACGGATGGGAGAGGGGGACAGAAAGACTGGTGTGTTTCAGTGCTTGCTTTCTTTTTTTTTTTTTTTTTTTTTTTTTTTTTTTTTTTTTTTTTTTTTGGTTTTTCGAGACAGGGTTTCTCTGCGTAGCTTTGCGCCTTTCCTGGAGCTCACTTGGTAGCCCAGGCTGGCCTCGAACTCACAGAGATCCGCCTGGCTCTGCCTCCCGAGTGCTGGGATTAAAGGCGTGCGCCACCACCGCCCGGCTAGTGCTTGCTTTCTAGAATAACACTGGCTCACCTCAGGTAAAAGGAAGTTGAACTCAGATACCACAGCTGCCGTCATCAGAGACCACGTGGAAAGGCAGTTATGGGCTCAGTCCTGATACAGCAGCAGCTCTGAGCAAGCCTTGGCAGTTCACCTTGTCAGGTTCTGCCCACAGGCATGTTGTGTGGGAGCACGGAGGTCTTTTCCTGGACCACTGTATCTCTAAACACATGCCTGTATTAGAATTCTTTCAGCCACTCTGCATGTGTCCCTATGCACTGCTGTTTACTGAAGACAAGAAAAAGAGATCCAGGGTTCCAGAAGAATGCAGCTTGAGCCAACCTCGGAGATCTCTCCAGGGTTTGCTGTATGCGGGAGCTCCCCACCTAGCCCTGTAGCATCCTCTGTTCCTCTTCCGGGTGTAGGTCTTTCCTCCAGCCCCTGTCCCACATTTAGTCTCTACTCCGTGGGACCATTTCTTGCGTGTTCATCCATATGTCCAATAATCTTCTACATCAAAAAATTAAAAATAGACCTAGTATATGGTACATCTCCCCAACTCCTGGGCATCTGTCCAAAGGAAATGAAATCAGTATGTGGAAGAGACTTATGCACTGAAATGCGCACTGTGGCACTGTCAGCAGCTAAGACATGGAACTAACCTAAATGTCCACGAAGGAGCAAATGTATCTTTAAAATGTGGTATACACACAGATCAAATACTACATAAGCTTAAAAACAGTTTCATTTGTTATCATGTGGATGAACCTAGAGCACATTTCAGTATCCCTTGACATCCACAGGTGATTGGTTCCATGCCCCCCTCCCCAAGGCTGATACCAAAATCTATGGGTGCCCAGGATCCTTATATACAAAGCCATAGTACCTGCTTATAACCTATAAATGTCTTCAGAGTAAATTATGCCAACCTAACTCGTAGTACATAATGCAACATAAGTGTAGGGTAGTTGTGCTATGTTGATTAAGAATCATTATCGCCGGGCGGTGGTGGCGCACGCCTTTAATCCCAGCACTCGGGAGGCAGAGCCAGGCGGATCGCTGTGAGTTCGAGGCCAGCCTGGGCTACCAAGTGAGCTCCAGGAAAGGCGCAAAACTACACAGAGAAACCCTGTCTCGAAAAAACCAAAAAAAAAAAAAAAAAAAAAAAAAAAAAAGAATCATTATCAAAAGCTCCAAGCATGTTCAGTAGAGACGACTCAAGAGAGGGAAGCTGGAGAGTCAGGAAAGGTCACCTGGAGAACCAGCAGGGGTCAGCTGGGAAGTCATCCAAGCTTCTCTAGCAGGCTAATGGCTGAGTCCAAGGACCACAGAGGCTGCAGGTTTCCATACTGTTCCTCAAACTATGCTCTGGGGTTCATAAGTGCCAGGCCAGTTGGACTCGGGCTGTGTAGACAGCTCTTCTTATCACCCAAAACCATTGTGTCCACACGCCCACACCTCTTCCCCAAGCTGCATGCTCACAGCACCTGCTTGATAGTCCCACCTGCTAAATAAAGGCAGCCCAGCCTCACCAGTGTCAAGATCACACGAAGTTTTCCTCACCCTGTAAACAGATCCAACACACACTGGTGATCCAACTCAGACAAAATATGCCTGTTTTGAGTATGCGTGAATTGCTATGACAAAAATACACACACACACACACAGAAGTGAGATAATTGGATCAATTAAGTTAAAATGCAACCTACAGAATGGGGAATAGTATTTTCTACTCATACATTTGATCAGAGATTAATATCCAAAATAGCAAAGCTCTACGATTCAATAACAACTCAAATTTTAAATAGGCAAAGGACCCAAATAGGAATTTCTGTAAAGACACATGATCGTTGATATCACTACCATCACTGAGCAATCAGACAACAGTGAGGAATCGCCTCATTCCTGTTAGTCTGGCTGTCATACATATGTACATATGTATGCATGTACGTATGTATGCATGTATGTATGTATGTATGTATGTATGTATACGCCTCCTCTCCCTTCCAGGACTCTCATCCGCTTATAGTCCTTTATATTGCCCTATTCTACTAGGAGATAACTCTGCAGTGTTGTGGCCAGCTCACCACCTCGCAGTTTACTGTCCTCAACTAGCTGACATGGACATGGAAGGGGGCAGAGAGGCACATCTGTGTCTACGTTCACATCCACGTGTTGAGTATGTCCTGCACATAGTGTTGGATAGGTATTTGACAAAGTTAATTTAAAACAAAGGACTCCTTCCCAGTCTAGTCAGTGATGTAGAGAAGGAAAGAAATTGGGTTCCCATAGCAAGCTAAATGGAGATGAGAGGGTAGCAGTGTCCCAGCGCCGAGCTCCCGCCCCCGTGTTCCACCTTCCACCCCTAACTCTGCAAGCTAAACCTCCATTTGATCCTTTCCCACAAGGCCATGGGTGCGGCTTGGGTTCTGCTTGGGAGCAATTTGACAGGAAAAGGAAACTACGGGCCCTAGAAAGCTCCTTGCCAGATATTAAGATGCTGCTCTGCAGTTAAAGCAGCCTTGCACAGCAGGACTTCCCTCTGGGTAGCTCAGCTCAGACTTGTTGGAATGGAAAAACAGATTTAAGATTAAGGCCGTGGGGCTGGTGGGTGCAGCGCCCAGCTTGGGAACCACCACAGTGACAGCTGCATAGAGTTTGGCCTTCGGGAGGTCTGGGTGCCGGTGTGTAGGAATGTGTGCGCCAGGGCTCAGGGAAGGTGTCCGGCAGCTTCTGGCGGGCGCCTTGGCTCTGGGTGCTGGAAAAGCGACGCGCTTTGCACGCTTAGGCTCCCGAGCCTGGCCTTGCTCAAGGGCGTTTTCCGATTGGTCAGTCCGAAAGCCCCGGCTGATCGCATTGGCTGCCTGAGAAGCGGCCCCCTGGAGGATGCTCCGCGGCTTCCCGGATTCTAACACAGCTCCTCTCTGGCGCCCTCGGGATTTCAAAAACTGTATGTCGCTGATGTCTCACAAGGTCGTGTATTCCCAGAGGCAAGAGCTGCGGTTTGTCTTTCTGAAAGTGAAGCCATTTTCTCCATGTCACTATGAACATAAACTGGGACCGGAGAGTGGTGTCCCGGTTGCTGGGCGCCACCAATGGATGACCACCAACGTCCTCGTGGTGCAGCGCCAACCCGCGGCCGCACCCCGGAACACCAGGCTCTTCCTTCCCTGCTCTGGCATTGACTCTGTGTTTAAACTCTGTTTAAACTACCATACATGTTTAGAAACAAAGCACCGTGACTGTCACTGCGTTCCTTTTTTTTTTTTTTTTTTTGTTTTGTTTTTTAACCAAATCCGTAAAAATGCAACAGTTTGATTTATCTTTTTCTAGACTCAGATTAGAGCTATGTGGACTACATTTTTATACTCTGACATGGTCTAATTATCATTTCTTGATGCCCAGATTGTGACATTGTGGCCTGTGGAAGACCATAAGCCTAGCCCATCCTTGAAAGTATTTTCTTCAGAAAGCATTTTTTTTTCCAGATCCAAATGTGTTTTATTTTGTTTGAAAAAGGGTCTTTTCAACGTAGCCTAAGCTAGCCTCAAAATTGTTATCCCGATTCAGGCCCTGAGTGATGAAATTGTAAGCATGGACCACCATGCCCTGCTGTACCTAGGTATTGGAGTAATTTCTTTCTTTCCTCTTTGATTTATTAGCATACATTAACTGTGCATAGTAATGGTTTTCATTTTCATAATTTCATACATGTATATAATGTTCTTTGTTCACACCAGCTCTTCCCTTTTTCCTCCTCCCTCTGGTCGCCTTCCATCATAAATACACCCCCACCCCCAACTTTCACATCTGTAAAAATTACCCAGCTTCCACGTGCTAGAGAACCCATGCGATGCCTTTCTTTCTGGATCTGACTTATTGGACTTAACATAATGATCCTGAGTTCTATCCATTTTTCCAGCAAATAACAATTTATTTTTCCTTTTTCTCATTTCTCTATTTTTTCCTATTTCTCCCCTCCCCTTTTTAAATACTATCTCACTATGTAGCTCTGACTAGCCTCAACCACACAGAGATCCAGCTGGAATTAAATGTGCGGACCACCACACCAGCCATATTTCGTTGTTACTGGCAGAATACAGTATTCCGTTGAGTAGCTATACCAGGTATTCTTTAACCAGATAGGTTAGGTTTTCTTAACTACTTGGCCTACGGGGCAAAGGTTAGTGCTATGGCCTGCATGTGTCCCCAAATTCACGCACTGAAACGCCATCACCAGTGTAGAACAGGAGCAATAAACAGTGGGGCCCTAAAGAGGCAATTAGTCGGGTGAGAGTCCTTAAGAAAGGTCTCGAGGTATAGGTTCCCACTCTTCAAATAAAGGTACTAGAAGCTGCTAGCTACGGCCACCACCAGACATCAAATCTATCTGCCTGTGCCTTGGCTTTGCCTTTCCCAGCCCTCAGAATTGTGAGAAATGGGTCTCTGATGTTATAAACTACCCAGTCCACATAATTTAGTAACTTGTGATCATATGTGTAATTAAAATTTACTATGTTTTTTGTTTTGGCCCATAGACCTGGATTATAATTACCAGAACCTTTTTTTTTTAAACTAAGCAACAAAAACCATAAGTGCATGTTTTATTAAGGTATTTGGTCATTTTTCCTTGATTCTTGAAGCAACTTTCGATCAGATTCAGAACTAGTCTTTTGTATGTTAGGGTACTTTAGGCCTCAGAAAGGAAGTTCTCTCTCTTCCCCTTTTCCTTCCCTGTTCCCCCTCATGCTCCCCCTTTTTATTTTTTGTTTTTTAAACTAATCCTTTCCCTTCTATAGGCATAGGAACTGAGATCTCTTTCTCAAGGCAGGTCACAGGACCTAAGAATACCCTCTAATCCTCCCCTGCTTTTCTGCCTTAGAGCCGGCCATACAGACATTCTCAACATTTGATGATCACAGTTTCAGTGGAGTGTCTGCGCCACAGAGAGACCAAGAGGAATTTGAAGCGACAGGTCTGGCCAGGCTCAGCCAGTACATCCACTTTGGATCATAACCTTTGTGTTCTAACAGTTGTGTATGCTTTAATCATGGCTATGCAACGAGGGCTCCATAAAAACCCAAAGACTGTTTTGGGAGCTGCTGGACAGAGGTTTGGTGTAATGTCCCCAAGGTGAAGAACTCTCACACCAGGAGGGAAGTGCCAGGTGTGGCACCACAGGGATAGAAACTCCTGTGCAAGCTGGGGGGTGGGCGGGGCGGTGGCAGGTGGCAGTGGTGGCACACGCCTTTAATCCCAGTACTAGGAAGGCAGAGGCAGGCAGATCTCTGTGAATTCAAGGCCAGCCTGATCTGCAAAGCGAGTTCCAGGAAAGGCGCACTCTCCGGTCCCAGTTTATGTTTATAGTGACATGGAGAAAATGGCTTCACTTTCAGAAAGACAAACCGCAGCTCTTGCCTCTGGGAATACACGACCTTGTGAGACATCAGCGACATACAGTTTTTGAAATCCTGAGGGCGCCAGGGAGGAGCTGTGTTAGAATCCAGGAAGCCGCGGAGCATCCTCCAGGGGGCCGCTTCTCAGGCAGCCAATGCGATCAGCCGGAGCTTTCGGACTGACCAATCGGAAAACGCCCTTGAGCAAGGCCAGGCTCGGGAGCCTAAGCGTGCAAAGCGCGTCGCTTTTCCAGCACCCAGAGCCAAGGCGCCCACCAGAAGCTGCCGGACACCTTCCCTGAGTGGTGTTTTCAATGAAAATGGTCCCCCACAGGCTCATAGGGAGTAGCATTATTTGAAAGGATTAGGACATGTGGCCTTGTTGGGAGAAGTGTGTCACTGGGGGGTGGGCTTTGAGGTTTCAGATGCTCAAGCCAGGCCCGGTGTCTCTCTTCCTGCTGCCTGTGGATCCAGATGTAGACCTCTCGCTCCTCCCCCAGCACCACGTCTGCCTGCTTACCACCATGACATTAATGGACAAAACCCTTGTATCTTTAAGCCAGCCCCAATGAAATGTTTTCCATCGTAAGAGTGGCTCTGTGGTTAAGAGCACTTGCTGTTCTAGAGGACTAGGTTACTTCCTGCCCCATGCCAGGTGGCTCACAAAATTGTGCACATAAACCCAGGCAGGCACACATACAAATCAATAAATAAATCTTTTAAAATTAATAAAACTTCTCTAACATTACTAAAATGATTTTTGCTGATTCTAGACAGTTATAAACAGTAAACTCTAAATAAGTAAGAATTAGTCATTCTCGTTATGACAGGAAAAAAAAAAAGTAGCTCACCAACAAAAACCCCAGTATCACATTCCCCAAATAAGGGAGTCAGAGCTCCTGGAACCTTTAACATGTTACTATGTGGGCAAGGATGACTTCGAATTCCTGATTGGGCTAGCTTTAACTCCCAAGTTCGGGATTACAGATAGGTGTCAACGTGCACAGCTTTCCGGTGATCATTTAGAAAGAGAGCTGGAGGTTGTGTGTGGACCAGCTCAAGAGTAAGAAATCACTGGGATCGTAGAAGTTGTTTTGTTTCTGGTTCTGGGAAAGTGTGGGGCAGGTAGAAGAAGGTGCTTTCCTGGGAAGGAGGGATGAAGGATGTCTAAAGGACAGGAACTACACCGGCTGTTCTAGGAGGTTGTCTTAGTAACTGCTCTGTTGCTGTAAGGAGACACTACCGCCAAGATAATGAAGAAAAGGAAGCATTTGATTGGGGGCTCGCTTTCGATTTCGGAGGGTGAGTCCATGATCATCCCAGCAAGCAGGCCAGCAGGGGGCTGCCTCAGTAGGTGAGAGCTTGCTTTCTTACATCCGGATGGGCAGGCAGGAGGCAGAGGAAGCTGGAATCAGCCTAGTGTGGGCTTTGGGAAACCTCAAAGCCCAACCCCGAGACACACCTCTGCTAAAGACCACACCTCCTAATCCTTCCTAAACCGGTTAGAGCAGCTAGGGACGAATGTAAGAGCCTATGAAAGCTGTTCTCATTCAAACCACCTCAAGGGTCTTTCAGGGAAGAGAGGAATTGGTTCAAAGTTAGGGCAGGGGGTACAAAACAAAACAAAAAGACCACATCTGTTGAGATTGATCCGTGAGCGCTAGAAGTTCAGCTAATTGCTGGCGTAACAGGTTGGGAACCTGTGGTTCTTGTCCAGCCTTTGTCACGGGCCAGCCGGGACACAGCAGGGACATTTTTTTTTAATTTTAAAATGTTTCTTTTAATTTTAAAACATTTTTAAATTTTAAAGTATTTTTAATTTTAAGATATTTTAATGCTAAAATACTTAATGCTGAAATATTTGTAATTTACAATATTTTTAGATTAAAATTAAAATATTTTAATTTAAAATATTTGTAATTTAAAATACTGTTAAATTGTGCCAGCAGACGAGGGTTGCCGGATCCCGAGATGTTTACCCGTGGAAGGGAGCCATCACGTGGGTGCTGGGGATTGCACCGTGGTCCTCTGGAAGAACAGATAGTTCGCTTCACTGCTGGCCACCTCCACCCTGGGAAGTCCTTAAACCTCGACTATTTTTCTAAAATCCCAGCACTCAGGAAAATTATGCCTTGGTGCTATATATAAGAAGCACGCAGAGGTCCTAGAAGATTCTTCGTGACTTGGCAGTTGAGGCAGGGTTGTAAAAAAAAAAAGAAGAAACTGAGAAAATGACTGAAGTTTTTCTATAATCTGCGCTGCTCTCCTACCCCGACAGCCTCGCTAACACCTCTGGAGGCAACGCCACCCGGGGAGAATATAAGGGGCAGGCTGTAAAGAGGCACGTCCACAGACCAATCAGAATGCAGCATTCAATCAGGCCACCTGGCAGGCAGCCAATAGGAATGCAGTGGGCTCTATAAAAGCCGTGCTCACAAGCCGTTTTGCACCTTCGAAGGAGCAGGGAAGGAAGGCGCTTCAGCAGGATGGCTCGCACCAAGCAGACCGCGCGGAAGTCGACGGGAGGCAAGGCTCCACGCAAGCAGTTGGCCACCAAGGTGGCTCGCAAGAGTGCACCGGCCACGGGCGGCGTGAAGAAGCCGCACCGGTACCACCCTGGTACGGTGGCGCTGCGCGAGATCCGCCGCTACCAGAAGTCGACAGAGCTGCTGATCCGCAAGCTGCCGTTCCAGCGCTTGGTGCGTGAGATCGCCCAGGACTTCAAGACGGACCTGCGCTTCCAGAGCTCGGCCGTGATGGCGCTGCAGGAGGCCTGCGAGTCCTACCTCGTGGGGCTCTTCGAAGACACCAACCTGTGCGCCATCCACGCCAAGCGGGTGACCATCATGCCGAAGGACATCCAGCTGGCTCGTCGCATCCGCGGAGAGCGGGCCTAGACCTCGCAGGCTCCTCATCCTTGCGCTGCCACCGACCCAAAGGCTCTTTTCAGAGCCACCCACTAAGTCTGAAGAAGTGGTTGTAACCTTCCAGATCCCGTCTCGTGCCCCCTTGGTGTACGGGACAGGTTGGCTGGGAAGCCGGGGGAACGGGCAGGGATTGGACTAGTCGGGCTTAGCCGCGAACCCTTACCCGTTAACCTGCTTGGTCTGCAGTTCCGTCCCCGGTTTAACTAGGCTTTAACTTAAAAGATGTAGTAGCCTGAATATAGCACAAAGTTGTAGTGGGAACTGAGTCCAGCTTCCGCAGGCAGCAAATACACTGCTGCCACCACCATGGTGTGTGTTTGCATGGTGTGCTGACTGGAAGTCTGCATTAACTCATCCAGTTGTGTTAGCTGTGCATTATTTGGATAAGGTTTAAGAGGCTGCTGGCTACCTGCGTGTAAAGTTAGCCTTTCTCCTGTGATGGAAAGCACTTCGTGCTTTATTAAACTCTAGTCTGTGTTAACTTGGCCCATCTGTTAGGACGGCTAAGAAAAATTTCCAGGGACACATCCAGAGGAACCTGTGTTCTATAGACTCCAAATTTCCATTTAGGCGAGGGAAGTCCAGCTATTGTGTTGACTGGGCCTAAGTGGTAAGCAATAGGAACCTCTAGTCCAGAAGTCCAAGAAGGTGTTTTGCCCCGGGATTTTATTCTCTGGGTGTCACTAGCCTTGATTTCTCATATGCCCAGTACTGAGTAACAGGCTTCTGAATCATACAAAGAGCTGATGGTGTCCTGGAGATGATAGGCATCTGGAAACTAACCAGCTTGCGCAGAACTCAAACTGGGAAGAACCTAATTCAACTGCATAGTGGTGGCCTGAGGGGGAAATAGCGTGAATATATGGCTGTGAGGTTAATACAAAAAAAATTTACTCCTGATATATATATATATATATATATATATATATATATATATATATATATATATATGGAGATCACTTATTAATGTCTTTGTTAAATACATAACCAAGGACTAGTGTTGGGAATATGATTATGTTCCATTTTGTGGCCCACTGATTTCAAAGTGCTTAGTGCACTGTTTTGGCATCGATGGTAAAAAGTACTCCTAGCAAGGGGTATGCATGAGATGTTAGTATGCATCTGAAGAGTTCTGAAGCCCATTAGGTCTCATTTACTCAAAACTTAAAGGCACCACGAATTTAGTTTTCGGTACTGGAGGACGTATAAATTTTAAGATGTGAGTTAATGGCTGATGATCCCTGGAGAGCCATCCAAAAAGTTTAGAATGCTCAGGGACAGCTGTCCCTTTCTCTCAAATCATCTGTACACCTAATGCTATTTAATATATGTATATATATAGTCTGGAGCTGAGGAGAGAGCTCGGTGGGTACAGTGCTTGCTACTTAAGCATGGAGCCCTGATTTTGATTCCCAGATCCCAGATAAAAAGCCGCATGCTGGGGACACAGAGCCCTGGGGCTTGATGGTCATCAACTTAGTCTACTTGGCAATTGAAGTCCAGTTAGAGACCCTGCCAAAAAAGAAAGACAAAGTGGGGGTTATACAGACGGCAGTTAAGATGCTTGCTGCTCCTCCAAAGCCCTAGAGTTTGTTTCCCAGCACCCATATAGGGTGGCTCCTCATGGCCTGTAACTCCAGCTCCAGGGAATCCGACACTGTCCTCTGGCCTCTGAAAGCACCCACATACATGTACACAAGTGTACTAGCAAGTGTGCACATGCAAACAATAATAAAAAATAAAAGGTGCAAGGCTCCCATGGAACCATATCCAAGGTAGGCTTCTAAATTCCACGTTTTCTAAATTCACCAACACATAAAAATAAAATACGTAAGTATGCATGTGCGTGTGTGTGCGTGTTTGTGTGTGTGTGTGTGTGTGTTTGCTCTCTCAATATATATAAAGTTACTTTTTTCTGATTTGTGAGCCCCAGGGATAGGCTGTCAGGCACTCTAGGAATGGAACTGCCCATTGACTAAGGCACATCTGGAAGCTTCTAGAACTTCAGTAGAGTAGCAGAAAGAATCTTGGGACTCGTTGTGAGCCTCACCCTCTAGCCAGCCCCACCACCCCTACTGTTTAGTGGCAGGCTTCCCCAGAGCACACACAGTTGACCTCCAAGGACCATCGGCATAAAATGCTTCTCTGGACCTGGTCAGATGTCACAATCTAGCTTGTGCTGCCATGAAAAATCACTTGAGATGTGGTACCCAGGATATACTGAGCACTCACAGTGTTCCCCTGCCTTTGGGGGTCTTCAGGGGCTGAACTCAACATTCACATGGTAAAGACCTGGCTCCCATCACCTTAGAATATGACTGTATCTGTACACAGGAACTTTAAAGATTTTAAAGGTAATTGAGATAAAGTTGTTGGGATGATCTGAGACCAAGGTGAGAGGTGTAAGAGATCAGGACACAGACACAGATAAAAACCCAGAGTCCAATATCGGGGTAAATGCTGAAAGACAAGAGACAAAGGAACAAGCCACAGCCACTTCTCACCTCGCCAACTCCTCAGCCTGAGAGAGGCCAAGCTCCTGTCTCTACCGCCTTATATTCCTCTCTCCACCCAGCCATATCACTTCCTGTCTCCTCCTCCCTTGTGTGGGATTTAAGGGGTGAGCCTCCCAAGTACTGGGATCAAAGGCATGAGATCCCAAATGCTGGGATTAAAGGTCTGCGCCACACTGCCTGGCCTCTGTGGCTAACTAGTGGCTAGCTCCACACTCTGATCTCCAGGCTTTATTTGTTAGAGCACAAACAAAATATCACCACAGTAGAATGTTGTATGTGGATCAAGAAGACACAGAGGCACTCTAAGGATATTTTTAGCCTTTCCAGCTGCTGGGGGAGTGGGGGGGTGGGGGGTCTAGGGGGTGAGGGGGTAGCCTCTGGCAAACTGACTGACTCTAGCTTTGCAAAGGGCTTTTTTTTTAATTGTTACACAATTCACACCTTTAGCAAGTCAATTTCTATAACAAAACTTCTTCTCTAAGCTCCCCAAAGAGACAAAGACAATGCAAATTCCAAAAGTCACAGGACATCTCAGTTCGCTGAGTCACAAAAGGCATCTCACAAAAGGCAAAACAAAGCTAGGTGCTGACACTTGGGAGTTAAACCAGATGCAGAATTCTTCAGGAACTCTCGCCACAGTAGAACACTTGCCTAGCCTATGCATGGTTCTGGGTTCAATCTCTATCTACCACATCCCCTCAAACAAACAAACAAAATAGCAGGAGTACTTATTACTCTCCTTCTTCCATAGAGCACTGGGAAGGCCTTTTCAAATTCAAAACAAGAGAATCTACGGACTTGCTGTACCTGAAAGTACAGTGGAAATTATGAGACTCTGGAGCCATTGGTCACGAGGGAAACTGTCCTGCAGAGAAAGACAGATGATCACCAACTTGGGTAGTGAGGCGCTGGACTGGCCTCAGATCAGCCAGTTACTGGGGACCATGGCTGCCCTGTTCCGAGACCCCATTTTGTAATGTATCCTATCCCAACCAGATGTGTGGAAATAGACTCAGATCAGTTGCGTGACTTGCTTGAGATGCACAGCGTCATCTAGAATCAGGTGGAGAATGCTGAAGTCCGATGCTTTTCCCTCCAACCTCCTGTAAGTTAATAACACAGAAAAAGACTCCAGAGAAAAAATTCCATGTGCTTGCAAATGGCACAATGCAGGTTGGACCCAGAGTGTGTTATCTGGACCTGGTGTATCCTGTGCTGTATCAAGACAACCTCCGCAACTTCCACCTTTTCTTCAAGCCCCTCTTCCTCTCTTGGTCTAGGGAAAGCTCTAGAGTGGTCTGTGTGGCAGTCTCTTCTAAGAGCCCTTTCTATTTCTTAGGGGAGCTCAGCCTACCCTTTTATTTTCTGTATGTTAGGCTGCAGTGGCATCTAGGACTTGCTGGCCCTAGATGGTCCTCTCCCCTGGGCTGCTCAACTCCTAGATAGGACACAGGAAATAGGACTTTGTATTTTATATACAGACCATTTATAGTGAGCTGGTTAAGAGCACTTGCTGCTCTTGCAGAGGACCTGAGTTTAGTTCCCAGTGCTCATATCATGGGGCAGCTCACAAGTACCTGTAACTCCAGCTCCAGGGGCTCCACATCTGGCCTCCATATCCACATACATACATTAAGAAGGACATGAGGTCCCTGTGCACACAGATAGCAATAGAGAAATCAGAATTGTTAAACATGCATGTTCTTCTCTTCAGTGGAAGAGATTTACACCTGTTTCACCCAGAAGGCTGGGAGTGGATGTTGTTTGTAGTCTGGTAATCCTTGCTAATTCTGCAGATCCAGGCTTCACCCCAATTCCCCAGCCTCCTGAGCATTGTTTCTCAGTCAATAGAACCCTTTCTTATGAAAGAGATTGTCAGCACTTTGCAAAAGGATGTACTAATGTCTTAAGCTTTTTTGTGATAGTTGCTACAAGGGAATTTTTTTCCAAAGTTACACTGTGCTTAAATATGTCAAAAAATAAACCGCTTTGGAGACAGACTCCAGAAGTTTGTTTTGAACCAGCCTGGCTAAGTCATGCTGAACTGGTTTCCTTCTTGCCTCTTATAGTCGATCTTCCTGCCAGCCGCAGAGTTTACACCGACCCACGTGCATACACACACAAAAAAATAAAAATACATCTTAAAAACAAAACCACACCTGTCGTCACTCAGTTTCCGCTGCTGTGACAGAACGCCTGAGGTAATCACCTCCAAAGGCGGAAAGTTTATTTCGGATCGTGATTTTTAGAGGTTTCAGCATGGCTGACTATTGCTTTGGGGTTCATGGTGACACTGTTCATCATGAGCATGTGACAGGAGGTCACCCCACGGAGGCAAAAAGAAGAGACAAAGTGGCTACCATTCTAATCCCCTTCCCAGGCACACCCAGATGTTCTAACAGTCTTCTGCACGGCTCCACTTCCTGAAGCCTCTACCACGTCTTAATAGTGCCACACCATGGTGGCAAGGCCCTCAATACATGGCATTTTAGAGGGCATCCCAATACAATCATAACAAGTATACATGGTGTAGCGTATAATACAGATTGCACCGGTAAGTAAGTTATCATGTGTTGTTTATATTTGCTGAGAGCTGACACTCTTCAAGTGTCCGCTACGACTCCATGCCACAGGCTAGCCCCTAATCCTGGGACAGGGAGAAGGGGGAACAAACAACCCATGGCATTAAAACACTGTGAGGAAACACAGCTAGAGGAGAAGCTATTTCCAGCAGAGGTTACTGTTGTTGATCCCATGGCATAAAAATTCCAGCAGCGGTGGACTGGTGAGGTGGCTCAGGAGGTAAAGGAGCTTGTTGCCAAGTCTGCCGACCTGAGTTCGATCCCCAGGACCCACACGGACGGAGAAAACCAATTCCTGCAAGTATTTTTGTTTTTATGACCACCACATGTGTGCCATAGCACTCACTCCCCCCACGCACATATACAATTAAATAAATGTAATAAAAAAAATAAGTTAAAAATGCCTACAGTGTAAACACAAGGCTGGAGGTTTGTCCATAGATGAAAACATTCTGCTCTGCCAGAAAAATCTCTCAGTCAGGAACTTCAGTAGTTAGTGAGATCAGCAAGAGGCTATCTATGCAGTTGACATGGGGAGTAGGGGGCTGGGAGGGTGACGGGGTGGAGGGTGATGGGGTGGGAAGGTGACGGGGTGGGAGGGTGATGGGCACCTAAGGCCATCAGAAGAAGGCAGGGCTCAGCACCAGGCATCCACTGCTATTCTCCTGTACACATCTGTACACATCTGCCAGGGAGGAGACCGCCCCGGGTACATGCCAGTCCAGCCAGCTCTGGGAAAGCCAGCGATCCACACCTATCGCCACCCTCTCTACAGAGAGCCAGGCTGCCTAGCCGTGGGGACGGCGTCCTGGTGCTGCTCCGCCTTCCAGGGAGCGGATCCCCGCCTCTTCTTTTTCCTTTACCCCAGTCAGACCCGCCTCACTCAGCTTTATCTGGCCAGCCAGTTTCTCAGTCTCAGACGGAGACTCCAAGCATGCTGGGCCGCTGGAACAAAGCCACCCTGACAACCCCTTTGGTGGTGCCCACCTGGAGAAGCTGAGGCAGGAGCCTGGCAGGGGTTTCAGGACAGCTCGCGCTACACAAGCCAGACATTCTCACCAACAAAATCCTGCAAGCGCTGGCAGGAGCCTTCCCTACCTTCCACGGGCACAGCTGCTCTCTTCCTCCCTGGCCTAGGTGCTGACAAAGCAGGAGAGTTGGGGTTGGCAACCCCAACCCCAGGCCCAGGCCCTGTCCTTAAGCGCCCAGCCCCAGCTACTTCTCCTCCTCTTTTCTTTTTCTTTTTCTTTTTTTTCCTCTTGGTTTTTTGACACAGGGTTTCTCTGTGTAGCCCTAGGTGTTCTGGAACTCACTCTGTAGACCAGGCTGGCTTCAAACTCAGAGATCCACCTGCCTCTGCCTCCCGAGTGCAAGGATTAAACGCGCGCAGATATCCCGGCCAGGCTTTCAGCCCCCATTTCTGTCCCCGCCCCTTTCTCGCTGGTCCCACCCCTCACCAGCGAGGCCCCGCCTCCCCGCGTGGTGTTTGCCGCCTCAGCCCCGCCCCCGCGGCACCTTCGCGAGGCAACCCGCCTGCGCGCGTTGACGCCACAAAGCCCCTGTGCCTCTCCCAGTACTGTGGCGCAAACCCGGCCTTTCCCCGAGGCGGCGCACCCGGCCCTGGCACCTGGCGCGGTGCAAAACTCCTTCCCTGTGAGTACTGTCCCGCACCCCCGGGGCCGAGGCTCTGGGGCCCCGCCGGCCCTGGTTCGCAGGGCTCCCCGATCTCAGGCAGCCATCCTGTCCCCAGCATAGGTCACACTTGGAGCCGGGGGCTTCTTCCACTGTTGACCACGCTCACTACGGAGGCCTCCTAGATGGAGCCCTCATGGACAAAGGGAGCCTTGAGGTCCACCTCTACCCCTGCGTGGCCAGGTCCCGCTCGCCTTCTTGCCCACATCCTCCGCACCCTCCGCCCCATTCTGACCTGGTGGTCAGCGGTGCATCCCTCAGGGCTCGGGAAGAGCCGATGCCCTGTGCTCCGCTCACAGAAAGTTCAGATGACATGAACGTGGCAGCCACTCCGGAATATCTGAAAGGGCCTTGACTTTAAGGATTGAGAAGAGGGGAGCAGAGGGGAGCACTGAGTAAACCTCACTTCTGAACTCTCAATAATGAAACAGGATGAGGCAATTCAGGGTCTCCACTGCCTGGGGTAGGACTCCAGGGGTGCCAGTGCATTCATTGTACGTGTGTTTATAAACGTGTGTGTATGTGGGGTGTGTGTGTGTGTGTGTGTGTGTGTGTGTGTGTACTTGTGTGCCTGTGCATATGTGTGTTGTATGTGCTTGCAGAGTGCATCCATGTTCACGTCTCTGTTTGTCACTGCGTAAGTGTGCTTGCACATGTTTTCTGTGTGGATATGTTCCTGTATAGTTGACAAACATGTTTACCCGTGTGCAAGCTTGTACGTACATGTGTGTCTACACATAGCCCCCGTATTTATGTCTGCATGTGTTCATGCGTCCGTGTGTCTGCACGGAGCCCCTCTGTGTGCTTTGTGTTGTGTCTTTTCTGAATTGCACCTTCACTGAAAGGATCTCCACTCCTTTCTGAGTGTCTCTGTGTTACCAGGGATTTGTTCACGACATTATTCTGACATCTGACTCTATTGTGGCGGTCCTGGCGCAGGGGTAGGGCTTGCCTGCAAACGCAGAGCAGCTGGGGAGTCCCAGAAGGCATGGGAAGGAGCTAGCAGCTGAGCTGGCCTAGGGACCAAGTCCAGCTCAACCGTCGAGGTTCAGGGGTCCGGCTAGCATTTGTTCGGAGTGTCTTTGTGCCCCACGTTTGGACACCAGCTTTTGTCCTCATCCGGGAAAGAGCAAGACAGGAAGCATGCACAGCGCCCTGGGGCCCAGGAGAGCTGGCCGGGGCAACAGTTCTGTGATTCTGCCTGCCAAGGGGTTACAGTGGAGACCTCCCCTTGTTTCTCCCCCAGGAGCCATGGATGCGGTGGAACTTGCCAGAAGGTTGCAAGAGGAGGCCACATGTTCCATCTGCCTCGACTACTTCACTGATCCTGTGATGACCGCCTGTGGTCACAACTTCTGCCGAGAATGCATCCAGATGAGCTGGGAGAAAGGCAAGGGCAAGAAAGGGAAGAAGAAGCAGAAGAGTTCCTTCCCCTGCCCCGAGTGCAGGGAGATGTCCCCTCAGAGGAACCTGAGGCCCAACCGCCTCCTGACAAAGGTGGCCGAGATGGCCCGCCAGCACCCCGGGCTGCAGAAGCGAGACCTGTGCCAGGCACACCAAGAGCCCCTTAAGCTGTTTTGCCAGGACGACAAGAGCCCCATTTGTGTGGTCTGCAGGGAGGCCCAAGAACACCGGCTGCACCGGGTGCTGCCTGTGGATGAGGCTGCCAGGGACTATAAGGTGAATGCGAGATCAGGGCCTCCAGGTCCCGGAGGAGCCATGGTCAGCACTGGCAAAGTATGACCAGGGGCCGGTGACCCCTTGTTGTTGTGGGGAGAGAGAGTCCTGTCAAGTTGGTCTCTACTCAAGGTGTGAGAAATGTAGAGCTTCACTTCATAGGAAGAGCGCTGCTGCTGCTGAGAGAGAGAGAGAGAGAGAGAGAGAGAGAGAGAGAGAGAGAGAGAGAGAGAGAATGAGTCCTGGGGAAAAGCCACAATAGGAATGTAAGTAGGTTGGAGACCAAGCAACATGGAGGAAGTGCCTTTTGCCCCAAGATAAAAAATAGGTGTGTGACTGATCTTCATGTTCCCAAGGAGAGCCGGGGTGTGTGTGTGTGTGTGTGTGTGTGTGTGTGTGTGTGTGTGTGTGTGTCTATAGTAGCCATGTTTATTAATGAGCAATTTAATTAAGCGTATAGCAAGCAAAACATATACAATGAGTAGCAGACAGCAGTAGAGAAATGAGAAATGCCATCAGATGAGTTTACAACGTCCAGATCTAGAGAGCCAAAGGCAACGCGTCAAATCTGGGACTTAGAAACACCAGCAGAATTGACTGGGGAAGTCGAGGCAGCCAGCTGGAGGGTTTTTATTTTGTTTTAACTGAGCTGTCTCTCCGTGGATGTTTCTCGTGAGGGAACTTCTGGCCTCTCCTTTCCACTGGATGCATTTTCACATCACAGGATGAACAGCAGTAACCTCTGTGGAAAGTGGCTTTGTCTTCTAGCTGTTCCCAAGGGCACATTTTTATTCTGGGGCTATTTCGCTGTTTGTTTGTTTGTTTTCCTACTCTTGCAGAGTTAGGGGAGGAGCCAATCTGAGGACAGGGGCTTACAGGAACATTTTTAGACAAACGTGCCTGAGTGTAAAATAGGTGCGTGGCGACCCTGCTTCCAAAGCCAGCTGTTCAGTGAGTTCAAACAGCACGGACAATTTACTAATATAGTGTATATTACAGTGATCTAACCTCCAAACCCAGGTCAGGAAGGGCTCCTTTTCTGAACATCTCATGGGCTCTAACTCAGGGCCCATGGCCTGACTCGGCCACTGGAGTGGGAAGCCGGTACCTCAGTCATCCATTTTTGCTTCCCGACTGAAGATCGTTTGCTCGGGTGTGTTGTGTTCTGAACGCCTCACTGCTGAATCGATTTGGTTTTGGTTTTTGCTCTGTTTTGTGGGGTGGGGACTGTCTGGTTCCTTGAGCTCCTGTAAGATGGTCTCTTGGGCCAGTGCAGCCTGAGAGACCCCAGTCCAGACACAGACAGAGATGGGATTGTGGGACTGAGGACTGTGCTTGTGTGTCCAGGTGAAGCTGGAGGAAGACATGAGGTATTTTCGGGAGGAGATGGTCAAGACAGAGTCACTACAAGCCAAGGAGGAACAGAGCTTAATTGAGTGGCAGGTAGGTGCCCAATGGCTGCCATTCCACCCTGTGTGTCCATAGCCATCCTCCTTTGCGATGGTGAGGATGGGCCACAAACAAAAAGTGAGCTTCAGGTGATGGAGCCTTGAACATGTGAAGTTCGTCAGAGGACAAAATTACAACACATTTAAAAGTTTTTGTTTGTAAACAGGGTCTCCATAAACTATTGAGGTCAGCCTTAAACTCATAGGCTTAAATGATCCTCTTGCCTCAGCCTCCCAAATAGCTATGACAATAGGCGTTCACCACTACACCTGGCTAAGTTCAGATTTTTTTAATTATCTTCATTTTGCCTGCATGTGTTTACGAAAAACGTGCATGCAGTTCTAGGCAAGACCAGAAGAGGGCATCGGACTGCCTAGAACCGGAGTTAAAGATGGATGGATGTTAGTCACTATTTGGGTGCCAGGAATCAAACCCTGGTCCTCTGGAAGAGCAGGCAGTGCCCTTAACTCCATCCCCCTTTTAAAATAATTTCTTTTATTATTCAGACAATAAATAGCTCTCTTTCTTTATTCTAGAATCAGGCAGTGCACCCACAAAATAAATGTGGGCTGCACCTTTGATTTTAAAGACTGAGAAGGGCTGCAGTTTGCCATTCCATTTCAGAGTTACCTTCCGTGTAAGGTGGGATCAGGGAAACAATAGGAAGGAGACTACTTGGTCAACAGCTGGTCATCTTGTGGTACTGTTGGACAAGGATTGACTTCCCCCTCTTCACTGGAAATGGCCTACTTGGGGGGTTGGGCTTGTTGGTGCATATGTGTGACCCCCAGAATTCAAGGAGGCAAAAGCAAGATCTGTTCGTTCAAGGTCAGCCTAGAATATATAGCCAGTCCCAGGCCACCCAGGGCTACCTGGGAAGAGCCTATTGTCTCAGAAGAAAAGGAAGATAAGTACATCACACACACACACACACACACACACACACACACACACACACACACACACGGTGGGGGGAAGGGAGGAAGGGGCCTGTTTGGGAAGTTTAGCTGTTATCTGTGAAATTCTGGTTTCTTAGGAGTTTTGGTCAACAGCTTTAGGAACATGGGTAACTCCAGTCTGACTTTTAGCCTGGTCATTAGGAGCTCCCTGTCCTTTTTATGAATCATGTCTGTGTCCTTCCTTAAGGTGGCATGTTCTGAACCCACCCACGCCAGGACACGTAGACATCTGACCATGTGGATGCTGCCAGTCAGGGTCTGATCTGTTAGGGTGTAACGGGGATAGCATGGGGACCTCTGTCACCACGTGTCCAGAATTGATGTGTGGCAACCTTGAAGGAAAAGCCATCCTTTCTGGACACATCTCATAGCCAGGGGGCGGGGCGGGGGGCTCCCCACTCCCACAGGAGAAAGTGAAAGAGCGGCGAGAACGTGTCCTGGAGGAGTTCCAGAAGGTGGTCCTGTTCCTAGTGGAGGAAGAGCGCAGGCTTCTCCTGGTCCTGAAGAAGGAGGAAGACGATATCTTAGGGAGGCTGCAGGACAGCAAAACCTCCCTGGACCACCAGAGCCGCTCCCTGGACCGGCTCCTGCTGCAGCTGGAGGAGCAGAGCCAGCAGGAGCCCCTGCAGATGCTGCAGGTGAGGCCAGAGGGTGCGGAGGGTCCTTGGGATTATCCCCATGCTGCCACAAACCTGTGGGTTCACCATGAGGTGGGGCATGGCCTGAGATTGTACACTCAGCCCAGCAGCCTGCAGAACACATGCAGGCTGACAGGATGGGATGGGCTGAGGGTCACCTCCCCATCCCATCCCAGTGCTGAACAGCAAACATCTCACATTACCCACCAGTAGATACACACACACGTGCGCGCGCGCACACACACACACACACACACACACACACACACACACACACACGCATGCTGAGGGAGAGACAATAAATAAAATACATTTTTAAAAAAGAGGCTTGTTTTAGCCCGGAGTTCTGGAAGTCCGAGAGCATGGTCCTGCCAGCTGCTCTCTTCTGGGGAAGGCCCTGGGACAGAGGGCCAGCCAGCACCCGCCAGCATGAATGAGGCAGGCCAACTTCTGCACCTCCCTTTCTCATCTCCGCTCACCCTGGTGGACCTGTGACCTAATTACCTCTTAGAGACCCGAGCTGTGACTGCTCAGCCTGCGACACTAGCAATTCAGTTCCAACCTGGTTTTGCTGGGAACGTACCACATCCAGACAAGGCAGTGGACCACTGGGAAACACTTAGGAGATGCAGATATTTTCCAGGCCAGGACGTTAATGGTGCTTGAGAAGTCTGTGGATCCTGGGTTTCTAGAAAATCTCTAGGGACCCTAGGTTCACCCTCAACCCACCCACCCCCCTCCTCAAACCATGGCCACTGTGCTCCCTGCCCTTTTTTTTCTCTGCCCCATTGTTCTGTGCACCTTAACTGGATCTGCAGCTGTGAGTCCAGAGAAGGAAACTCAGGACCCTGCCCTCCTTACCCACACCTTAGCCTCCCGAATGGCTTCGTTTATGCTCAGCCTGAAAATATTGAAGGGGAAACCCGGAAAGTACACAACCCTTAAGTTTCAAACTGCATGCTGTTCTGAGGATATGCAGATAAAACCCACCTGGGGTGTGAACCACCCCTTAGTTCACTACACCTATGCTGTGTGTTATCACCAGTAACTGTCTTGGCTATCAAAGCTACAGTGTGTGTGTGTGGGATGGGGGAATCTGTGAGTGAGCAAAAGTAACATTTAGTTAATAATGGCTCCAAAGCACAGGATCAGGGAAGCTGGCCATTTACATGTGCCACAGAGAAGCTTTGAGCAGCCTCCTTTAAGGAAAGCTCTGTGCAAGTCATGTGCTAGGGTTGCTCAAATGGATGGGGGTGGGGCACACACTTACGAGAGTGCATTGTTAGGGGTGGTTCTATTCTATTATGTTAGCTTTTTCCTGTGCCAGACTCATAAACTGCATCATATATACACCTACATACACAAAAGCATGGTATGCACAAGGACTGCTGGTCCATGGCTTGCTTGCCTCAGAGGAAGTACTGGGTAAAGAGCTGGGGAAGGGGCGGGGCTAGCTCCGTGGTACCGTGCTTGCTGAGCAGAGGCCCCGCGTTCTGTTTCCCCTACTGAAAAGGTAAGGGTTGCAGGTTTCCCAGAACTTGCCGCCTCCTCTCTGCCGACCTCAGGCTTGTGACCGTGGACTGAGAAGATGCTTTAGGGTCTGCCGAGTGGAGGGGAAGGGAAGATCCATGGAGTGTATGAACCTGTTGTCTGGGAAGGGGATGTCTCAAAGTAGTGGGCAACAGAGGTAACTCGGATCCTGACCGGCGGGACCAGCTCTTAACCCCTCTTCCCTGTTGTTTGCAGGACATGAAGGACACCTTGACCAGGTACTCTGTCACCCTCAGTAGAGGTGGTGGTGGAGGTGGGTGAGGGAGGGCCACATGGAGAGCCCCGGAGCACATGAGACTGTGTTCCCTGGAGGAAGGAGAGCCTCAGTTTGCAGTACCCAGAGGTGGTCCTCCCCGTGGCTATCAAGACTGTGTGCAGAGTTCCAGGACAGATAGAGGTGCTCAAAAGTTTCCAAGGTAAGTGGAGACCCAGGTCTCCAATCCTGAATCTCAGTCCTCTGGGCGGTGTTCCTTGGATGCCACGCAGGAACTGAGCTACCGACTGGAGATTAGTCTCTTAAACTGTACTTACATCTTTCCAAGTCTGACCCTCGGCTGATTTAAGCTTGCCCCAGTTAGCCCTCGTGACTCACCATCAACATCCATGGGGGTTTGGAGTGTGGAACCCTTAGGTAGCCCCAATTCTCAGCTGGGACTGGCGGAGGGGAGGCTTTTGAGTGAATATGGAAAAGAGCCACTTGACCACCATGCCCCACCCACGACTATCTTGAGGGTTCTGGCCCTTCCACCTTTGACCTTGAATGACCCCTGCTTATCTCTGTCCACCTGGACCCTCTCTGCAGAGGACGTGGTGCCGGACCCCAACTCAGCGTACCCCTATCTCCTCCTGTACGAGAGCCGCCAGAGGCGATACCTGAGCCCACCACCAGAGGGCACCGCCCCCTACAGCAAGGACCGCTTCGTGGCCTACCCCTGCGCTGTGGGACAGAAGAGCTTCTCCTCTGGACGGCACTACTGGGAAGTGGGCATGAATCTCACCGGGGATGCACTCTGGGCCTTGGGCGTGTGCAGGGACAACGTGAGCCGGAAGGACAGGGTGCTTAAGTCCCCGGAAAATGGGTTCTGGGTAGTGCAGCTCTCCAAAGGGAAGAGGCACCTGTCCCTGCTCCCCGACTCCACTCAGGTCACACTCACGGAGCCCCCCACCCACATGGGCATCTTCCTGGACTTCCAGGCCGGGGAGGTGTCCTTCTACAGTGTGAACGACGGGTCCCACCTGCACAGCTTCTCCCAGGCTGCCTTCCCTGGGCCGCTGCTGCCGTTCTTCTGCCTGGGAGCCCCAAAGTCAGGCCAGATGGTCATCTCCACAGTGACCATGTGGGTGAAGGGATAGAGGCTTGCGGCCAGGCAGAGTAGTCACTGGGCGTGCCCTGGCTCCCCAGAAGGCAGGGCGCTTCACCACCGTGGCTACCTACCCAGGCTTTCTCTGGGGCGCTAAGAGCCAATACCTGTGCTGGCAGGGCAACTTCCCGAAATACAATCACGATTAAAATGCTCAAATACGAACCGACTTTTGAGAAGATACTAAGTAGGGGTAACTTTGGAAAGAGTCCCGACATTTCCGAGTGAACTATGTATTTCTAAATATATACCTGCTCACCTGGCAAGTTGGTCTTCCGTTTTTGTTAGCTTTGTCCCGCCCCCAAAGCTTGCTAGTATCTTGGTTCCTAGTGCCCTTGGGCCATCCGGTCCTTCACAGAGAAAGTGGAGCCCCACCCCGTCCCCCTTAAGATAATTAGGAAGGGCGCCCCTCCACGAACCGGTTCCTAACACTCCCAACCCGAAGAACCCCTCACTCTCCATTCCTGTTACAAGTGAGTAGCGCCCCGGGACACTGGCAAGGACCCATTTCCGAAGCGGTTTCCACTGGGAGCCTTCTGGACCCACGGCGTGACACCGCGTCTCGTTTCCCATCCCCGATCACCCAGGTCTGCCCCCCCAGGCATGAGGGTGGCGTTGGAGGTGTCTTAGCGACAACTGTCCAGGGGTGCTGTGGGCACCGGGACACGGCCAACTTCATTGCCCACCCCTTGGGTGTTCCCATGCACTCAAGGTCATCCTGTGCCTCAATACTCCTCGTCGTCCCTTTCTGGACCTGCGGCCACAGTTTGCAGCCCGCGGGGCCTGGTGGAGCGGGGGACACCACCTGCGGAGACCTGTCACCGCGAATAAGCGCTGTAATGAATGCGCTCTAATTCGGTCTCACCCCCAGGCCGTGTGACAAGCAGCGGCCAATCCACGACAAAAGCGGGTTCCAAAAACATAATAATAACCAGTTTCCTGCTTCCGCCGCTGTTCCTCTTCCGGCGGAAGTCTGCCAGCCTGGTACCGGGCGTACCCACTACACGGGAGGCCGGGAGTCTGGCCATCTGGTCCCGGCCCGTGCCCACTACGCCCCCGCCGCGGAGTAGTAGCCCGGTCCCCGCGCGCCGCGAAGAGCCCGATCCAAGGCGCTGCCGCCCGCACCATGGCCGCCCCAGACTTGTCCACCAACCTCCAGGAGGAGGCCACCTGTGCCATCTGCCTCGATTACTTCACCGACCCAGTGATGACCGACTGCGGTCACAACTTCTGCCGCGAGTGCATCCGACGCTGCTGGGGCCAGCCCGAGGGCCCGTACGCGTGCCCCGAGTGCCGCGAGCTGTCGGCGCAGAGGAACCTGCGACCCAACCGACCGCTCGCCAAAATGGCAGAAATGGCCCGGCGCCTGCACCCGCCGTCGCCCGTCCCGCAGGGCGTGTGCGCGGTGCACCGCGAGCCGCTGGCCACCTTCTGCGGCGACGACCTGTGCCTTCTGTGTCCCACCTGCGAGCGCTCGGAGCACTGGGCTCACCGCGTACGGCCGCTGCAGGATGCGGCCGAAGACCTCAAGGTGCGTTCCGCCAAGTGCAACCGGTCCGTGTCTGGAGCGAAGGGATGTCCTGGCACTGTGTCCCTCCTTGGGTGAGGGAATGTGAGTTACAGTTGACCTGATCCCGTGACGGGGTCCGGATGTAGCCTGTCTTATTCCAGGATGAGGTGCACCGGCATTCTTGAAAAACTGGGTGTTGGTAGTCAGTCCTGACTGGGCTGGGAGAACTGAAGGGGCCACTGTGAGATTTAACAGTTTGGCCGACGTCAGAGTTGATAACTTGGCCGGTGTGTTACCATCCCAGCATGAACTCCGGTAACCAGAATAAATCAGGCACCAAGTTTCCTTTGCTTTGGATTTCAGCACAGGGGTTTGGAGGAGCTTATAGACAGAGATATCCCTGTGGTTTTTCGTTTTGCTTGGTCCTTACCGGATTCATTGGTCCAGCGGGCTTTCCTTCCTGCTACCTTGGTGGTACTGAAAGGGACCCACATCTCTCCAGAAGTGACATGATAAATCCTGGCGGGGCAACACTAAAGCTGTTCTATTACAAAAGAAGAAAAGCCTTGGCTTCTTCCTTGTCAGGTTCATTATCCGAACTTAACAATTACAGCTAAAGTAACACTTTAAATTTCTCCTGCCTAGGGCTTCACACAAGGAAAAAAGAAAAATCAGAGAAGCAGTTACCCTGGGGCTTTTCTCCAAACGTGTAGAGTTACCAGAAGGAGAGAGACCTGGACTTCCAGGTCTCAGCAGTTACGGACCTGTCTAGGAATTAGGAGGCTAAGGACAGAGGGAGTGTCTCTCTCCTGCAGAATCAATGCTCCGCCTTCTGCCCGCCTGTGTATCCGTGTCTGTTCAGTCACCCTCACCTCCACATAAACCTCACAGCACCCGGGCAGGTTTGGGTGTGGGGACACAGCTTGGCTTTGTCAGGTGACACCAGGAAATCAGCAGATAGCTTTTACCTGTCACCAGCGGGTACACAGTGTGCCATTCCTCCACTCACTGGAGCTTGGGATGGGGGTCCCCTGGGCCATGCTGGCCTCCATGGCTCAGGTGACAAGTTCACTCTCTGGCTCTGGCCCTGGGGCCATGAGTGACTAGTACCCAGAGGGGAGCCTCCAGTTCTCCAGTAAAACCAGAGAGATGGGAGGAGGGTTCCCAGAGGCAGGAACTGGGAGTTGAGGGGAGAACCCAGGCCTGCCCCAGGGCCCTCTGGGTTTGACGCAATTCTCACCACACCCAAGGTAGGAAGCCTGCATCCTGACCTAACCAATGATAGGTCTGTGTGCAACCAGAACTTGAAGCTTTTGCCAAAGTATACACATAGTGCTGTTTCAGAAGTTTGCTCCGTTTAAAGTGCTGCCCCTGACCTTAGCATTGAAAATGGGGACATGGGGGCTGGAGAGGCGTCTCAAGTAGCTAACTGCTGTTCCAAATTGCTCAAGTTCTCGGCGCTCATGCTGGACAGCTCGTGGCTGCCTGTAACCCCAGCTCTAAGGGGAGCTGACTTGTCTGGCCTCTACAGGCATGCACACTGAAATGCACAGTCCGCTTGCAGACAGACACATAATCAAAATAACAAAGGTAATTGTTTTTAAACGAGAAAGTGGCCGGGTATAGTGGCTCATAGCTGTCTTTCCAGCTACTCAGGAGGCTGAGGCAGGAAAATCAAAAGTTCAGGACCTACCTGGGTTACAGAGTTCAAAGTTCAAGCCCAGCGCAGATAACTTAGTAAGACCATGTTACAGGAGAAAAAGAGGGCTAGTTGTATCTCAGTGGTAAGGCACTTACTTAGCATGCGTGAGGCCCAGGGTTCCAGGAGAAAACACTGGGAAGACGCGGGCAGAGCTTGGAACGCAAGACTCGGGTACATGATGATGGGGCCAAGTGACAAGACGGGCCTGAATTTTCAGGAGAGGGTAGGCAGCATCTGGGATAGGCCTGTGGCTTCTACCATAGCCCTGATGAGGACTGAGCCCAGCTGGCAGCTAGGTTCCATCTCTCCTCCCTGACTGACTTCAGGATTTCCCCCAGCACTGTGCCCAGGCCTGGAGTTGACAAGGTTTGGATTGATATAAACAGACGCCATTGGAGACGAACACAAGCCACCCAGCTGGCCTGTTTATAGGAATGCTTGCCGTTCTGTGGTACGCAAAACTGCAAGAAAGTGGAAATGGAAGCTGGATCAGGTCCAGCCTAGGAAAATAGAGCCAGCGATGAGGGACTGGGAAAAAAAGCTACATCTAGTTTGAACTCCCATGGTGCATTCTATGGTACAGCTATGGCACACAGTTCTGGCGGCTGTCCAGGGTCAAGGCATGTCTAGTAAAGGGCTGCCTCCCGGCTCACAAGTGGCCCCGTTCTTGCCATGTTCTCACCTGGAAGAAGCAGGAACTCTCAGAACCTGTCCGGAGGGCCTCACTCGCATATCCCAATCACCTTCCAAAAGTCTAGCCCACCACCTAGGTGGTCGGGTGTTGGACTGAGGAGTTGTTGGGGACACTCAAGCCTTAGCCTCTGACTTGCTGTGACCCCTTGTGACCACAGGTGGAAGGAAGAGGAGGCCACAGTGGCTTCAAGGCGGGGAAAGCTCAGTCTTCAGTGCCAGCTTGGTGGGTGCGGCCTGGTGAGGGAGCCTGGCTGTGCCCACCAAGCAGGGAACACACTGTCTGCTCTGCAGAGGTGAGCAGGGCTGGTTAGGGACACAGGGCTGGCACTGAAAATAAGGAGAAACCTTGACTGTGACATTTGGTGAATTTGGGGAGGAGTAGCCTTGGTCACTAGAGGGGTGGCTGCCGAATCAGAAGGGTACCTGTCAGTGGGGGAGCGTTGTATCCTGCCATCATCCGGACAGATTTCATTTGGCCCAGTGGGGAAGAGGTTGGCAGAGGAGGTCAGGAGGGGAAAGGCAGACTTCTGTGTCTGGGCCCTGCCTGTAGGGCCCGATGCCGATTGGGATTCTCATGGCACCGCCTGGTCTCCGTCCCACCAGGGGAGGCTGGAGAAGTCACTGGAGCACCTGCGGAAACAAATGGAGGATGCGACGCTGTTCCAAGCCCAGGCTGAGGAGACCTGTGCCTTGTGGCAGGCAGGTGCCGGGTCTGGGGTGAAGGCGGGAGCGTAGAGTCAGCAGCTGGATGCCAGACTAGCCTGAAACACCCTGTGGTCAGCCCAGAATGTGTGTGTGTGTGTGTGTGTGTGTGTGTGTGTAATAGAGGATGCCAAATTTGGGGTCTGTCCTTCTGCTCTGCGCTAAGTATCTGGGGTCCTGGCATGCTTAAGTTCAGGGTCATAGAGGGAGGAGACATGAGGGGTCCCAAGGATGGATTTGGATGGACGTCAGGAGCAGGCCCAGGTTATGGGGAGGTCTCCAGTAGTGGATCTAGGGGTTAGGGAGGTATTTGGCATTGGGGTAGGGGTAGATTTGGTCTGTCAAGCTTTGCGGTGGCAGATTTGTCTGGCTGACATCTGGGGATGGGCTTGGGGGCCTGTGTGGCAGATGTTGGGGTGCGGCTGGTCCCAGGAATGGGTCTTGAGTCTGGGTAGCCACAGGTGGTGGATGGGAGGTCTGATGGCTCAAGGGGCGGCTTTGGGTTGCGAATAGCCCAGGGTTGTCAGTTACGTATCGGGGCAGCCATGGGTGACAGATTGGATCGCTCTTGAAATCTAGGCGGCTCCTCCTGGTAGTATATTCTGTGTCTGATCAGCCTAGGGTGGTAGATTTGGGGTGTGGGCTATCCCCAAATGGTCAGCCCTGGTCTAGCCTCAGGTCTCGCCCTCAGCTGTCTTTTCTTACGCCCCCTACAGAAGATGGTGGAGAGCCAGCGGCAGAATGTGCTGGGCGAGTTCGAGCGACTGCGCCGCCTGTTGGCAGAGGAGGAGCAGCAGCTGCTGCAGAAGCTGGAGGAAGAGGAGCTGGAGGTGCTGCCGCGCCTGCGCGAAGGCGCCACGAGGCTTGGCCAGCAAAGCGCGCAGCTGGGAGCCCTCATCTCAGAGCTGGAGAACCGCTGCCAGCTGCCAGCGCTGGGGTTGTTGCAGGTGAGTGGGCCGGGTGGGGCGTCCTGGGGGGGTCCGCGGTACTCCCCAGGGGAGCATCAGGTGTGCACCCCTCACCCCACGGCTCAGCACCCTGCTTCCTCCCCCGGACACACAGGGTCTGCATCTTCCTATTGCGGGGTTGCCACAGGGCATGAAGTACAGCCCCAGGTCCCAGCCACTCGCATGCCTTCTGCATCCACCACTTGACCACACGCAGGCCATGTTGCTACCTATGTGTCAGACTATGCTCGGGGGTGGGGGGGCGGGGGCGCGGCGGGGAGCGGGGAGGGGGCACCTGGCAAAGGATTCAGAATAAGAAAGTGTTGGCAGAGCTTGTCCATAACAGACTCAAGTCTGCAGAGAGCCTGGCCTGCCCATCTCTCCTGTAAATACCACAGCAGCTAAGATGGGTGTGGGGTACCAGTATTCTGCCTCCCCACACTCGGTGTGAATAAAAGAAAGAGAAGTAGTCTTTTGGTGGAGATGGATGCCCGACCTCCCCTCCCCAGGCTCCCAGTGGGGGTGCGCCAGTTCCTTGAACTAAAGGGCGCAGTGTTCGTGCATCAGCTCACACTTCCTCTGCCTGCCTTCAGTCACTACTGGCTGACCTGAGGTTCTGAAGATTCTGCACATCTGTTAAACAGCTGCTGCTCTATATTTAAGGGATCACGAGAAGGGCAAACGTCATGTGTTCAGTCCAGATGTGGTTTTACTTCCAATCCACAGTTGGTTGAGTATACAGGTGCAAAATGAGGGCATACAGCGAGGCAGACCTCGGGAGAAGTCCCAGCATTCAGCGTCCCATTTTCTCAGGCTGGCTGACCACAGTTGCTGTTCTCTATGGACACAGCAGAGTGGGTGTGGACCGGCCTGTGTGCTTTTCGGGGAGGGATGCTTTCTTCCCTCGCTGATGACTCATTCTTGTTCCTGGACCCCTGAGAGCTCTCAGTAGGATTTCTGCCCCAGCCCTTTCAGCTTGTGATCTCTACTCCCTACACCCTAAGTCACCCCCGGATGTCGTCATCTTTCGGGGGGCGTACCATCATTTTCTGTATAGCAATGTGAGACTGGGGAGTTGGGTCAGCAACAGCTTCTGATAGGGACTCTTGGAACCCTCAGGACAATTACTCCAGAAAAGTCCTCAAAAGACCTCATGGTAGGGATTAAATGTTGATGTGCGTCTTGATGGAGACATTTCAACTGTAGCGGGTCCCTTCGCACCTCTCTCCTCCTCCTCCTCCTCCTCCTCTTCCTTCTTCTTCAAGAGTTATCCCCAGGATGTATGCTCCAGTCCTGTTCTTCCCTGAATCTCGGCTCCTATTCATTTCCCCCAAACCAGAACACTCAGGTCCCCCTGTCCTCTGCCTCAGGGCAGTCTAGGTGACCATGAAAAGTGTGGCAGTCAGTTCTCGGACCCTTCAACAGGCTCGGGGCCTCTGTCTCCCCATTTGTCCAGTGTGCATTGATGAGATTCAGGAGGTGACTGCTGGATACAGGCTGTGGGGTCCATTGTTGCCCTTCCTTAGGGGCTTGGCTATGCTTTGTGCCACCCCAAACCCCAATGCCATCTACCTGGTGTGTAGATATGGGGTCTAAAACTGGCTGTCTGCCTTCCATGTAGGACAGAGGCCATGTGTTCCCTCTGGGGCCCAGGGGCTGGGGACGTGGTAGGAGGTGGCTCACTGGGACAAGACACCTGGGGATTTTGACCTTTACCAAGCTGTCAGATGGTTAGAGCCTGCCAAATAGAAATGTCTCTGTGAGCTCTCAGAGGGAGGGCTAGAACAGAGAGGAATGGAGACAGAGGTCTATGTCAGTAAAGCAGATTAAATGCACTGGTATGCCTTTCACCTGGTGTGTGAGTGTGTGTGTGTGTGTGTGTGTGTGTGTGTGTGTGTGTGTGTGTGTGTGTTCCATTCAAATCTCATGCCCCTCCTTGAAGATAAATATATATTGCTATATGTTGCTAGTGAAAGGGCCCCATTGGGGTTTTTTTTGGTGGTGTACCCACTGTGAGGTGCTCACACTCATGTGAGCAACCAGTGAGACTCACTGGTACAGACAGGAAACATGGAAAGTCAAACCTGTCTTGTGCCGAATCAAACGTGACAGGGTACAGGTTGTTAGCCAAGTCATCCTCCTAGGCTCTAAGAAGACAAAATGCTGGAAGGTTTTAGGAAAACAGGGTGACTTGGAAATGGGGGTGCAGGGGTCTGTGTGAACACCAGATTTGGATTTGTTTTTGTATGTGGTGGTCTCGGCCATCCACTCATATTTCGCGCCACCAGGCGGCCTAGCTCCCACTGGGCCCCTCCCCATCCTTCCCCCACTTTATCCCACTGCTGCCTGCTTCCCACCTGCTCCCCCCCCACCACCACCCCCACCACCCCCCACCCCCCGCCCAGCCCCTCTTCCATCAAGCTCCACAGGAAAGCCTTTGCTGTATGCTGGGGCGGGTTATGCCTTCAGCTTGGGGTTAGGAGCAGCTTGCCTCATTCTGTTCCTGTGAGCTGCTCTTCATGTCTAGGGGGAGAGGAGGAGGTTGAGGGGATCCCCACTCTCAGCCCCAGTCTGCAGGGTCCTTCTGCAAGGTCTCTAAGGCCTGGTGTGGTCACCTATGGCCTTCTGGGCAGCTGTCGTGCATAGAAGAGGGCTGGGGGACCTGGAATCCATCCATGTGCGCTGATAGCCCTTAGGCTGACATGCTCTGTAGCAGAGTTCATTTTTTTTTCTTTTCCCCTGAATAGATGTGTCTGAGGAGGCCCCTTCCCTACTCTGGAGGCCAAAGCTTTCCTATCGCCCCAGCAAGGAAGGCCTTGTGCCATCCTTGCCTCAGGCCACGTGACCACCAATACCCCCAACACACCTGCTTCCAAATGGGTGGGAGACGGAGACGATTTCAGCTGCTCTGCCCGCATCGGACTCATGGTTCCAGGCTCTTTCCCCTGCATCCTCCCCTATATCTTCCAGGGAATTCACCTCTGGCCTTGGAGCCCTCCGTCTGAGGCCTTTGTGATCTGTTGTCCCCCAGACAGAACCTGCAAGTGTGATGCCATCTGCAGGGACCTTCTCGGACTGTATCTCATTTACCGTGTCTGGCAAAAAGGCCAAGCCTTGTGGCTAGCTGCATGTGTCCCTCAGCTCTACTGCCACATAAAGTACCATCGGCTGAGTGCCTGACACACAGCACTTTATTTCCTTCTGATTCTAGGGGCTGGAAGTAGAGGACAAGGGTTTCAGCAGAGCCAGTGTGTTAGTTTATTTTGTTGCTATGAAATGCCCGAGGCTGGGGGCCAAATGTCCAAGCAGCAAGCTGGCAGCTTGGGCGGGTGACACCTTGGCTGGGTCGCGTTACGGCAGTGGCGTCATACTGTAAGGGCCTGAGCAAGGGAGATTGCCAGAGGAGAGGAAAGGGCCAGCATGCTGTTAACTCTCGTAAGAGCTCTCCAGGGTCCATGTGAACGGTGTTATATTAATTCCTTCCAAAGGAAAGCCGCAGACACTTCCTTTTAGATGGCACCTCTCAAAGGTCACGCCACCTCTTAACAAATCTTCACGGGGCCCAAATTCCCACCACATACCTAGGAAGACAGTCAACCCCGCCAAATCACCGAGGCTGGCGTCTCTGGAGGCCTCTCTCCTGGTTCAAGGACATCCATCTTCTCCCATGTTCCCACCTTCACTCAAGCCACTAATCCTATTGTTACCGTCAACTGGCATCTGCTCTAACGAGACGGAGATCCTGGATGGGCAGGGAGCTTTTATCTCCCTTGGCGTTTGGCAGGAGTAAGCAGTAGCAGCAGGCCACAGCGCGTGACACACTCTGGTGTCCTTGTGTGCAGGTCTAGGACATCAGGAGCCTTGGACCTGCAAGTGTTACCGTTCCCGTGGGCCTAGGGAGTAGAGACTCGCCCACCATCCAGACAGGCCTGGGAATCAGGATTCCTTGACCCTCAACGCCAGCCAGTGTTGAGCTCTTGGCCCAAGGTCTCACTCAGACCCTTGACTGTAAAGATTAGCCATCTCCCTGAAACTCTCGCTGGCAGCCAGGGCCTGAAGTTTCCGGTATCTTAGGTCCCTTTGTTTTGGGGCCGAGGCTGACTGCCGTGGCTCTGTCCCTCTGCCTCTATAACCACCTTCTTCCTGCTCTGACCCCTCGGCTGCCGCTTCACACTCAGCCGGCTGACTGGGCAGCGTCTACCGACTGACTCTGTTGCTTCTTTAGTGTTCCCAGCTCAGCCTGGGCCGCTACAGTTAGCGAAGAGAGCACTAGGAAGGAGCCTCTCGTGGGGCCTGGTGGACCACCGGGGAAGTGGGCAGGAGGGTGCCTCTGAACCCGCATACCGTGTGAACCGCAGCCTGTTTTATAGCCAGAGACGACGTTTTGTATCCATCGCAGCCTGGCCTCCGGGCACCAGTCACCACCGCCCACTAGGCCACCAGGGGAACACAGGGTGCCACCTAGAGTCCCTGGAGTCAGAAATCTGTTACAAGGCTGTTCTTGCTGAGGCCGCACCTTCAGGAGCAATGGGGGTCTGTGGCCATCTTTGCATAGCAGTCGGGAGACTGTGTGGGGTGCTGCGGTGACATCAGCGTAGTTGGGGCTGCAAGGGAAAGTCCAGCAGCTGCCAAGCAGGGAATAAGTGGCCCACCCCACAACGTCTTTGCATCCACGGGAAAATGAATGTGAGGAGTACTTTACAAGAAGAACTTTAATAGTGATTTTTGTAGCCCTGGCTGTCCTGGATCTCACTCTGTAGACCAGGCTGGCCTCGAACTCACAAAGATCCGCCTGCCTCTACCTCCAAGTGCTGGGATTAAAGGCATGCGCCATCACCGCCTGGCTCTGATATTTTTTTTTAAGAAATGTTACTGATTCTCCAAGTTTCATACACCTATGCCCCAGATCGTGAGCGTGTCCACTCCCACTACCCCCCACGTTTCCTCTGACACCCCCAACACGTGCTTTTCCCACCTCATGCCTTCTCTTTCTCTCCCCCTCTTTTGTTTAAATGATCCGAGTCCATTTGTGTTGTCTGTATGTGCTGGTGCTGGTGCTGGTGCCGGACCACCCAGCGGCAGCCTGATGAGCCCCTCCCCCGTCGTGCGGGACTCACCGGCTGGCTTGATCCTGTGCAGGTAACCACAGCTGCTGTGAGTTCCTAAGGCCGGTGGTCATGTCAGGTCCGGAAGACGGCATGGCACAGCTCCCCTCTCCATCCTCCAGCTCTTACATCACTCCCTCCCCGCTCTCCTGTGATGTCCCCGGAGCCTCGTGGGGATGTGCACGCAGATAGAAATGGCTCGTTTAGGGCTGAGCACTCAGCAGCCCCTTGTCCTCGGCACTTTGGCTGGTTTAGAGGCTCTGCCCTGACTGCCGCCTACGGCAAAGAGAAACCTAGCCAAGGCTGAGAGCAGCACTTACCTATGGATATAAACGTAAATGTTTAGAAGGCAGTTTGACAAATGTCTGTTTAGCAAATCCACAGTAGTAGGTTTCCCTCTAGGGCCTGGGGTCTCCCCAGCCTTACTAGACATGAATTCCTTCCTCAGTTGGTTACCCCGTAACCTCCATGCCACTGTTGTAGCGGTGGGCACATCTTGCCTCATAGGTTGGCATTGCACCAGGATCTACCTCTGAGTGAGTCCGTTGATGACTTTGGTCCTGTGAAAGCTAGCCATCAGGGGGGTAATTTCCAGATCCATTCAACTTGATTTCTCTACAACCTGCGACCAAAGTGTGTTGTGTCTTCAGCAATAGAGGCTTACCTTCTAATTATGGTGGGCAGCCAAGAGCAGTGGTAAGCCTGTGTTCTGGGGGCATTTGGGGCCTCTCTGATCAGTAACGATAGGCATGTATCTGATAGTAATTTTTGACAGACTGTCTGTATCTTGAACTACAGTTACATCCCAAGGTTTGGGGGGAGGGAGGGACACAGCTTGACCCCTGACTATGAAATACTGTTACAGTTGGATAAATAGACACAGAGGGATGAACAGGCATGGGGCCAAGATGGGGCACCCGTGGACCTTGGAGGCGGTATTAGGGGAAGGGGCAGAGGACACAGTGCGGGCACAGGGCTGGGCCCTTACACAGCACACCCCATTCACGGGGCAAACACACACACTGGTCCTATCCTAAGAGTAGCAGGGAGTCCGCTGGGATTCTGTGGAGAGTAGACAGTGGTCTGTCATTTGCTGTAAGTGAGAAGAAAAGGCAGGACTTGATCTGCACCTGGTTTACCCTTCAGGAGATATCTCCACAGGGCTCTAGACCCCTGGAGCACCCCTATATCTGGACTGTGACCTGACCCCACTTGTGTGTATCTTTGCCACATGGGGCTGGAGTGATCTGGGGAGACCCAGGACGAGGTAACAAGCCTTGGCACTGAGTGTACACTTTCTCCCTCCTACAGGACATTAAGGACACCCTGTGCAGGTATGAGGCAGCTGGGCAGGGAATGGGTGGGGCCCAGTCGCTGGCCCCAAGCATGAAGCTGAGCTGTCCCTTGTAGGGTGCAGGATGTGAAGCTGCAGCCTCCAGAGGTGGTGCCCATGGAGCTGAGGACCGTGTGCCGGGTCCCAGGGCTGGTGGAGACCCTGCGGAAGTTCCGAGGTGCGTGTTCAGCCCTGGGGGCAGAGCTGTCAGGAGCCCCGGGACTTGGATTCAGTAGCTTTGAGCAGCAGTTCTAGAAACTTCCCTCTGCCTTGGACATGTTGCCGTGCGTGGATATTTTCCAAATCAAGCAGCTGTCCAGCAGGCCCAGCCCCATAAGACTGCCCTCCCTCAGTGCCACTTGCAGGACCCAGAGGATGCCCGGGCTTCTGCCTCCCTGCTCTTCCTCCAGAGCCCTCACAGCTCCTACCTAGTATTAGATAATTTACTAGGGAGGCTCACAAAATCCAGGAGGCACTTTGCTTAGTATTAACTGTTATAAAACCTGCAGTCAAGGAAAAGATGTGTGAGCAGGGATGGAGGAAGGGCACTGAGCCTCCCTGCCCTTACTGTACACCACCCTCCTGGCACGTTGATGAGTTCCCCAGCTCAGAGTCCCCTTGGACCCCACCTTTGAGAAGTTTTGGGGAGGTTCTGTTCTGTGGGCACTGTGTGCCAGGTCACTGTGAGCAAACTTGACCCCAGCTCCTCTCCACTCCCCGGAGCCAGTGAACGAGGCCGAAATTCTCACCCTTCTGTCCCACCCTGACGTCATCAGCAGGTCCCACCTGAGCCGACTTGGCAGCTTTCAGGCGTGATCTAAGGGAACTCGTAGGATTGGCAAATCCTCAGGAGCTAGGGATGGACTCTGTAGCTAAGCCTTGGGGGACTGCTGCCTTGGTTCTAGCCAAAGGCACAGGAGGCAGGAGGCATGCCAGGCCAGAGGTAGGTAGACCAGAAATCACCTGGGACTCTGATCTGGGAGGTCCTGAGCAGGTCTCTGTTTCCCTGGGAGGCCCAGGGTGCCTCTGTGGTCCAAACCCAGTCTTCCATTGGAAATTGAAGGAAAAAACAATTGTAGAAAGCAGTCAAGACATGGTGGGGGCAAAAGGACCCACACTTCAAGGTACCCTCGGCTATGTGGCAAGCAAGCCCATCCTGGGCTACATGAGACCCTTTCTCAAAAATCGCAGTCAGAATGCCCTCTTGTCCTCCTAAGTCGATGTAGGACCGGTTTCTAGAATATTCTGAGTTAAGATAGGGCTAAGTGTTTTTTCCCAGGGAGGGAAAGTTCTCCACTGGGGTTGCTTACTAAAGCCTCGCTCGGCTCTGGCAAACAGCAGCATGGACTGCCGGGAGGGTTTGGCTGATGGCCAGGGTGGATGGGGGCTGACTTGGGAGTGTGGTCGATCTCTCCACAGGGGACATAACCCTGGATCCAGACACTGCCAACCCAGAGCTGGTCTTGTCTGAGGACCGGAGGAGTGTGCAGCGTGGTGACCAGCGGCAGGCCCTGCCTGACAGCCCAGAGCGTTTTGACCCAGGACCCTGTGTGCTAGGCCAGGAGCGCATTACCTCTGGCCGCCACTACTGGGAGGTAGAAGTCGGGGACCGCACCAGCTGGGCGCTTGGCGTGTGCAAAGAAAATGTCAACAGGAAGGAAAAGGGGGAGCTGTCAGCCGGCAACGGGTTCTGGATCCTGGTGTTCCTGGGGAGTTTCTATAATTCCACTGAGCGGGCCTTCTCCCCGCTACGGGACCCTCCCAAGCGCGTGGGGATCTTCCTGGACTATGAAGCTGGTCATCTCTCGTTCTACAGTGCCACCGATGGGTCGCTGCTGTTTATCTTCCCTGAGACCCCCTTCTCAGGTACACTCCGGCCTCTCTTCTCACCTTTGTCCAGCAGCCCGACCCCTATGACCATCTGCAGGCTGATAGGTGTACCTGGGGACACCCTTGGTCCCCAGTGACCCGGGCCCTCTAGAGGGTCCTCTGATGGTCCCTTGTCCTGACCATGCAGAGGCCCAGGAGCCAGATGGTGTCCTGTGAGCATTAGGAGAAGCACATAGTGCCTTTCTGACCACACGTGGGAAACCCAAGTTCTCAGTCTCAGAGACATAACGTGAGTGGGAGTACGCTGGACTGGGCTCTATCCTCATGTTGGGGATCCTCTCTGCCACTGATGTCACTTAGTGCCAAAAGCCCTCACCAAAGCACTAAGTCCCATGTGCCACCAGCACCTCTGACTCGAGGTTCCAGTGATGTGATAGGCCTTTCCAGAAGTAATCCAGGCCTGTCCACACTGCTGTGCCAACAAGCACACCACGCTATCCCTGAAATGAAACCCGGTAAGGTTAGGTAGGGAGTCAGCTCCAAGCCCACCAGCATCTCAGGATTGGGTCCAGTAAATGGGAGGGCTGCTCAGAGTCCTTACCATGTGGGCGTGGCTACAGTGAAGGATTAGAGAGCAGCAGCCTGTCCCCAGAGGTGAAACAGTCTGGGGGCCGAATCCTAAATGGTTGTTCTACATTTGTATTCGGCACATACGGGGTCCGGAAACAGGACTCAGAAGTGGCACTTGAACGTACCCTTCTGTTCCGAGACGTGTCTGGTTTGCCTTCAGAGGGGCTTCCCTGGTGTCTGGCTAGCTTTGGCACACCGCCTGTGGTTGCCTGCCTTGCAGAGCCAACTGCACAGTCCCGAGTCTACAGGAGCCAGCAATGGCTGCTTCTGTAGCACACTTCCGGGGGTTTTATCTTTTATTTATTGAAAGAGAGACATTGAAATAAACTATCATCTGGAACAGTATCCTCTGCTTATCCTGTGGGTTAATAACTGGGACCTTGACTGAAAAGGTGGCTCAGTAGTTAAAAAGCACGCACCCCTTTGGCAGTTTGAACTGCCGTTGGTTCCAGCTCCCAAGTTGGGCAGCTTATAACTGCTTGTACACTCCCACTCCAAGGAATCACACATCTGGCTTCTGAGGCATCTGCACTCACATGCTACATAAAGCCCTCTCACACACTTACAATTAAACCTGACTTGCCAGGCAGACGTGCTTTGAGGAGGTGTCACTGAAGAAACGAGGCTCACAGACCACCAGACCTAAGATGGACAGCGCTTTCCTACACAGGCGTGGCAAACTGGAGGTTCCGTGTGGTCTTTATTCCACACGTGTGTTGAGTTTCAGAATTTTGAGGTGCTATCCACGGCGGGGAAATGAATCTAAGTACACCAAGCTCTTTGTCCGTTTACTTTATTCCTCTATGGCAAAATTCTACTGTACAGCTTCAGCTCCTTCCTCACATCCAGCTCCTCTCTGTGCCCACTTCTCCTGTCCTCATAGTTTCAGTAAGCTCCTATGCCTTTGACCTCCTCTTCGTCCTCTGTTCCTTCATTCTGCATCTTCCTTTCCTAGCTCCTCACTCCTAGCTCTGAGAAAACTCTACAAGAGATCAGCCTTTCCATCCACAGAATCGGTGCCTTTCTCTCTTCTCCTGGTCATGCAGCTGTCTACCCTCTACAGACAAACTGCCTTGTCTTTCTTTCCTGGCCACGCTCTCTGCCTGCCTCTGGAATTCCGCTCCAGTCCTTACTGCATCCAGTTATGCAAAAAGCCCTGCTGTCCTCTGTCAGTCTCTCTGCCATACTCCTATGCCTGAAGGAAGGGAATGGTCTGAGCTTCATTTGCACAAGACACAGAGCTAGGCATCTGCAGCCTCCCTGTCCCCTAGGCTCTGGGGTGGGGGGAGTTAGTTATCTAGTAGATCAGCAGGTCTGAGAAGCTGAACTGTTTGCCAAATGGCCTAGTATTATATGGGCCCATAAGGATTTCATAGCAGAAGACAGCTGAAATATTAAAAACTGAATAACACCAAATATTCCATCATTGATGGCTTCCTCTAGAAAAAAAATGCCTTAAAATTTCTAGGTATAGCTTTAATACACAGCTGAATCTCTATAATATATTCTTGCGGCCCACAAGATTATGTTTGGCACCAAAGGGACTTAGTTCCCTGGGGTAGTGGGTACTTTCTCATATAGTTCATCATCGACTTGCTCCTGTCCTGTAACCAGCTCTGTTTTGGGGAGGATGCCCTATGACACTTCCACATACTTGTTCCAGGCAGGGGAAGTCAGGCCGGTGAATGCAACACGAATGTCACCTGGCTGTGGCTTGTAGACAGTGTGCTGCATTTGTAATTTCTGGGGCAAGGAGACCCTGGCAAACAGGTGGGGCAAGCCACGTGGTTGAGACCCACATGTGCTCATAGCCCTAGCCATGGCTTTGGAAAAGAACCGGACACAGGTTCTGAGGAAGGATGAAGTCCATGACCAAAGCCAACCGGGTTCGGTAAGTCTAGTGTTGTGCCACTGGAATGAGTCCCCGGGGAGGGGCCCTGCCCAGGGAGTATACATACAGCCAGGAACTCCCACATCCCGATGTGGAGTAGACACCACAGAGTGAGTGAGACCGAAGGACATCGATTAATGTGGTAGGTGAGCTCCACCGTAGCAGTGGCTGAGCCCTATCCCAGCAGTGGGTGAACTCTGAAGTGAGGAGTCGCTGAAGGACCGGATGTTGGTTGAGGAAGAGCTCATAAAAGCCAGAGTGACGTGGAGACTCCTGGGAGCTGCTTCCTGTTCTACTCGTCTCTGTATTCCTCAAACCTAAGGAAAAGTCTTGTCACACAGTTCTCATCAAAATTGTAGCCAACCTAAGTGAATTAAAGTCTTAGAATTAAAAAACAACTCAGGTCTTCCTCAAGGGCGGCAAGCGCTCTTCACCACTAAGTCGTCTGTCCAGTCGTCTGTCCAGCACCTTTGTCTCCTTGACAGTCTTTCTGGTTGAGGCAGGATAGAAAGAACTTCAGGGGAGCTGCCATTTTGTTTGAGGCAAAGTTTCACTTTGTGGACCAGGTTGACCTTGAACTCATGCAGATACACGTGCCTCTGCCTCTAGAATGCTCAGATTAAATTGCAAGAGCCACCACACCTAGCCCCTCGAAGTACTTTTGATTTGCATATCCCTGATAGCTAAGGATACTGAATGTTTTCATGTGTTTATTGTGTACTTCTTTTGGACAGTTGTCTGTTTAATTCATATTCCCACTTATTGATTAGATAATATGTTGTCCTGGTTCTTCATATATTCTGGATATTAATCTTCTGTCCGATGACTAGCTGGCAAAGATGCTCTCCCATCCTGTAGGCACTTTTCACTCTGACCATTGCTTCTTTTGCTGGGCAGGAAAGGCTATATGATTTTATGCTGTCCATATATCCCAGAGGTTCCTATCCTGCCATGTACCCAGAGGCAGGGAGAATCTGACAGGAAACTGAGCTCTGAAGAGAAGTGCTTGGTGTTTCTGGAATGCTTGAGGCTAACTGTTCAGAGGTCTCAGACATAATCAGGACAGGTGGCCTCGAAGTCAAGGTTTCCATCGTCTTTTTGCAGCTTGTTTTAGTTCATTCTCCCACCCTCTGGTTTTCATGATTAACGTGAAGACATCTCATTTTGTCCTCTATCAGTGCCATCCACTAGGATGTGACACAGTCAGGGGCCCTCACCATAGGCAGAGTCACGGGGGGGGGGGGGGGGGCACAGACTTGGACTGTCCGCCCCCAAACCAGACGATGAATGATCCTCTCCACACATCCAGCAGCCTCGGGTGCTGTGTTGTAGCGACAAACGAGGGCTGCGGGGAGGTGCAGGCAGTGGGGAGATTGAAGAGGTGGGGACAATGCCAGTTGTGAGATCAAAGTAGCCTGGGTGCAAAAAGACCTAAGGGGCAATGTCCAGTAAACAAGAATCGGTTCCAGCCTGGATGCTCTCAAAAAGCAGACAGTGCTGACCAGTGCCTCAAAACCTCTCAGCCACAGGAGACTAGTCAGCAGCAACGACTGGTCCCCAGCCATCAGCGAGCATGGGTGCAGCTTGCTCCCAGGACGTCTGGATCAGCGGTACTCTACTCAATCTTTGACCAAGTGGAAGATCGGGAGGAACCACTGGCCATGGACACTCGGGGGTCTTTCTCAAGGACTTGATTTGGAATTGCTGGTTTATGTCCGTGATAAAAAAAAAAGAGGGAGCAAAGCCTTCTTTCTATCCACAGTAGACGGGAACTGTCTCAAGGAGCTGCCCCCAAGGCTGGGTTCTGCAAGGGGGTTTATTCTAAGAGAGGGACCTCCTTGCCTGCTTCTGGATGTCCCTGCCTGAGCTTCAGCAGTCCTGATGTGGACTGTCCCTCAGACATCTAAGTGTTGCAGGTTGGCTTTTCAGTGTAGTGCTGCGGGAAGTTAGGACCTGAGAGAGTCAAGGCCCTGTGGGGAGGTCCCTAGAGCCGGCCCTCCGGGGAGCTGGTAAAACCTTCCCTACCACGCTTTGGATCCTGGCCAAGGGGAATGGTTTTTGCCTGCTCTGGGACGAGGCAGTGATGAGACCCCGAGCAATGGGATATCCATCATACTTCATCAGGATATCCATGTGTAAAAGCAGGGGGCCCAGGGCCACGCACAGAATAGGTAATGTTGAAGGATGGCCCTGGTTTCACTGTGGCCAGGCCATGAGCCAGCAATCCCCCAAAACAAGACCTGGATAAAGACCCCAGGGGGTTGTGGCCATCAGTACCTCTCCCCCACCCCAGAGATTTATTTTATGTATGAGTGCTCTATCTGCATGTATGTATGCTTTTATGCCAGAAATAGGCATCAGATCCCACTAGAGATGGTTGTGAGCCACCATGTGGTTGCTGGGAATTGAACTCAGGACCTCTGAAAGAGCAGCCAGTGCTCTTAACCACTGAGCCATCTCTCCAGTCCTAACAGGACTTCTTGATTGGTCTGTTGGCCAAGAACTGATACAACCAAGATGTTCAGGGCACAAGCAATTTGCACACTACAGTAGGGGGAAGGCCAATGGGTTTCTGTGGTTAGGAAGAGCTGAGGCATTGGCCGGGCGGTGGTGGCGCACGCCTTTAATCCCAGCACTCAGGAGGCAGAGGCAGGCGGATCTTTGTGAGTTTGAGGCCAGCCTGGGCTACAGAGTGAGATCCAGGAAAGGCGCAAAGCTACACAGAGAAACCCTGTCTCAGAAAAAAAAAAAAAAAAAAAAAAAAGGAAGAGCTGAGGCCCAAAGGTTACTAGAAATGCATGAACAGGTGGGGCTTCACTGCTTCAGACTCCAGGGGCCAAAGGTTCCTGAGGATCTACCCCAGTCTGGCAGCAATGATGTTCTAAAGAAACACCCGTGTCTGTCTCTGTCTCTGTCTCTGTCTCTGTCTCTGTCTCTGTCTCTGTCTCTCTCTCTCTCTCTCTCTCTCTCTCTCTCTCTCTCTCATTTTTCCGAGACAGGATTTCTCTGTGTAGCTTTGCGCCTTTCCTGGAACTCACTTGGTAGCCCAGGCTGGCCTCGAACTCACAGAGATCCACCTGCCTCTGCCTCCCGAGTGCTGGGATTAAAGGCGTGCACCACCACCGCCTGGCATGTGTCTCTCAATTTTATCAATAGACCCCCAAATAAATGGGAGTCATCGTCGTCACCCCACCCCAGGAAAAGACACCACCTAGAGGGGAAACGTCTCAGAACGAGCTTCCAAACAGTTCTAACCTATCAGAGCATTTTACAAGATGAAACTGAAAGCTGGATGACCATGGTGGATGGGACCGCACCTTGGCCCGCACTGCTTAGATGTGGGTATCCTTGGCCCTCTAACTTTAATCTTATTTCAGGCGCTGAAGATCGACCTGAGGGATTTGCTGTATCTCTTTGTCCCTCTTCCCAGTGGAGATGCATTTTAATTGGCTTATTGAGGATGGGTGGCTGGACCTGACTTGGGGCACAAGTTGTGATCTCCAAGTTCCATATCACTATGAATGAAGATCCCAAGCACCAGGAAGGTAACTCAATGAAGCAGAAAACTCTCTGGCCGTTTTTGCATCTTTTATTGGCACAGGTGTCCTCACGTGGCAAGGCACATCTTGCCCTGCAGAGCAGGACCTCAGCGTACCTGGGCCAGGTTGTGCTTCTTGTAGAGTAGTGCCCGCCGCTTCTCGCGCTCGCGCACGAAGGCGCGCAAGCGCGCGGTGGGGAAGGTCACGGGCGTGGTCCGGGAGCCCGCGGGGCCCTCCTCTGTCAACCAGGCGCTCTGCAAGCAGGTGGTGGCGCATGGGCGGCCCCTGAAGCAGAAAGTGGATCATCCGGGATTTGAGGGTTAGGCTGGGCGAGCCGGGAGAGGGGAAGGATATGTAGGGCGAAGCAAGCGGGGAGGGAAGGGCTGCACAGTGGGTGGGGCCGACGAAGTGGGCTGGGACAGCAAGAGCGGTGGAGGGGGCGGGGCGGGACACAGGTCGGGCTCCTTACCAGGGTCGAGCGCACAGTGCGCTCTGCAGGAAGGCTACGGCACCCCCAGACAGCCCTGCGTAGCAGCGGCTCAAACGAATGAGTCCCTTGGGCAAGCCTTTCTGCAGGTCACGAGTCCCCTCGCTGCTGACCGGGTACTCGCCACTCAGCCTGCATGGATAAGAGGCGCAGGAAATGCTCAGTTACCCTTGGATGGATAGGAGATGTAGGGACATCGAGCTCACCATAAGGGATGGGGAAGTATGGGGACCAAATTCTGGATGTATTTGTGGAGATGCACAGGGCTCTGTGTTTAGGGCTTGTCCCACCCACACAGCAAAGCTTCCCCAGACGCCTGAGGGACTCACATAATGAAGGCTGTCACACCAATAGCCCAGATGTCTGTCTGTGGAACAGCCCCTTGGCCTTCCAGGAGTTCCGGAGCTGCAGAGGAGCATGGGTGGATACAGGTGGTTGGGCACAGTTGGGTAGGTCAGGTGGTAGACGTAAGTGGAGGAGCCAGGTGACATGCTGGGCATCTGGGCCCAGGTGAATGGGCACATGCATGAGGCTCTGGTGAGAATTGTCAGTGGAACTGGGAGGGACAGAAGGAGGGAGGGAGGACTGATAGGGAAGAGCTTCTCTCCCTGCCCCCACAGATCAGGAGTCACATACGCACCCATGGTCTCCAGGTAGTCTTTGAAGTTCTCAGGGGGTGGGACCTTCCCTTGGCTGAGGCTCTGAGCATTGCCCAGGTCCACAACCTTAAGCAGATTGTACTCAGTGATCATCATGTTCTCGGACCTCAGGTCCAGGTGCAGGATGTGCTGGGCATGCAAGTACTGGGTGGCACTCAGCATCTGCCACAGGTAGTCCTTCACATCAGACTCTGAGTAGGAGTCCCTAGGGGACACAGATGGCTCAGGACAGGCCCAAGGCAGGAAGGGGGTGTCCTGCCAGGGCTAGGCACACATGGGGGAGGCTGAGAACACTGTTCTGGCAAGCCAGAAGGAGCATTGGGTTCTGCTGAGTACTAGCTTGATGTGGTCACAGTTCTCATGGTCTCTCCCAGACACAGCTGCTTGCCTGTCTGTCTGTCTGTCTGTCTGTCTCCCAGACAATCCATGCTACCCCTCACCTCTCTGCCAGACAGGGTAGCAGCTCAGGGCCAGAGCACAGCTCCAGGATGAGCACCAGGTGCCGGGGACTGAGGTAGGCGGCGTGGAGTTGGGCCAGATGTGGGTGGTGCAGTCTCTTAAGTGCTTCGTATTCTCTTAACACGGCCGCCTTGTCCTCCGGCTGGTAGGGAACAATCTTAGCGGCCAGCGCCCGCCCACTCCTCTTCTCCCTGCACTGCCTTACCACACTGAAGCGGCCCCTGCATAAAGGGAACAAAGTAGGGTCTTGTGAGTCGTCTCCACACACTCAGAGCAGCAGGGACCACGCTCAATGAGCAGATAAGGGAAGGGGCCAGTGACAGGTGCCCTGGGCAGTTGCCCTGGGGTGTGGGACATGAAAAGCCTGCAGGGAGGAGCTGAGGGACCGTTCCCACCCTCCCACCCTCTGCAGACACCCCCCTGCACCTCCGGATCTGCATCTGGAAGGCGAAGGTCTTTGTGCTGGGGAGAAGCTGGGCTGGCCTCCCCCGGCCGCTCTCCTCCTCAGAGGCTGTGGGACATGAGATAGGCGACCTCGTCAGGGAGGGGCATGCAGGCAGCCCTGTCCCTCCCGTCATCTCTCACCATCCCTTCCCAAGCGCCAGGAAAGTGGCCCTTCTCTAAGATCCCATGCACTTGGACCCGCCATTCCCTGAACAATTTTGTGTGTGTTGGAGGAGAAACTCGGACAAGGGGGGGCGGGGATCACGGCAGCATCTGTCATCTTGACGGATTGCATGCCTGATGATCCCAGGATGGAACCCGAGAGCAACCAAATGACATCTGCCGTTCTTGAGTCTACACCAGCCATTTCTAATCCACCACAGCACCCTTCCGTCAGAAGCAAACATAGCACCCAGTGAGGTAAAAATCAACCGTCGTCAACTCCCAGGGTGATACGAGGAGGGTGTCGGTGAGTGAAGGGGGGCAGGAAGATGATGGGGTCCCCGGGGAGTGCAGGCTCTGAATGCTGCTGCATGCAGGCAAGTAGATCATCCATAGGCAAGAGGGTGTCTATGCCTGATCGGATGGCCACCCTTATCTGCCCCATCTACCCCGAAGCTCACCCAGGTGGTTGGGCCCTCCCAGGAGGACTTGCTCTGAAGGGCTGCTGTAGGGGCCCATTCCTGCTTTGCTGACACACGCGGTCCGGAAGGTGTACATGCCACCCCGGGACAGCTTGCCGGTGAGGTAGCAGCAGTCGGAGATGTCAGAGGCCAGGGTGGTCCAGCTGCCTCCTGGCCACCCAGGAGAGAGAGAAGCAGTTGTGGGGAATCAAGGGAACCCCTTTTCTGAGGCTGCCCACAGACACAGAGCGGCCACACCCACAGTGCCTCTCCACGTCAACCCTGCATAGAAGCCTAAGCCTCAGGAAGCCTGTACCTTCTATACAGCACTGCACGATGTAGGTCACCGGGCCACAGGATTCCACGGGCTTCCAGACCAGCAGCACTGCATCTGCGTACACTTCCCCCACCTCTGGGCGTGGAGAGGATGAGGGGCGCTCTGCAAGGGCAACCCTGTGATCAGCATGGGTACTCGACCCTCGAAGAGCAATCTCTGGCCACACCCATCCATCTCCCTCTCAACAGCTGCCAGGCCTACTCTCTATTGGTTCTGGAGAGGGGTTTCAAGGTAGGATGTGTAGAAGAGATTGGCAGGGATCCAGGGATATCTGCCTGGCTATCTCCGTCAAGATCCCCCTCAGCTACCATCTCACGGGGGCCTACGCAAGACCCTACAGAGTGGTCCTGGTTAGTGCCTCATCTCTGCTGAGTGCTCCAGCACAAGCGTGCAGGCTACCCAGTGACAGACTGGTACCACAGGTCCAACAGTCCCTTTCTTCACTGCCCCCAAAATACCCTTGGCCGCTGCGTGAACCAATACAGAAGGCAGTACAGGCAGAGGAGGAAGTGCAACCCAGAGAGGAAGCTCTGATCGGCACTGGATGTGACATTAGCAGCTTTAGCTACCCCTGACTTTCCTTGAGTTCCCTACAAGTCCCAGTTCCATGGACCCTCACATAAGAAGCCAGCGTCTTCCTGCTCACTAACCAAGATAAGGTCTCCTGGAACTCCCAGCCCAGCCTCTGTGGCCTGGCAGAGACTTGGGGTGTGGCCTACACACCTGCTTTCCGGAGGACCCCTGTCGTGACTGCCGTCCCCAGCGGATTGCTCACACAGCAGGTGTATGTGCCCAGATCCTCCTCTGTCACCACCAGGATGGTCAACAGCTGGAAGTTCTTCAGGGTGGAAGAGATGAGGAGGTGGCCACTGCTCTCCAGGAGGGCCCCATCTGTGAAAAGACAAAGCCAGCCTCGGTTTTCCCCAGGACAGCCCCAGCATCCTGCTGGGCCCGTGGCTGCTGCTTGTCCACGCCAATCCAGCATCCAGACTCTGGGACAGCTCCTTACCTTTGCTCCAGGTGGCCTGGGCAGTGGGTTGGGCCAACACCTGGCAGGCCAGTGTCACTGACTGGCCCAGGACCACAGTCTCATCTGAGAGCTCTCTTAGGAAGGATGGCGCTGAGAGGGGGGATAAGATGAGCCTTGAGAGGAGACTTCCTGACCAGAGAGCCCAGGCTGGACCCTGCTCAACTCTACCCTCAGCTTCGACGGAAGCCTTCCAGAACTGCTTAGACCTCTGCGCCAGAACCCTGCACTGGACTCTCGCTGTTGGGATCCCTGCTTACCTTGGTCCCTGCCCTTCAGGCCTGACAGCCGGAAAGACGCTAAGCCTGCCTTCTTCCTGGGGGGCTCCTCCTTCTCAGGACCTATGGGAGAAAGAGGGCCAGGAGCTCAAGGGGTGAAGCAGGACAGCACCAGCTTCTTCGCCCTAGGAAATCTGCCAGGGGAAAGGACAGGGCCTTAGGGAGCATGTAGGAAACCAGAACAAAGCTTGGTGGCGCCACCCCCACCTTCCTCAGCAACAGGCTGTCAGGAGGCAGGTCTGAGCACAGGACATAGATAGATGCCTAAGGGGTGGGTGGGTGCTGGGCCTGGGGTTAGGAAAATCAGACGCCATGGAGGCTCTGAAGATGAAGGGGACCTGTGGCCGCTGAGGGCCATGTCAGAGGGTCTGAGTTTGGAGTGGCTCCTGGGTCCGAGATCTGGGGTCCGGTGAACTGACCCACGGGTCCTCTCTCTCCCCAAAGGTCTGACCCTGCTGCTGGCTCCAAGTCCCTGCAGCTGTTATGTGTCAGGGATGGTCTCAGATACCCAGTAAGGAGGGGTGTCAGGGCTGCAGAGGGGAATCTAGGATCTGAGCCAAGACCTGTGGGGTCAGGCCAGATGGTGTGGGTAGCCTAGGTCAGGGAGAGGAGGACAGCTGGGCCGGTCTTGGGAGGGCACAAGAGGACGGGGTAGCCCCCTGGGTGCAGACAGAACAAGGGACATGTGGGCATGCCAGATGTTGGGGGAGGTCACCTTCCGGCTTGCCCTTCAGGATCCTGGAGATGTGAGCCATGGAAGCCTTCACCCTCTGGCGCAGCCCAAGCTCCACGGGCTCCTCCCCTGACAGGCACCTCCCGGGGAATGGGAAGAGGCCACGGGAGGGGGACCACTTGCGCTTCCTGCCCATAGCCGCCTCTCCCAGCAGTGCTTCCAGGTCCCCTGGCTCCTCTGACTCCTCTGTAATTTCCAAGCCAGCACCCAGGCCCAGCTCTCCTGGCCAGGGCCACGCAGCCTCCTCTAGGAACTCAGCCAGCCCTTGCCCGGCCTCGCTTTCAGAGCCGGGTGACTCTGGAGGTTCTACAGGTTTGGGGACCCTCCTGAAGATCATGAACTCAAAGGGGAGATACTTGATGTCATATAGATCAGAGAGGTTGAGGTAGGCAGGATCGACCTCAGAAATGTCCAAGGAGATAGTGTCAGCTGCTTCTGCATCACCAGACAGATCCCGGATCTGTACCAGGGAAACCTGCTCGACTTCCTCCCATGGGGGGAAGCTCGGAGAGGTCCTTCGGGGAACCCCGCCGGCCTTAGCCATGGGCCCTGAGCTGTCTGGAGGTTGAGGGCTCTCAGTCACAGCTTCATCCTGCTCTTCTGAGGACTGGGACACGGCCCAGGCCATCCTGGCCCAAAGAGGACCCTGCCCTAGCATGCCCCCTGCATCCCCGCCAAAGGCAAAGGTGCCGTAGCCTGACACCCCTGCATAGCCCCCACGGGATTCCAGGGAGAACTTCCGGGTGGTGGCCTGCTCCTGCGGCCGCTGCAGGGGGGGTGTGAAGTCACAGGTGTCTCTAGCTTCAGACAAGTCTTCAGTATCCAGGGAGGCACCTACTTGGGAGGCTGGCCCTGAGGAATTAGAGGGACTGGGACAGGGCCTGCTATGTAGAGAGCTATCCCCAGGCTCCTTCTGAGAACCCGGAAGGGGGCTTGCTTGGGTTGGGAATGGGGCTGCCTGAGGCTGTCCTGTGACAAAGGGACTACAGGGCGTCAAGAGGTCCTTCTTCAATGACTGCGGAGGTAAAGAGCCAAGCGACTGTGATGATGGAGAGCCGCAGCCCTCCTGGGAGCCAGAACCCAGGTCAGAGTGGCAGGAAGGGGCAGGCTTCCCTCGACAGCCGTCCTGGGACGATCCCTCTTGCTTAGCGGGCCCGGAGTCACCACTAGCAGGTGAATAGGGGACAGACTCCTGCAGCAAGGACCCCTTTGAGTGCCCCATGTCTTTGGCAGTGGCTTCGCGAGTCACCCCAGAGGAGGGTGGGAATAGGTATGGCGCCTCGCATTCCTCAGGAGAGCGGCCGGTGGTGTCTGGTGGGTTGTGGTCCAGGGAACGGCTTCGGCCTGGGACCTCTCGGGCACCGGAACTAGGTAGTCTCAGGGCAGTCTCAAAGGAGGGTGTCTTGGTCATCAGCGCGGCCTGCTCCTCCCTAGCGGCCTCCTCCTCCAGCACACTGTGCTCCATCAGTGGTTCTCGGAGTCCCGGTAGGGCCCTTGCGAAGTACCCGCCCTTCAGCAGGTGCCGCCTCCGAGCTGGGTGCCGCTTGGTTTTGCTCCCGCGCTCTGACCCCTCACCAGCTTGCTGGTAGAACAAGCTGCTGATAACGCTGTGCCGGGGCACACAACCTGGGCTTGCTGGAGGCCCAGCCCCCTGGGGGGAGGCTGGCAGGGCTGCATCAGCCGTGGGCGCAGGCGCGGGCGCGCTGCTGGCTTCTGTCTCCTCCGGGAGGCTGGCTGAGGGCCGCAGGAAGCCCCGAGGATGCAGCAGCGGGGAGTGAGTCACAGGGGAAGGCGGCAGCGACTTAGCCCTGGCGAACGGGGCAAGCTCGTTGTCCGAGGAAGACGAAGAGCTGGAGGAGCCACTGGCTTCCCCTCGGAGGTGCCGCGCCACGCCTAGGGACGGACTGTCTGGGGGACCCTGGAGCAGCTCCGGGATGGAGCGCATCACCAGGATAGACTTGTAGCTCATCAGGGAGCGCTGGAAATGAGGACAGAGGGGCGCCCATTGGACATGGCTAGTCATGGCAGAGGGTGGGGTGCCCACTGCCTCTATGCCCCCCCCCGGGGGCCCAGAGGGATGACCCAGGACATCTGGGTCTTCTGCACCTGGTGCTCTGTTGTTCCGCCCCACCACCGGGTGCACTCCTGGGGACCCAGAAGCACGGAAGAGGCCAGCCTGGCCCCTGTGCTCCTGGCCCAAGTTGGGCACACAGCTAGAGTCGGGTTCCCTCACCTGGCCTCAGCACCACTCTCCTGGGAAAGGGGGACCCACCTGCCAGCGACTTCGAGCAAGAAGGAACTTGAGCTGCTTGGTGTTGATGAAGTGAGCCTCCTCAGCGGGCATGGATTTCTGCAATGGGAGGGGCTGTGGTGACAAGAGACCCTGGTGCCCGGAAGGGCAGAGGCAGCAGGCTGGCCTCCACTGAAGGCTTCAGAGTCTCCTCTCAGACAGTCTGAGGGCAAATCCCTTACCCAGATGCCCATGGAGGCAGAAGGAACCCTTTGTTGCTAACTGCCTAGCAATTCTTTGTCGGGGGGCTCCAGGACCCCCTGACCAATATGAAAGGACTGATGTCCTCTGAACTAGGGACAACAGGCCAGAGCAGTCCACGCCGATGAGACATCTTGGCCTTTGTGTCCCTTTCTGCAGAGCAGTGAGTTGAGCCCAAGCTGGGCCTACTTACCAGGAACCAGGGGTGGGCAAGGCACTGAGAAGCACTAGGCCGGGCCCTGGAGGAAGAAGAAGAAAAGCAGGTGGGTCGGTCAGTCAGGTGGCCCTACCACAGGGTGACTGGAGCTTGGGCAGGGGAAGGACAGGTGTGCACGCACCTGGGGGTCTTCTGCAGTGTGGCCTTGATAAAGTCCTTGGCGTCTCCACTCAGATGGGCAGCCATGGGACTACTCCAAGACACCCGGCCCTCCAGAACATTCAGCAGGGTGGCACGGTCACTCTCTCCAGCAAATGGGGATGAGCAGGTCAGGCTGAAAGCAGGGATATACTGAGGCTGACTCTCAGGGACGGTTCCCTGACGGGATGTGCACTGCACTCATCTAGACCTGAGGAGTCCAGCCGGTGTCTCAGGCTGGACCAGAGCTATCCAGGATTAGCTTGGAGCAGGGATGCCGGCAAAGCCTGGAGTGGTTATCAGAGTTCAGACTAGAATGTGCATCCAGGCTCCGGCTGAGCTAGAGATCAAGGAAGAATCAGCCCACAGGAGTACCTTAGCCTGAGGTGGGGGTTAGGACTTGTCCAGTAGAAGAAACAGAGGCTGGGCTGGAAGCGGGGATATGAGATAAGCCTAAGGTGATATCTTGGCTCTAACCTGGGTAGAGATAAAGGCTCATTCTGGGGTGGTCACTTGCCCTTATCCTGACATGGGGACTCGTGTCCGAGACAGGACAGAGATAGAGGTTCAGCTTGAGATGTAGAGATAGCTGTAATGTGAGGGAGGTATTTGGGTTCATGCTGATACAGGTATCCAAGGTCAGTTTGAGGTGGCACCAGCCTTGATCTGAGGCAGAACTTCAGGTTCAGAATGGAATGGGAGTCAAGGTTGTCTTAGAGTAGGAACCAGCATTTACCAAGGTAGAAATCAAGGTTCAGCCTGCAGAGGAGATCCAAGCTCAGGCTCTACCACTATCACCTTCAGGGCGGCAATGGCCACTATGAGTGTCCCATGGACAAGCCCCCAGACCTGCAGGGAGGTGGCCAAGCTCTGTCACATGACAACTGGGTGTCAGTGAGAAGTGTTGAAACTTTTTATCAGGGTTGGCCTACTGCCTGGTCTCGAAATAGCTGCCTGCTGTGTCTCGGGGCTGATCTAGGGGGTGGCCAGCAGTGTGTGTGGCCTACAGGGAGCGGTCAGCTTGGAAGAGGTGACGGGGCAGGGTCTGCTTACCTGAGGTAGGAGATGACACCCACGGCCCTGCAAGAATGAAAGAAAGCACCACACACAGTGAGTCAGACCAGGCCTGGCCCACGGACAAGGGGTGTGCATGCTGGGGTTTGGAGAAGCTTGGGGCTGGAGGAGGAGGCGGAGGCTCAGAGGGCCCTCAGCGGCCAGACAGACAGAGGAGAGGAGGTTCCCGAAGCACAGCCCTCCTGGTGGTCCGTCCACTCACCAGATGTCTGAGCCCTCGCTCACAGGACTCTGTTCGATGATCTCTGGAGATACAAACTCAGGCGCGCCGTACTTGCTGTACTGCGGCTCTGAGGGGGTGATTTTTTGGGCAAAGCCAAAGTCACAGATCTTAATGTCTTCCCGAGCTGGGTGCACCATCAGGATGTTGGGGGGCTGTCAGGCAGAGTTGGGAGGTTGCTGAGGGCTACGTGTCATGAGAGAGGTGACTACTGTCTCTCTGGGCCTATGGGGGGGGCACTGAAGAGTCCTTGGAGCTAGTAAAGGGCAGTGAGGAGTCAGACTGGGCATCACATCTTCTACTCCATCAGATCCAAACCCTACCTGAGGGCTAGGAAGCAGCGAGTTCTCTACGCTTAGTGGAACCCAAGCACAGGCAGGCTCCCGTCTGTTCCCACCCTGAGTGCTGGAGGTACCGTGGGGTCAGTACCTTTATGTCCAGGTGGAGGATGCCACGGCCGTGCAAATAGTGCAGTCCTTCCACTAGCTGCTGGATATAGACCTTGACCTGTGGTAAAAAGCCTGGTTCAGCTGGGGACCAGCCCCCAAGAGGCTGGCTCAGGTACTGCCTGGAGGCCTGGCTCGGGTGAGGGGCCAGCCCCAGCCTGCTCCTCTGTTCCATTCCAGCTTGCTCCCATAGTCAAGCCCTCCTCCCCTCAATTAGGGACCCACAGGACAGATGACTGGCAAAGTCTTTATCTGTGAGCCAGCCGGGCGGTGGTGGTGCACGCCTTTAATCCCAGCACTCGGGAGGCAGAGCCAGGCGGCTCTCTGTGAATTTGAGGCCAGCCTGGTCTACAGAGTGAGTTCCAGGACAGGCTCCAAAGCTACACAGAGAAACCCTGTCTCGGAAAAAAAAAAAAAAAATCTGTGAGCCCTAGGTCTGGGGGCGGAGCGGGGTCCCAAAGATAGGCTGAGCCTGAGTAAGCAGGAAGCAGCAGCCTGTTCAGATCAGGGAGGAGCAGGCCTCGCTACCACAGCTGGACAGATGTGGTCAGGAGGGGTAGGAGAGGGCTGGGCATGCCTGGGTACTGTAGGATCAGAAGCTAGAAGAGGCTTAGGTCAAGAGAGACTGTGTCTGGGGACCGGGGTGTAGGCCCTGACCCTAGGGCCCCACTAGGACAAGGAGAGGATAAAAGTCACCTCAGCCTCAGTCACAACACCCTTCTTGAAGAGGCGATCCAGCAGCTCCTCAGATGAGCACCTGGGCTTGGTCAAGGAAAAGCTGTACCTGGTTGGAATCCACCTGACTTCCGGGCACCTATGCTGACAGAGAGGTGTCTAGGACCTGACGAGGCTCCTGTAACCCAGATCTAGGGGTGCTGGTACTCAGATGAAGGAGGGTGGAATGGAGACCCCCTCCCCCGGGTCCCAGATGGTTACCATCCCTGAGAAAGGGGGCTTCAGAAAGACCCTGGTGACAGGCTGTTGGTCAATAGCATATTAGAACTGTGGCGCCCTTTCATCTCTGCACAGAACCCACACCAAGCACCCCTTCCCCAGGATCCTAAGACACAGCTTCAGGAGTGACAGGGCAGCCAGACCGTGCAGTACACAAGACCCTCAAACAAGGCTCCATGTGTGTGACAGAGACCTGGAGGAGCTGGGATGGGAAAATCTTCTCCAGTATCCAAGAGGTCACCTGTGAGAGGGACCCCGCCCACAACTCTGGTGTCCCCCCCGTCCCCAAATCATGCCACTGTGAACTGTAGGATCAGGACCTATTGTCACACACAGCATCAGGAACAGAAATGCTCAGATGTGGGGGCTAGTCGTTGCCGCTGTAACACCCAAGTCTAGGCACCCCACACTCGGTAACGCCGACCCTAGCCTGGGACCCAATGTCTCTTGAATTCCCCCTGGAGTCCAGGCGCAGGATACAGCTCCAAGATAAGGATGAGAGTCTTCCGCGTCTCAAACTGGTCCAGGAGCCCAGTGACCAGCGGGTGGCTGAGTGTTGCCAAGATGTCCCGTTCCTGGTACGCCTGGGCCCGCGTTTTGCTCCGCAGGGGGATGAACTTGGCGGCACAGGACATCTTGTTTCCTTTGTGCTGAACTCTTTTCACAAAACCAAACACACCCCTGGGGGGTGAAGAGGGAGAGAGGGAGCCATGGTTAGGCGTCATGCTGAAGGGGGAGGAGGAGTCCTTGGGGAGGACTGGAGTTGTGGGGACGGTGAGGAAGCCATACCTCCCAATCTCTTCTTGGACTTCATAGAAGGAATGCAGTTTTCTCCGGTAGGCTTGCTTTTCTGAGTCTAGCTTGTCCCCTACAGTCACAGCACAGGATATGTACGGTCTAGGCAGCTAAGACAGCCTTGGCCCCACTGTTCTCCCATGCAGTGACAGGGACTGCTCCCTGGTCCCTCTACCCTGCCCAGGACCTGGGAGGAGCCAGCCAACTCACCCCCGTGGACCAGCAGTTCCGCCTTGCAGAGCACCTGTCCGCCTGCATTATGGGCAAGGCATGTGTAGACGCCAGCATCATGTGGAGCCACGTCAGTCAGCACCAAGGAATATGTAGTCCCATCCTGCCGCTGGCTCAGCCTGTCACTGCTCACCAGCTGGCTGCTGTCCTGGACACACAGGAGGCAGCCTGGGCTACCATCAGCCTATCCTAGGAAATACTTGCACCTGGACCCACCCACCCTTCCTGGAGCAGTGCTTCCAACACCTGCTGTATGTCCAGCCCCAGGTGCAGGCCAAAAGTGGGATGGGAAGGTACAGGAAAGGACTGCAAGGTAGGGCCATGGAGTGGGGGTTGCAGATTGGATGGCGGGGTGCATGAGCCCCATACTCTAACATGGTCCCATGTAAACATGCACCCATGCCCCCCAGCTCCTGAAGCCTGTCTCCTCCCCCTGCTGCCTGGACCTGCTCCTACCTTGTACCAGGTCACTGTGGGTGGTGGGTTGCCTTCGATGACAGCGTCGAACTGTGCCGTGTCACCTACTTGGACTTGGACATCCTCAATCGTGACCTGCATGGATGGGGCCCCTGGGAGAGGTGGGAAAAGAACCTGTGTGGGGGGACCCTCAGGCTTCAGAGCCCTTGGTGCACAGTCCACCATGTACATCTGTGCTCAGTAAAGCCTTGGTTTATGTCCCTTGGACCAGAAGCCCACCTCCTTCCCTGCTGACAGTGACCCCAACCTCACTGCCTAGGCATCTGGTGGCACCACATCTGCTGCTGCCGGCCTCTTCCCAGAGAAGAGGAAAGGGGGCGCCTCAGAAAGAAGGGGTGGGGGAACGCGGGCTGAGGCATGCCGTGTGACTTAACCAGGTCTTCAGAGAAATGCCCCTGGCACCTGCCATGGGCACACCCCCATCCGGCTGGCCCACTTCCATACTTGCGGCACTTGTGTCGGGAACTTGGTACACATAGGTCCTCTGTGTGGTCTCCATGACGACTTGGCTGTGCACATCCAAGAGCAGCGGCCCAGCGCCTGCACCTGGCCAGGCTGTTCCCTCCACCCTGGAGTCAAGGCAGGGTGGTCTCCACTCAGTGAGGCACCCTGACTCAGTACCTCTTGGGTAGCTGTGCCCCAGGGTGGGAGGGTGACCCTGATGTCCCTCTTTGTGGTGTTAGATGTATGGACACAGGCCCCAGGCTTCTCCCCAAGACCGTAGGCTCTAGAGTGGGTCCCTCTTTCCTCCCCTGCCCACCAGCTTGGGCTGGAGCCTGTAAGAAGTGTACTGGAGAGCTTCAGGTCCACCCTGCTAGCTCTTGAAGGCCATGAAGCCAGAGGAGGTGGGCCCTACCCTGCCAACCCAGGATGTCCCTTTGGGGGGCAGTTCCACACATGACCTATCTGGCTCAAGAAGTTACCGAATAGGTACAGTCCGTCCCTGGGCCCCAGAAGTTGTCGTCTCCTGCTCCACGCCTTTGTGCATGTCAGGCTGTGAGACCTCCGGTTGGTCAGCTGGTAGAAGACAGGGAGCCTAGTGAGTTGAATCTAGACGGGGGCCGGAAGGATGTTCTTTAACAAGCATGGGTCCCCCGTGTGGCCACTGTGGAATGGACTGCAAAGTCAAAAGCGGCTCCAAGGCCAGGGCCCTGAGTAGGAACCAGGCCCCCACAGTGAGTCCTGACCCCCACAACCTAGTGATGTACACTGGCTTTCCCACTGAAGGCAGACATCTGGGTCCCCCAGGTCCCCACCAAGGTGACAAGCCTGATGTCACCTAGCCCACCAGCCAGGCTGCCATGGGGAGGTAGCAGCTCTGCCCTCCAGGACCTGTGCATCCAGCCAGGCTGGCATTCCACGAGAACAGGACAGGGGTGGCAGTGTGGGGGGCCCTGTGGAGGATATTTCACTCCTTGACGAGATAAGACATACCACACTGACTGGTTAGAAAAGAGGAACTTGGGACAAACTAAGTGGACAGATGGCACATTTGGGGAAACTGAGACTCTAGGTATAGGAGTGGGCACCTCCGGGTCCCGGTACGTGCATTGGTGAACTGGGTGGACCCAGTTGACAGATAGGAAAACTGAAGTCAAGTTAAGGTTGGGCCTTGACCAGGCAAAGTACATGATGGCACCTGAGGCCATAAAGATCCCAAGGTGCCCCCAGGGCGCTGCAAGTTTGTAACCGTGGAGTGGGCAATCGGGGTGATCCCTTGGACCACATGGCCAAGGATGGGGTGGGGTTAGCAAAGGCAGGATTGGGGAGAGGAGAAGTCTTTGGAGTCAGCTCCCTGCTGGGCCTCACCAGGTATACCTGAGGCCGGCATGCGTGGGATCTGGGGAGTAGCCTCTTCAAATGCAGGTGGCTCACTTTGCCTGGTGTGGGGGAAATCCCCCGGGGAGGGGCTCAGGGCTTCTGAACTCAGCAGTCTCCAAAGGACAGAAGTGGCATCTTGGTCAGCTCCATCCTGGGTAGGGTGGACTGAGTCCTCCACAGAGGTGTCTGTGGACAGGAGAATGGGAACACAAGGTAAGTCTGGCCTGGGGACTGAAACCCCAGGCATGGGCTCTAAGTGCCCATCCCCCTCACCCCCCCACCCCCCTACCCCACCCCCACCCTCCGCTCTCAGAGACTGCCTTCTCATGCCTATCCTGTTGCCTGCTGTTCCTGGCTTTGGAAGACCCAGGGGGGATACGGCACGGCACAGTGAGGAGCTCTGAGCCCCAGGACAGGGCCACCATTTCCTCCACCAGAGCCATGTACACCCAGGGCCACCCTCCTCGAAGCTAAAGGGAATGGACATGTCCTTCAGAAAGCCCCCCATCTTCAGTGTGCCTCCAGCCCCCCACACCTTCCGTCTCAGCCTGGCTTCGCTCAAGGCTGGCTCTAGACTCTAAACCTTAGACAGACCGGCACATATTAAGGGTCAGGGGAACCATAGGATTGAGCGTTCAGGAAGCCACGCCCGTATTTCACCTCCCAGGGCGCTCAGGCCTCACCCCACGTGGCTGACAGCTTTCTGCCCCCCACCTAAGTGGTCCGAGCCCAGCCCAAGCCCATGTCCTTACCCAGCTCCTAGTGAGCAAGCCCAGTACTCCTCTAAGCCTCTCCTGGGTGTGGCTCATGTTCTCTCCCCTGTACCTTCCAGACCTGCTTACCCACATGGGGGTTCCACACACATGCCCCAGGACTGCTGACCACTCCCTTGCCAACAAGCCCCTGCCCATAGCCTTCTCCTCACCCAGATCCTCCTCAGTGCCTGCGGATGAGGCATCTCTGATACCCCAGACCCAGGCTGGACAGGCACCCAGACCCTCTTCCCAACTCCAAGAGGCCAGCAGCACCCTTAGAATGGGCCTCAGGGCTAGAGGTCTCCTGGCCCTCACAGGCAAGTGCTAGGACCGTAGGTCGTCTCCTCTGAAGACGGTGGAATCGACTCCTATACGTTGAGAGCTTAGGACACATGGGTCACCCAATCTCACTCACGACTCCCCATTTGACCTACAATGGCCTCAACTATCCATGGCTTAGGAAGGCCTACTCAGATTCCCCCAGGCCAAAAGTGACCATGATGCCTGCCCTGGTCACACTGTGAGTCTCAAAGACCATAGACACTGCCAAGGAAAGACTCATTCTTGATCCTGCTCTACCCATGGACCCCAAGGCAGGCTGGGACCTGCGTGCCCTTTATTGGAGTACACAGGTATCCAGCCACCCTAGGAGTCCTATATGATCTGAGATGTGACCTTGGGAAAAAAATGAGAGTAGGTCTAGCAGGTGTTTACAAGAGGGGGGACCCTCAACTTCCAGGAGAACAAGCAAGAAGAAGCAGAGAGGAGGGTCTGGGACTTGTTTTATTGTTCTCATCAGGGCAATGGCCTGGGATTTCCCCTCACCCCACAGCCTGTGCCCACCACAGAAGTGGCCCTGAAGATCTGCAGAGCTGGTAACAGGTCAGCACAGGCCTCGGATGCAACCCTAGGGAAGACCCTCAATGGGGATGCGTCTCAGGGCAAATGCCCAAGTCCACGTCTTGTTTTCAGAGCCCCACAGAAGGCCCGAGGGATGGAGTCCAAAGTTGGAGTCTCTGAACTGCTCCTGGCCAGAGCTCTTCTGAAGTGACACCGGCATGTTCCAACACTACAGGAACTTCTCCATCTTCCCGGCAAAGCACAAGTCCAGTGAGGTAGGAAGGACCGGGCAGGAACGCAAGGACGACTCCATCCCAGGCTGGAGAAGAGCAGGGGGTAAGAGGTCCCCGAGGTAAGCTGTGGGTTCCAGGGTAGGTGCTGGTACCTGGCAGGGCCCAAGGCTCTGGGCCACTCACCTTCCCTGGTTGTCCCCAGGTTGTGTCCCCAGGGTGTGGCATCAACTCTGGGAGGGGTCTGGGGCCTCTCCCCCATCGGGGTTAATATGCAGAGTGACTGTCTCTCCTACAGTCCCAAAGCTGACCGTCTGGGTAGAAACCTCTGTCTTGAAGTTATTCTGGCCGCCATCTACAGAACTCTGGACGTGGGCACGGAAGGAGCTTGTCCAAGGGGTGCCACTTACTGGCCCTGTCCAGTCCTCACGCAAGAGGAAGGAGACACCCTCGGGGCTGTGGACTTGGGGCCCTGACCCGAAGAAGCTGGGCATGGCACTGGGGACCGGAGGACGCCCCACATTGAGCAGGACAGGCTGCCCCACAGTGGGCTCTCTGATCTCTCTCTGGAGCACAGAGACTTCACAGGGAGGTTCATCAGGGGGGCTGGGGGTGGGGTCCCCGCAGCCAAAGGTCTCTCCTTCCTGGGGTACGTAGTCTTCCAGGTCAGCCAATGTTAGCACTCTGCCATTGTGCGTAAGGATTTTAGGGTCACGGCCCTGAAGGTTGCCCACGTCCTGGGGTTCTTCTATTAGGGAGATATCCTCTTCTCTGTCGCTGCCTCCTTCTTCCCTCGCAAAGTTCTGTTCCTCCTGGGAGGCTCCAACCTCCTTTGGCTCAGGGCTAGCAGTTGCCCAGTCCACATTGCCCATTGAGTCCACACGGAAGACGAGGGGTTCACCAACGTGGACTACAGCGGGGCCGCGGGACACACTCTTGTTGTTGGAGTTGTTGGCATTTGGGTCCTTGCCAGCGATCCCACTAGGCAGTGTGAAGACGATGCCCTCTCCACTGCTGGGCATCTCTCGGACAGGAGATGCGCCCCGTGACCCTGTCTTCTTCACCCGGACTTCAATGGTTTCCTCCACCTCTAACCACTTGGGCTTGGGCTGCGAGGCTGGAGCGAGGGCTTCAGCCTCTGTCACAAATAGTGCAGGCACCGGGGCCTTCCTGCTCCCTTCTGCCTCGAGCCTCCGGGATGGACTGGCTCCTGGTGGATACAGCATCTCGGGGGTCAACAGCCCTGGCCTCCGTGGACTGGCAGAGCGGCGGGAGGGTGAACGGGAGGGAGACTTGCTGGGGGACTGGCGTCGGCCACGGGGACTCTTCACCACGGTGGTGATGGTCTCTTCTCTGGTAGAGGGAGAGGGCCCAAGAAGAGATGGGCACAGAGACCCACGGCTTCCCCCAGCACAATGCCATCAGCATATGCCAGAGCCCACGTTAGTGCACGTGTGAGTGAGGGAGCAGGGGATAAGACAGCACCAACTCCTACACATGCACTTGAGCCCAACCTGTACAATCCTAGCTAAGAAAGCCAAAGAAACAAAGCACAAAGTCCCAGTGGTCAGCCTCAGACTTTGGTATGGGATCTCCAACAAGAGTCCCAGGGACCTCCTACCACCAAGTGAGGTGTGCTTTGCAAATGTCCCCTGTGCTGGTCACCCCGCTTTTCCATCCCCTGAGCAGGCTTTGTGCTTTGTCCCCTTGGGATAGTCCCTGGCCAGCTCTCAGTGCCGGAAGCGCCTCAGTTAACAGGATGGATGGCTAGCCGATGCAGCAGCCACATGCACAATACCAAGCTCAGGGTACAGCTGCCTCTGACCTGCAGCCCGTCTTCCTGCTTTCTGGGGTTGAAGGGGGTGAGAACAGGGAGGACTCATCAGACCCAGGAGGACACCTGAATTGGCTACTTAGCTCTGGACTGCTCTGGGCTGCCACAGGCCTTGTGACTTCTCACCTGCCCCGGTCCCTGTCTGCATTCCACCTTCCAAAATGGGAACGAGGGTGACAGGAGAGGGAGGCAGAACTTGGGCCCCAGGGTGAGTGGCAGACCTTGGCTAGGACTTTCCAAGCTTCTGGGTATGGGCTCCATTGCTTCTTGCTCCCAGCAGAGGTATGGATAGAGAAATAGAAGGGCGGGGAACTTGCCCAGGGCTATGTCACAAATACTGGTTAACTGGGTTTCCTCTGGCACCAGGGGCCATGGTCTAGATATCTCAATGTGTCTGATAATACTGCTCCTCACGTGGCAGATATGGACAACCATTGGTTTTGCCAAGCTCCAGCATGGGGCCTTTCCAAGGCCGGGGTCGGGTGCACAGGCTGGGTGGCATCATGGGAGCAGCCCACCTTAGAAGGAGAGACGTGGATGAAGGGCAATAAGGGACAAGCCAGATTCCACCCAAGGTCTGCAGACAGAATTCTCTAGCAACACGGCCGCCCCATAAGAGAATCCCCTTACTGGGCTTCCCTGTCTCTTGTACCCCCTCTCATCTCCTGGTGGAAGGCTTCCCAGATTCTCCAGGTCCCACACAATCCCACATCCTGTGGGGTCACCATGCTCTGAGCTCCTGGAATCCACACATAGGATTTTGTTTGCGCTTTGAAAGCACCAGAGGATGAAGAAAGGACTAGCTGGTGGAGGTGGCTCTCAGATGGCCTCCTTACTTTCCAGAGCCTCAGTTTCCCCATCTTCCAAATGTAAGGGCTGGCCTTGGAGACACAAATGCTCCAGGGCTATGACACCTACCTACCATTGTAGCATTATTTAGGTTAGGTCCAAAGAATAAAACCCGGGTCACATTTCAGATTTGGCTGTCTATTGTACTAAACACGTTTAAATGCTGTGTTGGGCAGGGCAGGTTATGGAATGGGAATCGACTGCTGCGGGAAGCCTGACCACCAACATTCCCCTAAACTCTCGGGCACTAAAGGGCAGAAGTCTGTCCTGAGGGCACTGAGGGAGACAGACGGCTTTCATTGCCAGCTTTCCCCCACGGCTGGGAAGCCACTACTCTGGTGAGTCGCCATGAAGTGTGTAGAATAACAACACTCTGCAGAGTGTGCTCTGAGGCCTCAGAAGGGAGCTGTGGTGTGTAGAGGTTCCACAGACCTGGGGACGTGGCTGGGCTAGGTGCCCGCAAGAATCCACCAGGTGCCGATGACCCATGGGGTACGTGAAGGTTGTGTGCACAGGCAGGCAGGCAGGCAGGCAGCAAGGGCATCAGGCTGGCAAGGTGAGGGGGTTAATAGCATGCATGGGCACGGCAGTCAAGGAAGATTAGAGTCACGCCTGCACTTACATGATGACGGTTTTCTTGGGGACTTTTGTCTCCTGCTCAGTGACTACAAAGAAAACAGTCGGAACAGCAACCGTTACAGACCAGCAGCGCCGGGGGGCGGAGCTATCTGAGTGGTGGTGTTGCTCGCATAGCAACCTGCTTGGTGTAGGAGCGTGGTCTGGCCCTGCCTGTCTGCGTGTTCCTGGGAAGGCCTTTGCAGGTGGGGGGTGGGGTCCCTCATCTGCGAAACAGGGGCCAGTACCTGCCCTATGGGTGGTGTCAACCTCACATCTCACATGAAGCACCTAGTGTCCTTAGGGTGCCGCACTGGCTGGGGCTGGGGTGAAGAGTCTGCCTGCATAAAAACCTCACTCTTTACTCAGCCCATCGGTCATGAGAGTCCTGTGAAGTTGTCACACATACGGCTCCACTTCTCAGACATAGAATCTGAGCCCCGGGCAGGGCCAGGGGTGGGAACGGGGCTGGAGCTGCACAGTGAGTCATCAGGCACTAAGACTGAAATAAGATGGCCGATGCCTCTTTTACAAAAAAAAATCATGAAGACTTAAAACAGGATGGACCCTAGAGTTCCAAAAATGGTATATCTGAGCTGTTGGTGGGAGGCCACAGATGTCCTAGGAACAGCCCTAGACAGTGCCTTGGGATGGGAAGGGGACCTGCCTCTCTCAGTAGAGACAAACCCAGCATGTCTCTGTCCTAGACCAGCAGCTCCCACTAGTATATGGAGCTCTAGGTTGAGAAACAAGCTGGGACTCATCTGGGACCAGATTGTCTCTGACTCTACGCAGCAAGAGGGCTCTTCCCCTATAGTACCCTTAGATGGACTCTCAGATGCACCCCAAAGGCTTGGCAGCCGGGCAGTAGGCAGCCTGTAGACTGCCTGCACCCTCATGTCTCAGTAGACTCCTTTATAACCTTGTGGGGGAAACTGCCCAGGGGTGTAGCCTGGGGCACTATCTCATGAGTCCTGGTTTGCTGCAAGGCCACACAGAGGAAGGCAACAGCGCATGTTATCCTCCCTCAGCTGAGGTGCACATGAGTTAAAGTACCATCAGAGTCTGTGTGTAGAGCAGATGCATTTACTATGTGCTTGTGTATAGGCACATACATACATATGTCTTGCACACAGGCACATATATGCTTACATATGCATATATATGTTTGTACACACATGCATTCATGTGTGTGCATGTATATGTGTACATTATGTGCATGGATACACACGTGCTACACATATGTACATGCACATGTGTGTAGGCATGTATGTGTTTCTAAGTGTGTGTGTGTGTGTGTGTGTGTGTGTGTGTGTGTTTGTGTGTGTGTGTGTGTTTGTGTGTGTGTGTGTGTGTGTAGGTTTCCCCTAATGGAAAGGGACTCCACAGTGAGAATCTAAGTTCCAGCCCCAAAGCTTGGTGTACACAGATGACCAGCGTGTTTCCCACCTGCTCCACCACCTTCACCTTCCCTAATGGATCCCGTTTTCTGCTCTCAAGGGCCGTGGGCACAACACCCCTGAGACGCTGCGTTCGGGTCCCTTTGCTCACAGTGCTCAACTGTAACAGCGTCAGGCCTGCGTGTGACTGGCGGCCACAGGCAGGCTGCCATTGTGCAAAGCAGGGCTCCCAGCCTGAGGCAGGACAAAGCAAGAGTGCAGCCACCCCCGCAGAGTTCTGTCAGACCACTCTGGCTGCAGAGCCGCAGGGTTAACAGGAAGCAGGGTGGGAGTTAGGAAGCAGGTTGGCAGGACTCTGGCTCCAGGGTCTTCCAGGACCAGCCTTCTTGCCTCCCCAAGGCGTCGATACACATCCAATCCTGGAGAGTCCTCAAGGCCTGCTCCTTCCAGACTGCCATCCCTCCTCGCTCCCAGAAAAAGACTCATCACGAGAACCACGTAAATGACTATTCAGGATGCTCTTGTGCACAGGACAGGCTGCGCACCGGAAGAGCGTGTGCTGGTGGCGGCAGACGCAAGTGTGCACGGTGTTTCAGCGACCAGGTTGTGGTCAGACAGAGAACAGGTCTGAGAAGTCACAGCAAAGGGCTTGTGCAGGGTCTCTGACCCTATGAGGGACAAGAACTCATCAAAGAAGCAGGGGGGGGGGATGTCTCTGAACGGACAGTGAAGGACATCAGAGGTCCCAAGGCTGAGCTGCTGGGCTCTGACCAGCTCGGTTCTGAGAAGGTCTAGGAAACTGGACCACTAGATGGCAGGAACTGGTTCCAGTAGCCAAGGGACCGCATGTGCCAACTTTCAGTATGCAAAAGATATGTATGCCACCCCTTCTACTATGGGAACTGTGGCTCACTTGGTGTTGGTCCTGTCTCTGTTCGCCTATCCCCAGGGACGTGGGGCTCTCAGGTGTCTTGGAGCCCCTTCCAGACAGGACAGCACTAGCTGGCTCCTCCCCATCCTGACTGTCCACGCAAGTGTCTTGTCATAACCACTTCCTCCGATCTGAAACACTCCCTCTCGGAGAGAGGTTCATCAAGACTCAAGAAGTCAACAAAATGTACAAGGCGCTGCCAGCTTCCCGGGTTACCTAAGCTGTAACAACCGCTTCCCAAGTTAGTTACCTAAGCTGTAACAACCGCTTCCCAAGTTAGTTACGTAAGCTGTAACAAGCTCTGGGAAGTGGAGACTGACCGGCAGAGCTGCCCCAGACTGTGCTGCAAGTTCTAAGGATACAACTTTTTGAGTCCTTGCTCTTGCCGAAGCGGGCCCCCCATGATATGTAACCCCAACAATCTCACGGGATCACTAATCTCGACTTGGGGAGAACTGCGTTTTAATCTGTCATCGGTGCCATCCCTGGGACAAATAGGGACATTTCATCTCACTAGTGATAGTCGCACACTAGTGGTGACTGCGTAAGGACCAGAAGAACTAAAGACATCTGGGGTGAAGCGGTTGCGTGGATCCTGCAATGGGTGCTGACATACGCAACCTGGGCTCCATGCTGCGGAGGCCATGAAAGCGGGGTGATGCACAGGAGTCCTGCCGCAGCAACGGCACCTCAGGGTGAGGCGGTCAGGTGGTTCATGAAAAGTGACTGTGAATTCGGGAAGGCTAGATGAGGCGGTACCTCCCATCTGTGCCTGCGACTGCTCTTTGACGAAGCAACAGATAGAAGTGATGTGATCTTTTACTACGACACTGGCCCTCTATAATGTTTCTCTTTGAGTACACCCCTAGCTGACCAAGGCCACTTGATACTTAGAATGGATGATGGTTGGCCTTCAGAGAACCCACCCACCCTCTGTTTAAAAAAAAAGTCTCATCATTTAATGCTGACCCCTGAGGCGAGTCTTACAGATTTGTTAAAGCATCTGGAAGAACAGCGAAGGAGTTCAAAAGAAAGCACCTACATGTCTGGGAAGACACCTGTAGAAGCATACGTCTGTTGACTAAAGATTCCAGAGCCAGCGGTGGGCTGCTTCTCTACATCTGTGGGCTATGGAAGCCCCCAAGGCCTTACAAACCATAAAGGCCGTTGTCACTGCTGTATACCAGGGCTAAATGGTACGATCCTGCTCTAAAGCTGTCACACACTCTGAACACAGGACATGGGAAATAAGGTTGGAGCTGAAATGGAAATTCCCTCTTTGCTGGCTAGTGCCAGAAGGCGCTGCCTGGACCACTGGTAAAGTGTGACAAACAGTCATCATCAGCTATGAGTGGCCACGTGTACGACACTACTAACATGCCAAGCAAGGTGTGCTTGCTAGTACAACATGGGCACAACTGTTGCGGGACCACCATCTGCTTTCCTATTAGATTTAACGTCTGCCCCATGAGAGGGAAGCCGCATATGGTACAGTAAGGAAGGGCAAAGCCTGTGGTTCCAGTGTGGAGGTAACTACTGTTGTCTTGTTCACTGGACGCGATGTGCCTATCAGACTGCCTTCTAAACATTTGTGTTTACACCCATCCATAACTGCAGCTGTCCGCTTTGGTCAGTCAAGCTGGTCAGTCATAGAGGAAAACTTCACTTTTTCCAGGGAGGGGTGTGCTACAGAGACTCATAATCCATTCGCTCCTGGAAGTAAATGACGGTTTCTCTGCCACACTCAGCCATGGATGGAAGAAAATAATCAGACATCTCCACCATCCCTCCAAGGCTCAGGGAACTCCAAAAAAAGGGGGTGGGGGAGTCAGGAAGAATGTGAGAGCCTGGAGAAGGAGTGGAATACTATGTGGCTACATCTTCCAGTCTGCAGCATGCCTTCAATGAGGGAAAGTCATGAAGACAGAGGAAGGAAGGAAGGAAGGAAGGAAGGAAGGAAGGAAGGAAGGAAGGAAGGAAGGAAGGAAGGAAGGAAGGAAGGAAGGAAGGAAGGCCCCTCCTCAGGGTCATATAAACAGAGGCTGTTACTAAAGCCAACCCATAGAGCTGCTTGCAAAGTATGTCACATGGGCGATGTGCTCCGGAGATGTAGCTTTCAGGATCAGTCACCCATGCTGGGTTGGACTTTTCAGTGACATCGCTGCCTTTGAGTTATCCGTGTTTCTGTAAGTAACCCCTCACCCAGACTAGTAAGTAATCCTGACAAACTCTTCAGTTTGCTAAGACTCATGTAGAATTATCTCTTTGGTCTATTATAGATGATCTGAAGCAAACAGAGGCCTGTTTACATCTTCCAGGATGAGTAACCAACCTCACCTGACCGTCCCTAGTCAGGCTTATTTATCTAGTTCTTAATAATAATTAGTATGTACACACTATACATGTGAGCGCTGACACTCACAGAGACAAGATTGTGTCAGATACCCCCTGGAACTAGATTTACAGTACATGGCCATGTACTGGGACCTGAACTCAGGTCCTCTGCAAGGGCAGCCAATGCTCTTAACCACTTAGTTATCTCTCCAGTCCCTAGTGAGGCTGACTTTATAGCTCACTCCCACCCTCTCCGCTAGTACATCAAGAGTGACCCTGAGCCAAGACAAGGACACTGAACTGCAGCGTTGTGCTTCTCACGGGCAGCCCATCCCCGCGGGATGTCCCACACCTGCCCCTGCTCCCAGCAGTGTGTCTTCTGCACTCAGTGAGGACCCCTCACCCACTCCTGCTGCCACCTGCCCAGAGCCTCCACGACCACTGCCAGTCAAGCTGACGCAGGCCCAGCTCTGTCTTTTCTGCAGAGACAGTGGTTGAGGAGGACTGTGGGATCCCCATTATCCAGGGCAACTTCCAGCTCTCACTTGGGGCTTACGGCCTTCCAGCCCTCACAGGGGCACCCATGACCCTGCAGCTACCTCCTCTGACCTCCCCAGCTTTCAGCCTCCATCATTTTCCCCCCTGAGATGCTAGCCCCCTCCTCCTAGAGGCACCTCCTGGTTGGCAGGGCTGACAGTTTCCGGTCCACCAGGCTCTTTCCAGGCCAGTGGAGGTTCCCACCTGGGGCTTGAAATGCGTGAGTCGCTAAGATGGGCAGCACAGGCAGACAGAACCTACCTTCCACAGCGGCCACCAGCTGTTCCCGGTGGTGCTGGTCCCGGGCACGCAGGGCGGGACTCTGCATGTACAGTTCTCCACCGCCACGTGTGGAGCCCAACCGGTTCACCAACTGCCAAAAGGACAACAGAGGCCCACTGAGAACCCAGGCTCCTCAAGGGACCTGGACCCTCTCGCTAGAACCGCTCTGATGGTCTAGGGGTGTGGGCCACACCCCTTAGTGTGTTTTGTACGGGGTGGGGGGTGGGGAAGAGCTCCTAGCCCAATTGTGGGCTCCCTAGAGACTCCTTATGTGGAGACTGCTCTCTTTCTCCTCTGGCCAGGGGGTGGCTGCTCAGCTGGAGGTGGGGGGCAGGGGATGAGCACTTGAACTAGAACAGTAGGAACCTGAAGAAACTGGAGTTAACTTTAATGAGTCATCGCATGGCCCCTGGCCCCTGTCCTCTCAAATCCAGAGTTAACTTGAGTACCCTTGCTTCCAGGAAGTCTTATGGGAGGCAAGAGGCCCTAGGGTCACAGTTGAAGCCACACAGAGGAGTCTGGCTTCCAGACAAGAGCTTTAGTAAGAGCTGGACACAGGCCAGAGGACCCAGACTGGTCTCCACCTCAGATCTGAGGACAGAGAGCACAGGGATGGAGGCTGAGCTTTGCAAGGGCAAGGCCAGACTCCCCGGGTAAATGGCACTACATCTTTACATTCGTGAGTGACAGCTGAGGTCAGCACCACGTCCTCTCCAACAGACTAAGCATCATCTTGAAATGGTGGGGACAATGGAAAGGGGACAAGATAACAGGGCCCAGCCTAACATGAAAGGACAGGCTACAGGTAGATGAGGATGGTGGCTGACAGCAATCTGATGTCCTCTGGTCGGCCTAGAGCATCAACACGCACACAGCGGAACCTGGGTTTAATCGGACCACAGAGGATGGCTACTGCCCCTCATACACATGCCTCACCTCACACTCATAGTGCCCCAAGTCCTCCTTGCTGGCTGCCTGGATCACCAGCACCAGCACACCACTGCGGGGCTCATTCAGCATCCGGTACTTGTTGCCCAGGGTTAGCAGGGCACCATCCTTGTACCACCTGAAACCATTCAGGAGGTCCTGTGAGCCAGTGCCCAGCCAGAACCATCTTCATGGTACCCTCAAGGTCCCCAGGGCCCCTCCAGACAGAGCTGCTGGTGCTTAAAACCCCTCCTAGGCTACCCCAGGTCCAGTGTCCCTAGGAGGTTCCCTTCCTGGAAGCCACGGTCCAGCCATGTCTTCCCAGCCACAGAGGGTCCTACGTCCAGCAGGAGTCACAACCCCATGATACCCACTTTCCAGCGATCAGTGGCCATGTACAATCTCCCTGGCTTAGAAGGTCAGGCTGTCTAGCCCTCCCTCCAATGGCAGGAGCTGCATCCCTTACCCCTTCAGCCCAGGCCTCACCTGATCTGAGGGTACGGGGCACCTTCCACAGTGCAGGTGATCTGTGCATCCTCCCCCTCCACAAAGGGGGTGGCCCGGACCTTGTTCACAAACCGTGGGGGCACTGTGGGCAGAGGCAGGCAAGGGCAAGAAAGACAGAGACATATCTGGGATGGAGCTGAGGGAATGCTGGGGTGGGGACGCTGGTGTCCCCACTTCCAGCAGTGGCCTTCCTCTGGGAGTTTCTGGAGGCCCCAAGTCCCCGGGCCTGCTCCACCCGCAGGCCCAACCCACATGCCTGCCCTACCCCAGCCTGTACTCTGGACGGAGTCCACACTATTGACAGTGGACTGGTGGGGTGTCCAGCACACCGGACAACCCACTCTGCTCACCTTGTACTAGAATCTTCCCCAAGGTGCTGGCATTGCCAGCAGCACTGGCCGCAAAACACATGTACTGGCCAGAGTCGACACCGGTCAGGTTGTCCAAGATGAGGGTACAGGAGCCATCAGGGTCTTCGATGAGGATGTGGTGTGGGTCCACCTCCACCGGCTTCCCATCTGGAAAGCAGAGGCAGGCTTTCATGGAATAAGGTCCCAAAGGCTGAGGCCTGGGAATAAGAGGCTGGATGCAATCTGTTCTCTCTGTGTGTCTCTCTCTCTGTCTCTGTCTGTCTGTCTCTCTCTATCCACCCCTCTCTTGGTCTGTCTCTCTGTCTCTTTTTCTGAGTGTCTTTCCACAAGGGCCCTGACACAGATATCTGTCTCTGTCCAACTTCAACACTCTAGGAACAGAGGGTGGGACGAAAGGGTCTGAACTGGAGAAGGCGCTCAGTAAGGACAGCTGGCTTTTGGTCACTCCATCTCCTCAATGGCTGCACCTCTTCCGAGCATCTTGCATGGCGACAATGCCCAACATACTTGATGTGAACTCCCCTTCCCTCAATCGCCTCCACCCTGCAGACCTAGAACCTGCATGAGCCATTCCGGAACCGCCCTTCCTCTCTCCACCTCTGACCCTGTCCGCAGCCAGCCAGCCAGCCCCAGTAGCAAGACAAGCACCCAGGGTTTGCCCTGAGCAAGTGGAGACCACCCCAAGCAGACAGCTCCGACCTCGGTACCAGGCCTGTCCAGAGGGTCCCCCCTCCCAGGCCACACCCTTGTGCCTTTCCTCTCAAAGATAAAGTTCCAGTTTCCTCAGACATGAGTAGCCAGAACCTCCCCTCTCCGTTTGGGGAAACCGCGTCTCCTGCAATTTGTCCCCACTCATGCTAAAGGGAGGCACTCTGGAGCCATCTGCAGCGGATGAACACGCCAGACACCTATCTTTTCGATCATCGCCTTTGTAAAACACATTTGAAGGTTGGAAATAAATTCTGAAACAGTAGTGAAAGCAATGCATGGCTCGTGGTAAAAGATTCGAAGGCTAGGCTGGGCATCGTGGTACCCATCTTTATCCCAACATTTGGGAGGCAGAGGCAGAGGCTGAGTTTGAGGCCAGCCTGGTCTACAAAGCAAGTTCTAGGACAGCCAGGGCTGTTACTCTCTCTCTCTCTCTCTCTCTCTCTCTCTATATATATATATATATATATATATATATATATATATATATATATATATATATATATATATGGCTAAGTCATCATATAAACATCCACCTAAACATCTCAGGCAAGCCTGTTTCTTTCATGAGAGAGCAATGGGGAGGCCCAGGTACTTTGCCATAGAGAATCCACAGCCCTTAATATTTCAAAACAAGTAAAACTAAACACATCCACATTATCACAATGATTCTGACTGTGTCTCCATGGACCCAGAGGGACTGGAATCCATTGTATATAGCATGTGGGGACCTTGAGAAAGAATGTCAGCTTCTCAGCTCTGCCAGACACAGATGTCACATCTCTTTTCCACCCAATCAGACACTGGGAGGCACCCTTTGGGTACCACAGCCTTGTCTTCTACCCCTGGGTGCTCAGTATGTTTGTGGCTCTCCACTGTGGGCATGCTGTCCCCAGAGGGGATGGACTCCATGTAGAAATTTGGCAGCAGAGGAAGTAACTGCTGCCCAGCCCAGCCCAGACTCCTTGTCTGTTCCCAGATTGGCTGACAAGCCGCACAGAATCCAGGAGGGAAAAGAGTTCAAGGATCATTGGAGGTCAAGTCATATTCGGTGACCTTGGATAGTGGCAAGGAGCTAACTACAGGAGACGAATTGGTTCAGTCAGATAAGGCACTGCTCATGTAGCCCCAGCTGGTGTGGACATCCTCAGTGAGACTAGCAGCAGCTCCTGATGGGCCATCTTGGGGACACCAGATATGACTCCTCTTTTGTCTTGGACAATAACAGCCAAAATCCTTTTGAGTTCACAAGGCAAGGTCTGTCACATACAGCCATGGCACCTCTAAGTCTGGACTCAGCACTCTGACCTTCAAGGTCCTTTGACAGCCCATTTCTGCTCACTCGGTGCTCTCCTGGCTTGTAAGTCAGAAGCATCCATCTCGGGTGCCCAGGTTTGAGTGTTGCGCTCCACCAGCAGGGCTGGCTGAGAAACCTAAGATTCAGGGTTCTGTTCCCAGTGTGGAGTGTCTCAGAATTACGTCGGCATCCACAATAACCAATCTTTGTCTTTCAAGTCCTCCATGGGAGACTACCTCGGAGGACTCTTGGACCCTGGGGACAGTGAGTGTCCCACCTGTGTCTTGTCATTGGTCTCAGCCAGTCAGTTTAGCGTTGGCCTGAGGGCTTCCCAGAGCACTGCAGCATGCGGCGGACCTTCTGAACTCTCCCATGGGCGGGATTCCCTTGAGCACTGCTATGGTTTCAGTGTGGGTTTTCCTGGAGTTCTGTGGTGGAAGCTTCGTCTCCACAGTTGATGTTGAGGAGTTAGAGCCTCTTTAGGGGAGGGCTCTAGGTGAAGTGGGTCAAGCCGCTGAGGTTAGTGCCTTGAGAAAAGGTTGATGCCGGTCTCTAAGTGTAACTCAATTTTTCAAGAGTTATTCAGAGAACAAGCCCAGCCAGAGCACCTCTTCCTTCCTGTCCACCGTGATTGCTCCCTCCAACTAACACATATCGCCACCATGATGCTCGCTGCCACACTGTATGGCAGCCAGCCAACAGGAGCGTCACCAGGTGACACTATGCTTTTAGGATTTTCAGCCTCCAAACCCTGATAGCAAAAGAAATCTCCTTAGTTTATAAAGAATACAGACTCTGGCACTTTGTTACAGCAACGGAAAACTGAAGCTCTAACGTCAGCAGGCTTCTGGCTGGTCTTGGGCAAACTTGAAGTTTCTGAGACTCATCATTTTGCCAACTGAAGTCTCTGGCGTAGGAGGCTCAGCTTGGGGTTTGAACCTGACCTCTTTCCAACATGGCCACTAGAGACATCCCTTTCAAAAAAATCAACTCTTTGCATGTTGTGGGGGCTCTGATGGAAACCAGACACTCAATTCGGTGATGTCCTATGTGTCCATTCTATGATGAGACAGTTTGGACGCCGTGACAAGCAAGACAAGCAGTGCCCATCCAGCCTCACTCACGGAATCGAAGGAACCGATTTCCCAAATTCACATGAACAAGTGGCTACCCTCCCAGAATGCGGTACTCTATCCTCCCCATTCTACTCCCAATGCCAATCTGCTTTGGTTCCCTGAGAGTCTGGATCCATGAATCATTCGTTGTCCAGGTAAGCAGAAAGGCAGCAGCACACAGAGCTCTGCGCTGGGCAGTCGTGGGCAGAGTTCAAGGCCACTCTTAGAGTGCGCCCCATGCAACTCTCTGGTGAAGCCCATTGTATTCTTAGTAAACCAGCCATTTGTTTTACCATGTAAACAGCTAGAGTGGCAGGTTAAAGGAGTCCCTCTTGGGGGCCACAAAGCATAGATCAACTGAAGATAAACACCCGACAAACTGAGGACACCTCACCCAAAACTCCAGGACTCTTGTATGGGGCCACGACAACACAACACCACTTTGACCCACCCCCAGCTTGACAGACACAAAGCTATGCTACATGCTAGACAGAAGGCTATTGAGAGATGCTCTCACGCCTACAGAGAGCATGGCCACATCACCTGGGGTACCCACACCCTCACCCTGGCAGATGGTCCCATGAAACCAGCCACACTGCTTCTGGTCAATGAATGTGGCCAACATGAGCCACGTGGCGCCACGTGGGCCTCCTACCATCTGATGACCACTCACAAAGCCACTCCAGGACCTGACTGTCCCGTGTGTCCTCTGGTCCATGCACCTCACGAAGGTTTTTTGGGTCACTGAAAGTGGCTTCCCCCTCCCCCCAAAAGACTGTCTCTTCTCCTCCAGGCTCCTTACTGGAGGACTAGGCAGGGCCTGGCCACAGGCTTCACTTTCCTCCTAACAACCCAGCCAAGAGAGATGGAGTGCCAAGGGCTCAAGCTGACCTCTGGCTTGTTTTGATGAAAAGGTGTTTATCCCCCTAACTTGACCTCTGGATGTAAGGAGGGATGGATGGCTGGGTAAAGGGGCAGGCTCTGTGCAGCTAGAGGGAGGCGGCTGTGAAGGGACCCTCCAGCCCCAGGACCAGTGGTCACAAGTGGTCTTCTCTAGAACCAAGAGATGACACCCAGGGCAGCTCTCTCAAGTCACCACCAGGAGCCGGCCATGTGTCCCTCTATTCTCACAGCCCAATAAGAACGAGGCATGATTCAGGATGCTACTGTCTGCTGTATCACAGGAAGAAAAATGTCTTTGTCCTAGATAGGAGAAGAGGAGGAATCACGTGGAACCTTCTCCCTTTTACTTATGTATGTATGTATGTATGTATGTATGTATGTATGTATGTATGTATGTATCTATTTAACTATTTATTTATTTTGGTTTTTCGAGACAGGGTTTCTCTGTGTAGTTTTGGAAACTTTCCTGGAACTCACTCTGTAGACCAGGCTGGTCTCAAACTCACAGAGATCCGCCTGCCTCTACCTCCTGAATGCTGAGATTAAAGGCATGCATCACCACCACTGCCCAGCTGTTGAGCCAGCCAGGAGTCTCTGGAGAACTCCACTTGGTCTACCATCCAGCATCCAGGATCACCAGGAACCAATAGAGCTGGTACATCCAGATCTAGGGTCTTAAGGGCTCCCATCTGGGCCCCACCTCAGGAGCTGGTCATAGGTAGGCATGATAGTTACCAGAAGCCTCACTGGGGGTAGGTACTACTTCCAGGTCAAAGCTGGAACAGCTACCCACTACACTAGACCTTGGGGCTTACGTGTATGTGTGCATGCATCTGTGTATGTCTGTGTACATATATATTTGCAGTGTTTATGTATGTGTGCATGTGTAAATGCATGGAGCATGTATCTGTGCATATGCATTAGTGAGTCTCCACGCCTGTGTCTGTAGTGTGTTTGTGTACATGTGTACTGTCTGTGTATACACCTGTGTAGTAAACATATGAATATATGTATTATCTGTGTCTATGTGTCCATGTGCTAGTGTATATCCATGCATATAAGAGTGTCTAGCGTGTACTTTTGCATTATATTCATGCATGTGGCATGTTTCTGTATGCACTGGTGTAATGTTCAAGTTATATATGTATGCCATGTACATACAAGTATGTGCAGTGTGTGTATGATCTGTGATGGGGTGGTCCACAGGTAGGTGGGTGGGCATAAAGGCACATTTCAGTCTGGTTGTAGGTGATGGTCACTGTCAAGCTGGTCATCTGCCCTTATCCTTGCTGAGGGTCCTCTCTCTGTCTCTCTCTCTCTCTGTCTCTGTCTCTCTCTCTCTCTCTCTCTCTCTCTCTCTCTCTCTCTCTCTCTCTCTCTCTCTCTCTCTCTCTCTCGTGCGCACGCGGCTCACTGTTCCTCATCTCTCCAGACTCTGGAAGTCAGAGGACCCATAGGATCACTAATGCCAGTGAGTCCATAGTACAAGCTCTAGGCCTCACAGATACCTGATGTTAACAGTGTCTGTGGTGGGCACTCTGGGCTCTGGCAGTATCGATGTGACTTCAGACTGAGGTTGGCCATGTGAGAAGTCAAGCATGACCACTGACACAGACCCAGTTCATGACCTGAACTGGAAGGCTCGGGTGAGCTTCCTGGCTAACAGTGCTCTGTCCCTCTCTGTATCACGCACTGATGCTGGGGGACGAGGGAGCTGGCCGCATGGCTCCACTGGGAGAGATAAATGGGAACTTACACATGGCAACTCACAGACCCTGCCCAGCTGACTTCAGGCTGGCCCCTTCCGCTGCGGTAAAACACAGCCCTGAACGGAACAGCTCTGCTGAATTCCAGGGAGTCCACGGAGTGAAGGATTATGGAAGAGGCTCCTGGGACTTTGAGCCTGCAGCTGGTGTTAAGTGAAAGGGCTCTGGGGATCCCCAAACTTGGCATCAGAATTGTGGGTGCTCTTGGAGACCTCTGAATTGGCATCAGAAAACCAGGTGCTCTTGAGGACCTTTCGAGCCACAGTTGATGTCAGGAGTCAAGGTTCTGGGGAACCCGAACGTGCAGGTGGTGTCAGTGGTGGGGCTGGTCGGAGACTCTGACCTTCGCAGCTCCTCCCATCACAGCTGAGTGAGGGGGTGCAGCGTGACCCTCTACCCCAGCGCTGTCTCAAGCCCCCTCCATCCGCATAGCTCTGCTTCCCCGTGTGACTTTGAGCTTGTTGTGACATGTGACTTGTTGACCGGAACTGCTCCTCAGTGTCATGGCTACTGCTTACCCAGACCCTCGTGTCTGTCTCTCACTCATGCAGAAGCTTTTAGACCCGTCATCTCAGAGGCCTGTCCTGCTTTTTGTCATTGCCCCAAGCCAATGTCTTCTGGATAGCCACAACACTGCCTGGCTTTAGGTTTATTTATCCATCACCTGTCTCCTACCCTACCTCATCACCCTCTTGAGCAGGACCACCTGTCTCCTGCCTCTCAGGCCTCATGTACCGCTGGGCAGGTTCTACATTCTCAGGAAGTTCTTCCCTATTGCAGAGCCAGCTCCCCACAGTAAGGCTGGAGACCCTCGTCCCTGGGTACCTTTGTACCAGCTGACAACAGGCTTAGGTGTGCCAGTCACTCGGCATGCCAGCTTGACTGTTTCGCCCAGCTCAGCAGTGCAATCAGCCAATTCCTCTTCAAAATCAGGGGGACCTGAGGATACATAAGGAGGTCTCCGTGTTTTGTGTACAGCAGGTCAGGCCTATGGTCTTAATTGCATACACTCTGGCAGGTTTCCCACCCCAATGCTAGCCCTCCATGTCTCGCAGTATGGCTGCTACCATCTGGGGTCCCAACTTAGGATCAAAGGTGAGTGAGGGAAATTGGATGCACAGTGGGAAGGGGTGGGACCGTGGTAAAAAAAAAAATGAAGAGTTTGGGAGATTCCTCAGTGGGTAAGAGCGTTTGCTGTGCAAGCATGGGGACCTGAGTTTGAATCCCCATCATCCACATGAGGTCACAGCCTCATGTGACTGTATCCCCAGCATTGTGGAGGAAGAGACAAGCAGATCCCTGGAGCTCACTGGCCAGCCAGCTTCCTCCAAAAAAGTAAGCTCCAGATTCAGTGAGAAACCCTGACTCAAAGAAATAAGGCAGAGTGGCTGAACAGAACACCTGGTATCCTGCTCCGGATCCAG